>NW_020173758.1:7010195-7058460 GCF_003031525.2 Neophocaena asiaeorientalis asiaeorientalis
TAAATATTTTTTTTTTTTTTTTTTTTTTTTTTTTGTGGTACGCGGGCCTCTCACTGTAGTGGCCTCTCCCTTTGCAGAGCACAGGCTCCGGACGCGCAGGCTCAGGGGCCATGGCTCACGGGCCCAGCCGCTCCACCGCATGTGGGATCTTCCCGGAGCGGGGCACGAACCTGTGTCCCCTGCATCGGCAGGCTAGACTCTCAACCACTGCGCCACCAGGGAAGCCCCACAATCACTTTTGATTTCAAGTTCTTATTAAGATAATCACAGACTCTGCTTCATTAATCCCTTCTTTGAAATTATTACTATTGGTGTTTATTCCTACATGGGAGTCAATGCAAGGATGCTTTTCTCATGCAAAGCAGTGTTTCCCCCCTACCCTTTCCTCTGAGTGTCATTTCGGAAAAAGGAAGGCAAATAAGACCTTTATATATTAGTCTGAAGGGGATGCTGTTTATGAGAGGCAAATGATGCAGTGGAAAGAAGACAGTCTAAGTAGGTGTCATTCATTTACCAAATATTTATTGAGTGCAACTATTATAGTACTGGGTTAGGTGCCCTGGGTTCAAATCCTAGCTCAGTCACTTACTAACTATGTGACCTAGGGTGACTAAGTATCCAGTTTGCCTAGGACTGTCCAGGTTTTAGTGCTGGAAGTTCTGCACATCAGGAAACCTCTTAATCCTGGGCACTCTGGGACAGTTGGTCCTCCTGACTAAGTCACTTGCACTTATCTGTAAAATAGGGAAGTTGATTCTTTTCTATATCATGACTTTGATGTGAGGGTCAAATGAGATAATGTGAAAGATCTTTGTGAGTTGTTAATTGCCATATAAACATAAGGTACTCTTTTACCTCAGGAAACAAGAAAAATCTCAAATAAACAATCTAACCCTACACCTAAAGCAACTAAGGAAAGAAGAACAAACAAAACCCAAAGTTAGTAGAAGGTAAGAAAACATAAAGCAGAAATAAATGAAATAGAGACGAACAATAGAAAAGTTCAATGAAACTGAAAGCTGGTTCTTTGAAAAGATAAACAAAATTTATAAACCTTTAGCCAGACTCGTCAAGAAAAAAGGGGAGAGGGCTCAAATCAATAAAATTAGAAATGAAAGAGGAGAAGTGACAATGGACACCAGAGAAATACAAAGGATCATATGAGATTACTATAAGCATACTTTTTTCATCCCAGGTACATGTAGTGATGGGCTTGGATCTAGAAATGGATTGTCGCACTGGAGGTGAGGCAGGTACTGAGGGGTGGGTGGAACCCCAGACTCATCAGGTACTGGGATAAGTTTCCATCTGACCACAAAGTTTGGTGCCCAAGGGGGATGGCAATACGACATCAGAGTTCCGCAGGCAAACGGTAAAGAAGTCCAAACCAAGTGGCAATGGGCTCTGGTTGTTTTCCAGTGCATCTATCTGCAAGTAGGTATCAGGGCAACAGCCATAGGGCAGGGTGTTTGGGAATCTCTGTGGGCGGGGATTGGCCAGAGCGGTCCAGGTGGCCTAGTGGAGGGACCTGGGGTATTGGGTGGGTACCTACAACATGAATGGGAACAAACAGGCACCAAAGCAGAGCCCTGTTATCAGACCAAGACCCAAGGTTGGGGATGGACACAGGATAGCCAGGATGACTCATAGGCTGGGGCCACGGAATGTGGGACTGAGGCTGGAGTAGGAAGGAATATGGGATAGAAAAATGGACTTTACAACTCTGCTGGGGACAGAGCTCTTCAGCATTTTACTACCTTTTTACAGAGTTTGATATTCCAGACTAGCCAACCTACATACTTCGAACTCTGTCTTTATTCACACTATTCTTTTTTTTTTTTTTACAGCCTTCTCATCACCTTTGAGCATATTTTTTATGATATTCAACACATTTTCAACAAGTGCTTATCCTGTGCCAGATCTTGGGAATGGTTAACAAACGCCTGCTTGTATGCTGTGTCATGGGAATCGTGTCCCTCTGAGGCCGGCATTATTCCCTCCGTTTTACTGACAGGGAAATGAGGTTCAGAGAGGTTAGCTAAATAGCATAAGTTTACACTGTACATCAGGACGTTGGCATTTGAACTCAGTTCTGCTTTACTCAAAGCCATGGACAATTCCACTCTGGGATCTGGCCTCTCAGTTTGAGCCCTCAGAGACTCAATTCGTGTACCATTCTTTCAGCATGTCATCCCTTCCGCACCTTGGGTTGCTGGTTCTTCTTAGAATCGTACCTTGTCTCCCTCCCTTTCCTAACCCACCATGACTACAAGCTTCTCACTGACCCAAATCACCATCGAGGGCTTCCCTGGTGGCGCAGTGGTTGAGAGTCCGCCTGCCGATGCAGGGGACATGGGTTCGTGCCCCGGTCCGGGAGGATCCCACATGCCGCGGAGCGGCTGGGCCCATGAGCCATGGCCGCTGAGCCTGCGCGTCCGGAGCCTCTGCTCTGCAACGGGAGAGGCCGCAACAGTGAGAGGCCCGCATACTGCAAAAAAAAAAAAAAAAAAAAAAACACAAAGGGCTCAGGAAGCATCACCATCGGTTCAGAAAGTACTTTGATTCAGTGCCGCTTACATCCCTGGTCTGCGAACTGCTTGTGACGGGTCCACATAGATAAGGCACTTGGGCCAGAATGTAAATCAACGATGTCACTAGGCACACTTTTTAGTTCAACTGACACTTTCAAATTTTTTTCCTAAAGCAAGACTTTCTTGAAGTAAGAACTGCCTTGGGTTTACTTTCTGGCACTAGTTCCTTATCTTATAGCGGATCAGTAAAAACGGTGGGAAGATGGACGTTGATCCAGAAGTTGGCGCTGGTCCAAGGACAACAGTTTGAATAACGCTGCTTAGGTTAACGTCACGTCTCCTTTTCCCTCGCCGCTGTCAACTTTGGATTATTGCAACAGCGCCAGGTGGTCTCCTGTTGTTTCCAAATCTGTTTGTGACACTTGCCTACTTAAAACCCTTCAGTGGTTCCCACCATCTCCTGATAAAGTCCAAACTTCACTCCAAAGGTTCTTTGTGACCTGCCTCGGAGTGCCCTCACCAGCTTTCTCTCTCTCTTTCCCTTGCTCCCTGGGCTCTTGCTTTACTGGATGGTCTGTAGTTCCCCAAGATGGGCCGTGTGCTTACCTCACAATTTTGTCAATGTTGCTCTGTCTGCCCCTGTTGCCCTCCCTTCCCTTCTTTCCCCTGTCACCCAGGCAGGGCCTCCAGAAAAACTAGATGCTCACTGTGGATACCTCACAGGAAGAGGGATTAGATTTTGTAAAGAGGTAATGCTACGTGGTAAACAAAGACAGTTCCTGCAGAGAAACTCCCCTGGGGTGCTGTGAAAGTGGCCAAACGGCTCAGGAGGACTTCTCATCTTTTGCTGTCAAAGTACTCATAACTCTGAAAGGCCTTAAAGCAAGGAATGGCTACTGGCAGCCAGAGGAATGGTGATGGGCTTGGCCAGCTGGTAGAGGAAGCAGTTAAACTGTACACAGTCCCTCCTCCCACACACCCGGAACGTGGCAGCTGTGGATGGAGGATTCAGGGGCTGAAGAGACCTGGCTTCTCTCCCTCACCCAGGGCACGCAGGGCAGGCAGGGCAGGCGAGGGCCACAGTTTCTCCCTGGCCTCTCTTAGCCTCTGATAAGCAAAACCTTCATTGGGAGGAGATCATTCCCCCTTTTCACTGACTCTGAGTGAAATGTGTGTCCTGTTCCCACTTCCAGGAGGCTAAGATTTATGAAGATCTGCAAATTGCTTCCTTTAAGAAAACGTTATATAAAAGGATTAGCTTCCTAGCAGGTGTTTTAGTCTGCTGCTGGTTCTAGAAAGACATGAATAGGAGTTTGCCCATTTTACGTTATCCAAATGCTCCTTAAAGATTAACCGTATGCTAACACATATATATGGAATTTAAGAAAAAAAAATGTCATGAAGAACCTGGGGGTAAGACAGGAATAAAGACACAGACCTACTAGAGAATGGACTTGAGGATATGGGGAGGGGGAAGGGTGAGCTGTGACAAAGCGAGAGAGTGGCATGGACATATATACACTACCAAACGTAAGGTAGATAGCTAGTGGGAAGCAGCCGCATAGCACAGGGAGACCAGCTAGGTGGTTTGTGACCACCTAGAGGGGGGGGATAGGGAGGGTGGGAGGGAGGGAGACGCAAGAGGGAAGAGATATGGGAACATATGTATATGTATAACTGATTCACTTTGTTATGCAGTAGAAACTAACACACTGTTGTAAAGCAATTATACTCCAATAAAGATGTTAAAAAAAAAAATCTTAAGCCCACACCATTAGGTTAAAAAAAAAAAAAGATTAACTCATTCATCCTCACTGCCCGCTTGTGAGGATTGTTATCCTTTTCCCTCAGCCCTGGAATCCAGACAAAGTGTGGTGTCCAGGGTCCTTGCCCGAGGCTACACAGCTGGTGGATGCAGAAATGAGGGCTCTGCTGGCCGGCTGGTAGGCAGGCTTCCTCTCTCAGGGATGGAGATTCCTTGGGCCTCTGTCAAGGTAGCTGGCGCAGACTGAAGAGAGCTACTAGAAGCCCCGAGCTTCGGGAAGACAAAAAATCCAGCAAAACACACCAACTGTGGGTGCCATTCAGTGAGAATATGTGATAACACAGACAGCAGCTGGGTTGAAGCTTGCCTTCCAGAGCTCTGTGACAACCAGGAAACGGCAGTTCAATTAACAGGGCTAATAACATCATAAGGGAATGCTTAAGCAACTTGTAAGTGAAATGCATAAATGGTTGCAAAGAGTTGCAATGATTTTTACACTGTTGCTTTATACCTGTACAGTGCTTTCCAATTCTGAAAGCATTCTCACATGTACAATGATTTTTTCATGATAGTTCTTTGAAGTAAGTAGGTAGATATTATGGGCTGAATTGCATTCCTTCACAAAATTTGTATGCTGCAACTCTAACTCCAGTACCTCAGAATGTGATAATATTTGGAGATAAGGGCTTTTCAAAAGGTGGTTAAGTTAAGATGAGGCCGTTAGAGTGGGTCCTAAACCAGGGTGGGTTCTAATACAATCTGACTAGTGTTTATTTATTTATTTATCTATCTACTTATTTATTTATTTAGGTTGCGCTGGGTCTTCTTCGTGGTGCGGCTTCTCTTGTTGCGGTGGTGCCTGGACTCTAAAGAGTGCGCAGGCTTAGTTGCGGCACGTGGGATCTTAGCTCCCTGACCAGGGATCGAACACGGGCACCCTGCACCGGGCATCTTAACTGCTGGACCACCAAGGAAGTCCATGACTAGTGTTCTTATAAGAGGAAATTTGGGATCAGGAAGAGACATCAGGGGTTTGCACACAGAGGGAGAACCATGTGAGGATACAGGGAAAAGGTGATCATCTGCAAGCCAAGGAGAGATGCCTCAGAAGAACCCAAATCAGCTGTCACCTTGATCTTGGACTTCCAGCCTCCAGAACTGCGAGAAAATAAAATTCTATTGTTTAAGCCACTCAGTGTGTGGTATTTCGTCATGGCATCCTAGCAAATTCATATGCTATACTCTTTTGAAACACCTTTAAACATATTAGAAGTACTTATTCTGAACCAGAAAATGCCTACATTAATCAGAAAACTTTCATATTGTCTTACTAATGACATTAGAAATGGCTCATGGGCTTCCCTGGTGGCGCAGTGGTTGAGAGTCCGCCTGCCGATGCAGGGGACACGGGCTCGTGCCCCGGTCTGGGAAGATCCCACGTGCCGCAGAGCGGCTGGGCCCGTGAGCCATGGCCGCTGAGCCTGCGCGTCCCGAGCCTGTGCTCCGCAATGGGAGAGGCCACAACAGTGAGAGGCCCGCGTACTGCAAAATAAATAAATAAATAAATAAAAAGAAATGGCTCACACTTACTGAGCCTTCGCTGTGTGCCAGGCACTGTTGTAGATGTCTTACTTCATTTCATCTTCATAAAACCCCTCCAAAGAAATAAGTGGCAGGGGCCGGAGGGAGGAGCAGTTCTTCCTTACAGTAGAATTTCAGATAATACATGTGGAAGGAATGAGAGATACAGAAGATCTTTGTTGGGCAAACACCACAGTAATAATCATTGCAGGTAAGAACTATTGACAGTCACTACAATCAGTGGGTGAAAGTATGATGAGAAATGGGATGTTTGTAGGGTCTCAAAGTATCTCCCCACAAATATTTTTTAATTACAAAGAGGAAAATAGTAACTTTACAGTGGAGACGTCCCCCATACATCCCTTTATTCAAGTGATCGAGGTTAACCTTCTCAGTAATAAGACAAAGCAACATCATGTATTCCCACATATGATGTGCTGAGAAGAGCACAACATCACATCCTTGCCCAAAGTGCATCACGGCAATTTACTCATTAGAAAACATGAGACACATATTGTGAATAACTGGCCTGGGCTTTCCAGAAGCATCATAGATTGGAGGAGAGGAAGAAGACCTGATACCCAAATGCAATATGGGAACCTAGATTGGATCCTGGGCCAGAAAAGGGAAGTCAGTGGGAAAACTGGTGAAATTTCAAACAAGGATGTAGATGTGGTTAATGGTATTATACCCATGTCAGTTTCCGGGTTTTGATCATTGAGCTACATTTATGTAAGATGTTAATAGTAGGGGAAGCTGAGTGAAGACTGTATAATAGAATCTCTCTACAATTTTTGCAATGTTTCTAAAGTCATTTCAAAGTAAAATATTAATAAAAACAAATCCTCTGAAGTAGGTGCTATCATCATCTTATTATTAGCAGGTGAAGTAACTCCCTCAGGGTTACCCAGCTTGTCAAGGGTGAGGCAATGATGTGTACCCAGGCTGTCCAAGTCCAGATCTTATACTGAACCCTGTGATACATCCCCTTAGTACCTGGGGAGACAATGAAGTTGTAGCTTAGTTTTAATTTTTCATATACTTGTGAAACAGGAGAGAAGGAGGCAGGGCACAACCTTTGAAAGAATGACATGGCCCGAGGACATGACATAAACTGATTAGAACCAAATGGGTCCAAGACGGTGGACAAGTCAACTTTTTCCACTAGACCTTGAGCCTCAGTATACACTCACATCTTCAAGCTAAATGACACACCCATAGGCACTATGACAGTTCCAAGACCATAAGGATCAAAAAGTGGGTGGCGGCCCAATACCTGGAAATCCCCACCCCTTCCTAAAATAGCTGGAATACTCCTCCCACTCATTAGCCTATGAAATTACCCACTCCTATAAAAAGTGACAACCCCATACCCTGGTGCCTTTCTCACCTTCTGAGATGGCCCACACTCTGTCTATGGAGTGTGCTTCTAAGTAAATCCACTTCTCACCTATCACTTTGTCTCTTTCTGCGATGTGACATCAAGAACATGAGCTTCATTAAACCCTGAAAACAAGTGTGTGATCTCAGTTGAAAGACTGTGGGTTTAGGCCGGGTTCGAGTACCAGCTGTGTGGGTTCAAGTCCCAATATGAGGTGCACGGTTTCACTTGCGTCAATAAATTATTTCTTTCATGATATTCTAAAAAAGACTTTTTTATAAACCACCGTGTCTCCTATTAGTCCCCATTAAGGAGGTGTTCACATAGCTTTTCAGTTAGAAGAAATCAAAAGCAGGGTAGGGCACTGTACAGGATACCATTACACACGCACACATACACACACACACAGACGCACACACACATGAAGTGGCAGACCTCTTTGCTTCCCTCAGAGAACTTACAAATAGCTGAGACATATGAAAGACAGCTAATGGAATGGAGCAGAAAATAACCACCAACTAAGTAGTACACGCTCTGTATGCCCTGGGAAGTCAGAGTAGGGGAAAAATGCACTTCAGGCTGGTATGATTGAGGAAGGTGACATTGAATCTGGGCCTTCAAGAATGAGAAGGATTGCAGGGACTTCCCTGGTGGCCCAGTGGTTGAGAATCTGCCTGCCAATGCAGGGGCCGCAGGTTCGATCCCTGGTCCAGGAAGATCACACATGCAGCAGAGGAACTAAGCCCGTGCCCCACAACTACTGAAGCCCGCGCGCCTAGAGCCCGTGCTCCGTGACAAAGAAGCCACCACAATGAGAAGCCCACGCACCTCAAAGAAGTGTAGCCACCACTCACCGCAACTAGAGAAAGCCCGCACGCAGCAATGAAGACCCAACACAGCCAAAAATAAATAAATAAATTAATTAATTAAAAAGAAAAAAGAGAACGAGAAAGATTGCAAAACAATGGACATGCCATGGAGGAGTCATTGTGGAAGAATGACTTGAGAAAAGATAGATGGAGGTGGGAAAGCCCCAGATAACTGGAGAGATCAGTTCGATTGTAACTGTGGAGTCATTGTGTATTTAAGGAAGACATTTCAGCAGGAATCCCAACCTCATGCCTCAGGGATGATGCAAGTGTGTGGATAAGCCCAAAATAAGACATTAGAGAGTGGTGGGTGTTCTGGGAGGGCCTGCTCCACCTAAAGGCATTTTGGATTAAAACAAAATAACAAAACTAAACACTGCCCTAGGCAAAAACACACTTGCTGACCAGATTCTGCCCAAGATAGAGGAATTACTTGGAATTTGTACTAATAATTCCGTCTGGGCCTCAGGGCTCCGTGTGTAGCCAGGTGGGTCACTTGTGGGTTATTAATTCACGGTTTTACTTTCTAAGAGCGTTAAGCCTGCGGCTTTACTGTTGTTAGGACACTACGCCACCTAGTGGCCAGCGGGGCTGTGCCAGCACCAATGAAAAGCAACAGGGCTGCTTTCTATATATGGTGCTTTCATCTTCCAAATGTTTGTCTTGTGACTCATGCTAAAAAATAACCAAATAAGCTACATAATCCTTTAATAGCATGAACTTTCACTAATGGTGAGGGTGCTTATTGCCATATAATCAATACTGTGATAGTGAGGCTTGTGCTTATTTATTGGGTATGTGGTCAATAAGTTTTCTCTGCCACTGATGTGTGAATGGTATCTCTTAGGCGCAGCTATAGAAGTTCAACAAATGTCTGATCTGCTCTGTTGAAGGGATTATATTTGAGGACTCATGGAAAAAAACATTGAAGGAAGAATGAGGGGATTTAGGTTTATTTGTTAGTTGTGTGACTTTGAGCCAGTCACTTGGCCTCTCTAGGAATCAATTCTGGCTAAAAAATGTGGGGTTGAAAATGTTCAGCAGTCCTCTAACTGGATCCCATGGTATGGGGGCACCCCTCTTCTGAGGAACTTCATAGGATTAGAAGTCCTGATGGGGCTTCGTCTGGGGGTGAGGGTTTAGAGCGAGGGGAAGAGGGGTCAAGGTGAGGTCCAACCTGCTCCAACCGTAACAGCTCTACTATGAAAAATTAATTGTTAAGAAATTAATTTTGAATAGGTGATCCATGCACATTATTAAAAATCCAAGAGGTACAAAAGCGTACGCAGTGAAAAATCTTCTTACTACGGTGTCCCTAGTCACCCACCTTGCAGGAAACCAAGGTCACCATCTCCTGTCTATCTTTCTAGAGATTACCCACACCCACCTCATACTGTCTCACCTCCTTTCTTTTCTTAAGTTTAGAAAAATTTTTTTTTAATTTTATTTTGGCCACAACACGCAGCATGTAGGATCTTAGTTCCAGACCAGGGAAGCTCGGATTTCCCTGGTGGTGCAGTGGTTAAGAATCTGCCTGCCAATGCAGGGGACATGGGTTCAAGCCCTGGTCCGGGGAGATCCCACATGCCGCGGAGCAACTAAGCCCGTGCGCCACAACTACTGAGCCCACGTGCCTCAACTACTGAAGCCCATGTGCCTAGAGCCCGTGCTCCACCACAAGAGAAGACACTGCAATGAGACGCCTGTGCACCACAATGAAGAGTAGCCCCTGCTCGCTGCAACTAGAGAAAGCCCGCACGCAGCAATGAAGACCCAACACAGCCAAAAATAAATAAATAAAATAAATAAACTTATTAAAAAAAAAAGGTTCTTACCAAAAGGACTTCCAATCAAGATGGTAGACTGCCTCACCACCACCACTTCCCACCCCACTTAACTTACACAAAGAAGTGCAAGATAAAATTGGAGTTTTTATTAAATAAAATAAAAAATAAATATTTTTATTTTAAAAATTAAAAAAAGTTGGAGTTGTTTTTTTTTAGCCAAAAAAAAGAACAATTTATTGATGAAATGAACTAATACAAAATATGTAAATTGCCCTGGCCTTTGGAACTGAGATTATACATTTTTTTCATAAGTGTGATTAACATTTAAGTACAAAGGTTATTTAACATTTAAACACAAAGGTTTCTCCATGAGTTACTTTGGATTTATAGGATCCCTTTTACCAGCGTTTCTCTTGAATCTGTGTTTTATGAAAGATGAGATGTTCAAGCACCTCATTCAATTGGGGACTTCTGAGTCCTTGCGGTGTGTGGGCTTCTCATTGTGGTGGCTTCTCCTGTCGCAGAACACGGGCTCTAGGCGCACGGGCTTCAGTAGTTGTGGCGCAGGAGCTTAGCTGCTCCGCGGCATGTGGGATCTTCCCGGACCAGGGCTCGAACCCGTGTCCCCTGCATTGCCAGTTGGATTCTTAACCACTGGACCACCAGGGAAGTCCCTCACCTCCTTCCTTTTACTAACACAAATAGCAGCATAGCATTCACACCATTCTGTAGTGTTTTTTACCCATTTTATATATTGGACTTGCATGTGAAATTTCACTAAACCAGACTATCTATCCATAAAATATTTGACTAGCTTATCTATAAATCTTCTTTTTCACTAGGACATTTCATAACTCTTAAACCTACATTTTTGATTGGTTATAAAATAAATGATTCATAGACTTGTGGCTGTGCAGAGACTAAAAAACCATTTGAACTTGCGCTTGGTGTCAGGCCTCTGAGAGACAAGAAGAAAGAAAGCTCCAGAAAGTGCCTGGTTCTGTGTTTTCAGTTCTTAGGATGTTTGGCTGCTGTGACCACAGTGGTGATTCACAGTTGGCAAGGCGTGGGGGGAGCAGAGCAAAGATGCTGCTCAGATTCTGGAATGTCACCAGCAGTAAAAGGAGTCTGAAGGATTGACAAGGACAGAGCCAAGGGAGGACCAGTCAGTGTGGAAATCTTGCTAAGGTTAAGTTAACTGGAGATGAACTCCTCGTTCCATAGATTCCCTGATTATATATTCTTTTCTTCCTTTAGACAGAATCAGGTTCTCCTTAGACCAGTGGCTTTCAGTCCTAATTGCATGTGAGAATCACCTGGGAGCTTTCTTTCGCTCCCACGGTCAGGGCCCCACATGCAGGGATTCTGATTTAGGCTGCCGGGCATGGGGCCCAAGGCCTGGTATTTTTGAAAACCTTCCTAGATGATTCCAGAGGCAGCCAGGTGATAGCAGAGCTGTGGGTCAGCAGTGCTACCCAGTGGTTCAGTTCCTTCCTCTTCCAGCAGGTGGTTACTCTGGGCAAAGGGCCAGATTCATTTTTTTTTTTTTTTTTTTTTTTTTGCGGTACACAGGCCTCTCACTGTTGTGGCCTCTCCCGTTGTGGAGCACAGGCTCTGGACGCGTCCACTGAGCGGCCATGGCTCACGGGCCCAGCCACTCCGAGGCATGTGGGATCCTCCCGGACCGGGGCACGAACCCGTGTCCCCTGCATCGGCAGGCAGACTCTCAACCACTGTGCCACCAGGGAAGCCCCAGATTCCTTCTTGAACTCCTTCCTTTAAAACAGCCTTCCCTTCCTCTCCTCTTTCTATTGCATCACCACTGTCCTGATTGTTGTCTTTTGATGCTTACCAGTCTCCTGAGCATATAAAACCCCTTCAGGTAGCCCGGGCTGGAAATTATCAACTCCTACCCTCTCTAGTTCCTCTTAGATTCAGCTACTGAAGGCTACCTGAGCACGCTGGCCCATCAAGTTCCAGATCAGTGGTTCCCAGCAGCATTGGCACTACTGGGAAGTCCTTAGGAAGCCAAATTCTTCAGCCCATCCAGACCTACTGAATCAGAAACTCTGGGGTGTTTTGACAATATCAACAATCTGTCTTTTGACAAGCCCTCCAGACCACTGTGGTGTATCCCAAGCTTGAGAGCCACTGTTCTAGGACCAGTTCTGACCAGGACAGGGAATTATCTTGGTAGCTTTGGACCTCCAGCTGGTGGCATTCAGAATGAATCCTGCTGCTATGGCTGCTCTATCCTGAGCCCTCCGTGTTCCTCTTGGGCACCAGCAGGCTGAGCTGGCTGTGGTCTTCCTCTCACACACCCATCACTTCCGTCCTGTCTTGGTGCTGGGGAGTCCATGAGGCTTCTTCCTCCAATCTTCCATTTCTCGACCTCAGCACTTCACCAGGCTGGGCTCCTTTCCAAGCTTGATCCATGCGTCCCCACCCCTGCCACCTCATCCCTGGTGACTCCTGACCCTATGAGAGACCTCTCAAATTCCCCTGAGGCAGAAATAGATTTTTCTCAAGAGGGTTTTCTGGAAGAGCTTATCTTCATACTCTGTAACCTCATATGACAGACTGCCCAGCAGGACTGACTCTCCTCCTCTGTTGTTGGTCTGCTGATGATTTGTTTGGTGCTCTGAAGCCTGATTTCTTACCTAACTGGTGAGTAATTTTCCTCTACGGAGATATGCCAGTATCAGATACGGTTATCAAGTAAGGGAGACTGATGTGTGTTCCTGCGGTCCTGGACCTTGAGAGTTCCAAAGAGTGTTATTCTTCAAAATACTTATCTCGGTGAAGCTACCCGTTTATTCTAACAAAGCTGAGTTGTTCAGAATACGCCTGGAGGTGCTCTCCTGGGTCTGCTGCAATCCTGAGTCTGATGTTTATGCCCCTTCATCATCTGATTTCATCTCCACTGCCGTTCTCCCAAGCGCCTGTTGCTCCAACCACAGAGCTATTTGTTATTTCTTGAACTCACCCTGCACTTTCACATCACTGGGATTTTGTTTTTTCTTACTCTGGAATGTTCTTTTTATTCCTTTCTTTGTTTTGCTTATTGATTCTATCTATTCCCCAAAATGCCAGCTAAAATGCTACTTTCCCTGTTTCTCAAACCAAACTAATGGCTCACTCTCTTCTCACACATCATGGTATTTCACTTTTGCAGTTATAAGCATGTCCACTTGTGTGAGTATTGCCTTAAAATGTAAGTTTCCTGATGGCAGGGACCATAGAAGCCATCCATTCCCTCTGCAGCACCTGAGTGAGAAACAACAGCTCTCTATAAAGTGCTCAAAAAGAAACCACATGAGAAAGTCAACCTATTCATTTTACTATAATAAAAATGGTGTTGTCCCCAGTCTGATCATATACCTTAGTCACCAGAACTAGAAATGAAGGATTTTTGGCTATTTCTCATAATCATCTACCTCAAAGGATAAAGATTCAATAAACTTTATTTTTGGGGGGACTTCCCTGGTGGAGCAGTGGTTAACAATCCGTCTGCCAATGCGGGGGACACAGGTTCGATCCCTGGTCCGGGAAGATCCCACATGCCGCAGAGCAACTAAGCCCGTGCGCCACAACTACTGAGCCTGCGCTCTAGAGCCTGCAAGCCACAACTACTGAGTCTGCATGCCACAACTACTGAAGCCTACGTGCCTAGAGCCCGTGCTCTGCAACAAGAGAAACCACCGCAATGAGAAGTCCACGCACCGCAACGAAGAGTAGCCCCCACTCGCCGCAACTAGAGAAAGCCCACGCACAGCAACGAAGACCCAACGCGGCCAAAAATAAATAAATTAAAACAAATAAATTTAAAAATGCATCTTTAATTTCATCTTTAAAAATTTAACTTATTATTTTAAAATTTTTATTGGCGTATAGTTGCTTTACCATGTTATTAATTTCTGCTGTACAGCAAAGTGAATCAGCTATACGTATACATATATCTGGAGAAAACAAACTTTAGAAATAATAAAAAGATGTGTGCCTGAGTACTAGCAACTAGAACTAAGTATATACTACTACTTTTAAGTAGTAGTGAAACTACTTTGAAGGGGACGGAATTCCTTGTGGTCATTAAAAGCCCTTTTTCTAGACGTGTGCCCTCTGTGGCAATAACGCTCTTTGTCTTTTTAAGGGTTTTGAGTGCCTGAGGTAGAGAAATGTCACGAAGTCCAGCACCATCTCAGAAAATACGGACAGATGACCTCAAGTTTCTTAACATTAATGAGTCTCTGTGGCTTCAATGTTTTTGACCACCAAAAGGAGGAATTAGATTTGATGAGCCTGGTGACTGAAGTAGCTCTGGGAAATGCAGTACAGTGGAAATTTTATGCTTTGGTTGGAGTGGAATACCCGATGCTACCCTTGGGATTTTTCGTTGTGGTGTTTGGTCTTTTCTCTTTTTGTGGATTGTCTCTCATGAGCACATTTTCATTCCTTGGTTTTTCTTCCCAGAATCTAGATCGGTCTTGAGTCATGCTTGCTGTGCTCAGATTTCTAGCCGAGTCTGCTGCACCGTAGATGAGTTGTTCTGCCATTATGGAGAGCCCCCCCCCCCAATGACTATGGTATCCCACATCAGGACCCTCTATCTCTCCTCCCCGATATATGACTCACTGCTTCCTGTCTCCATGCCCTCTTCCTCCTTCCCCTCTTGTACACCAAAAACAATTTTGTCCTTCCCTTATTGGGAAATTTCAATCTCTCTCCACCTGTTCCAGGATTGATTCAAAATCCACTTCTTCCAGGGACACTTCTCTAATAAATTCTAGCTCATTTGGATCAATTCTTTATTTCACATTGTGTAAAAATTTACACATTCAATTTATTTTACAATATCTTTTGTTGTGATCATTCGGAAGCTGTTTTGTCTTTTCAGATTTATTACATCAGGCAATACGATGAATTAAGATCAGATTCCTTGTGTCCCATGGAGCTCCTCACCTCCCAACCCAACCAACCTCCCCCGCACCGTCGCGCTGAAGTAACAAATCTTTACAGTTCAGGATCATTGAGAGGGAGGGACTAGAGGTTGACACTTTTTTTAAAAAAAATTATTTTTTTATTTTGGCTGCGCATGGGCTTTCTCTAGTTGCAGTGAGCAGGGGCTACTCTTCGTTGTGGCGTGTGGCTTCTCACTGCGGTGGCTTCTCTTGTTGCAGAGCACAGGCTCTAGGCTCACGGGCTTCAGTAGTTGCGGCATGTGGGCTCAGGAGTCGTGGCACATGGGCTTAGTTGCTCTGCGGCATGTGGGATCTTCCTGGACCAGGGCTCGAACCTGTGTCCCCTGCATTGGCAGGTGGATTCTTAACCACTGCGCCACCAGAGAAATCCCCACTGGAGAGTTCTGAACAGACAGGTGATGTGATCCGACCAATGTTTAGAGGGACCATTCTGGCTGCAGTGTTGAGAATAGATGGGTGGGGATCAAGTGTGGGTGTGGTACGTAGGGACCAGTTAGGAGCAACCGCAATAATTCCAGGCTGGAGGTGATGGTGATTTGGACCATGGTGGTAATGGCAGAGATCGTGAGAAGTTCTAAGTTTCCAGATATATTTTAAAAGGGGAGTCAAAAGGACTTCCAGGTAGATCAGATGTGGGATGTGAGAGAAAGAGAGGAATCAAGGAAGAATCCAGTTTTACAGTAACTGGAGGGATAGAGTTGTCTTCAGCTGAGATGAAGAGGTCTGTGGGAAGAGCAGGTCTGCTGGGGGTGGGGGTGGGGTGGTGGGCTGGAATTTCAGGAGTTCAGATTTGGATAAATGATGTTTTCAATGTTCTGTTAATTCTGGATAGCCCTGTGATACTTGTTTGACTAAATTAATTTAAATGAATAAAAATTCATGAAACCCTAAGTGCTTGCCACGTTCTGAGCCCTTCAGGAAGCTTCAGGGAGTTCCCTTCACACACATTGCCTCATGGACAGAATGGAGTGGGAATGGGCACCCCGGCAATTGGGATCCTGTGGAGTAGCCTGTGAGATTCGCAGGTGCGAGAACTCTGTCCAGTGGCAGCAGCCCTCATCGGGTTACTACCGATCCATTCATGCTCTCTCCGTGCGGAAATCTGATGCTAGGTAGAAGGAAGGGAGAGATGGAACAGGAATAGCAGAGGAAAAGAAGCAGAGAGGGAGAGAGAAGCTTGTTCCTGAAGAGTCACCAGAGGGAGAAGCAGAGCTGCTGCTTCTGAGGTACAGATGCACGAGCAGGTGACCAGGATTGACTTTGAATTGTAAACCAGCATGGAACCTTCATTGATTCCCTTTTGGGTTGCTCCTGGGGAACTCCATTTCTGTGTAGTGCTGTCATACTTTCTTGCTTTCCTTTATATTTACAATATTAAAATCGAACCCTGCAAGTAACCTAAGATGTAGGTTATTTGCAACAGGAAAATGTCTAAGTGATACAATAGGATATGGTAACCTAGTATATGTGAAGATGACCTAGGAAATTAAACAGGTGGTAGAGAGAGTTTAAGCTTTGCTTTCCAAAAAGAACAAGTATGATTCACAAGTATAAGGATTATAATGAAATAAACCTGATTGTTTCTTAGTACCTTCATCCACAAATATTTTATTCAATACCATATGTGAGACACTGACCTAAGTCCTGGGGAGAAACCAGACATGGCCCGGTGGCAAGCATCTTGATAGGTCCTGGTGTTTTCATGCCTCTGGGTTAGACCGTCTTGTCTCTCTCCTGGATAGCACACGTCTCTCTCCTCCCTACCATTTTCATCTTTTCTTCCTGGTTTCCTCACCCAGGTAATTTGTTTTCCCCTTGAACTCAATTACTTTCTTCACCTTCAGCTCTAGCTCTCTCTAATTGCTGTCAATTGTCAGTAGTCCTCTGGGATTTAACTAGAAGTATGCGCCTGTATAATTCCTCAGAATGGACTCAACAGTAAATATTTGTAAAATGAGCAAATCATTCTTCTTCTCTCCTGCACATCCTTGAAGGAATGAAGTTAGTCATGACAGAGATAAAGTAGAAGCCATTTGAAAAGGCTAAGCCATCACGAAACTCACTGCTCAAAAGCCTTCAGTGGCTCCGTGTCAGCCCTTCCCATGGCCTGTTCTAGAAGAGCTGGTTGTGTGTCTTTCTCTACACAGAAATTGTATGTGTTCTTCTGTTTGTTTTTTGTTTTTGTTTTTGTTTTTTTTGCGGTACGCGGGACTCTCACTGCTGCGGCCTCTCCCGTTGCAGAGCACAGGCTCCGGACGCGCAGGCTCAGTGGCCATGGCTCACGAGCCCAGCCGCTCCGCGGCATGGGGGATCTTCCCAGAACGGGGCACAAACCCGCGTCCCCTGCATCGGCAGGCGGACTCTCAATCACTGCGCCACCAGGGAAGCCCCTGTGCGTGTGTTTTTTTTTTTCTTTAGGCTGAGACAGTCTTGTTCATCTCTGTTCTCGCGTTCCTGCTGTGCCTGCCATGCAATAGGCACGTAATAAATGACACCAGAGTATAATTTGAAAAGAGGGAGATGAGTGGCTCATGTCAAGCATTACCTAGTTTAAACTTGTAGGTTTGGAAATCAGTCTGAGCCCTTGTGTAGCAGCTTCCAAAAAATAAAACCTTCTTTTATCTTAAAAAGTTTTAGGTAGCTGATAAAACTGAGGAAACCACGATTAAGTCTCAGGAAGTAGAAAAGGAAGATAAAATACAATTTAACTATAATGAGTCCGGATGGGTGGGCCTGGGGTTACAACTTCTGATGTCAAGACCAACCTGACTCATGAACTACTCTTTTCAATAACATCCTTTCAATTCCCACTCCTTATCCACTTAAACATTTCACCTTGATGTCCTCTGTCTCGACCAACTCCTGGACATTATGATGCTTTTTGAGACTCTACAGAGGAATCTACTCCTCAGATTTGCGAAAACTGGTTGTAAGGCATCCTCACATAGCATCAAAAGAGACTCACATTATATTCTGGATAGCATTCCAGTCTCCAAATCATAGTCTAAGAGGCGAGCAATGAAAACCTTGCAGTGAACCAACAAACAGAAAATAAAATCAAGAAAAGAAGTCAGACACTTGCACACTCCCAAATCCAGCCTCTTCCCCAGCAAGGGACCGTGCTTGCTTCACAACATAAATATCCAGTTTCCTGCTCCTGGGAGGGCTGCCATTTCCTTTGTTATCCTGCCTGCGATTGTCAGTTCCTGAGAGGTTGGCAAGATTGTGAGACTATAAAGCAGGACTCTTTGAGAATTATTTCTAGGTGTATTTGGACAACGATGGAAAAAAAAAAAAGATGAAAAGAATGAACAGAGTAGATGACTGAGGTTGGGAGGGGAAGCCTGAGTGAGCTATGAGAGACCTAGTCTTTATTTCTTCATAAGCCTAGAAACAGGGATCATGCATTCATTCAACAAACATTATTGAGCTCCCATTATTGCCGGGACTGCTCTAGGCACTAGAGATACATCACTGAACAAGACAGAAAAGAAAAATTCCCTGCCCTCCTAGCAGTTACATTCTAGTGAGCAAGTTCCTCCTGTCAGCCTTTTTCCTTCCCATGAGCAGGAGACAAGCTTGTCTGAGGAGCCTGAAGGAGGAAGACAAGATTTATTCCCATCTCTGCCTCTGCTTTTGTCACCCTTTCCTCTCTACTCAGGAGTCCCAGAGCCTTATGATTTTCATAGAGACCTCCCCCTGTAAATAAAGACAGACCTGAAAAAACAATTCCCTCTATTTGCAGTTTCATAAAAGAATGTGGAAAGGGCAGGACTAACTCTCAGAGGGGTGAACTCAAGTCATCATTCCTTGCCAAGGCCAGAATCTTCTTTTCCCCTAGTTCTATGGAGGGCGTGGCTCCTGTGTTCCATCAGGCAGCTAGGTTCAAGATCTGCGGCTCATCCTTGGTTTCTTTCTCTTTTCACTTCCCAGGCCAATCATTGATCAACATCTGTGGCCACTACATCCCATATCTTCCTCACTCTCCCATCCCATCCTCACCAATAACCTCCCTTCTCACCCATACTCGTGTAACAATCTCCTAACTCCTATCTCTCTCCTCTCCAACTCATCCTCTGCGATGGTGTTAGATTTGCCATCCAAGAACCAGCATTAGGCATGCCACTTATCTTTCCAAAACCTTCATTGGCTCCCTACTTTATAGATATGCTGATGCTCTCCCAGTTCTACCCTAAACACCATTAACATTTTTTTTATCTCCCACTCTAACTTTTTATTTATCCTAAGCTCCTGCCAGAGGGGACAACTTCGTACCCTTCCTGGTATGTCTTTCATGCTTTCTTTTCTTTTCGTTCCTTTTCTTTCTTTCTTTCTTTTTTTTTTTTTGGCCATGTCTCATGGTTTGTGGGGATCTCAGTTCCCTGAGCAGGGATTGAACCTGTGCCATGGCAGTGAAAGCCCAGATTCCTAACTAGGCCACCAGGGAACTCCCAGTCAGTATTTTTTTTTTGTTTTGCTTTTGTTTTTGTTTTCTTCTTTCTTTTTTTCTTTTTTTTTTTTTTTCTCATGCTTTCTAACAGCTAAATCTTTGTTCTTCCTTCCATCTGGAATTCCCCATTCCCTTGGATGCTACACATTGATTAAGATAAGTCCCAATGTTGCTTCCTTCCTGAAGTGTTTTCTGACCCCCTTTGTTTCCCACTCATGGTGGCTATCAGCCTGTGCCCTTTATTCTTCCTCTCCCCTACTAATCATCAGGTCCTCGAGGCAGAGTTCACTACTGCTCCATCTTTGTGTCCTTCCTATTGCTTTATATATGGCAGGTGCTTTGCAAATATTTGCTGGATTATGGAGTCATGGGTACTTGAAGAACCTGGGTGGGTTGGTGAGTTGAGGGGAGTGTAATTTTGGTTGGGGCCAGGTGGGTTGGAGGGCTTTAGAGGTCACTTTTGTTGGACTTGGGGTCAGTCACATCTGAAATATTTCCAGTGGGAAATGAGGCAAAGAGGTCTGTGTCCATGGAGATAAGGGGACAATCCCTTGCAGTAATCCTGATTTACGTAGAGGAACTGGAAAATAAAAGGTACTGAGTAATGTTACCTAACATTTCCCCTGGAGTTTGCCAAGAGAATGGGGGAGAGAGAGAACTCCTGTTTATTGAGTGTCTAGAATATGCAGTGCAGGCACCGCACTTGGTTCTTTACACACAATAATAACACTTTTTAAAAAATTAATTTATTTATTTTATTTTTGGCTGCATTGGGTCTTTGTTGCTGTGCACAGGCTTCCTCTAGTTGCAGCGAGCTGGGGCTACTCTTTGTAGCCGTGTGTGGGCTTCTCATTGTCATGGCTTCTCTTGCTGCTGAGCACAGGATCTAGGTGCACAGGCTTCCATAGTTGTGGCACGTGGGCTCAGTAGTTGTGGCTCTTGGGCTCTAGAGCGCAGGCTCTGTAGTTGTGGTGCACAGGCTTAGTTGCTCTGCAGCATGTGAGATCTTCCCGGACCAGGGCTTGAACCTGTGTCCCCTGCATTGGCAGGCGGATTCTTAACCACTGCAACACCAGGGAAGCCCACAATAATAACACTTTTTGAGTGATTACTATGTGTCGGGCACTGCTCTCAGCTTTTTACCTGTGCTAACTCATTATATTCTCATAACAACACTATAAGTATGTTTTATTGTTATGAAGAAATTGAGGAACAGAGACAATAAGTAACTTGTCCAAAGTCACACAGCTGGTAAGAAGCCATTCTGAACACAGGAGTCTGGTGCCAAAGAGCAGCTCTTAATTTCACGACTGTGATGACTTCCATTCAATCCTTACAACCACTTTTAAGGCAATTGGTATTACCTTTATTTTACAGGTGAGAAAATGAAGTCCTAGTGAGGTTAAACAGCTTTCCCATAGATGTATATGAATAAATAATCGACCTGGGATTCCAGTTCAGTTTTGTTAATCGTCACAGGAATACTCATGAGGTTCTATTTTTTCCAGTGCATCTGGTAACGAATCATTAACCTCTTCTTAAGAAGAGTCACGAGGACTGGACGAATTATTCCAGGCTGATGCCCAGCAAATGATTCTCTAGAACTAGGCAAAAAGGCTTCTTCTGGAAGAAATTGTTATGCCCTCTTCTTTTATGCTTATTATAGAGGCAGTGATTCAAGTGCAGTAATTTCCTGGAAATGAGTGTCCAGTTTGGGGTTAATGGCATGACACGCACAGTCAGCTCAGCGAGTGGCCTCACTGTCTATGAATTCCCAGGAAATACCCTGAGAGTTGATCATAGTTGCTCAGAGAAGGATGTTCCTTTTCCCAGGTTTTTACGCATGTTCCCAGAGGACTTCAGAAAGTCGATCTGATTCATTTATCAAACTGGGAAACGTTCTGTAACTTCTGGCCCATTACGTACTTATCTCCTCACAACGTGCACCAATGAGATCATGCTTCTAAGTACAGCACTTTTGTGCAGGCTGGGTTTCTACAGGTAGCACAGCCAGTGGCAGTGTCCTTTATGTGCAGAATTGTCTATTATTCACCATATACTTAATGAAATGACCTCTTCTATTCATTCAGCATCTTGAGATTTACTTTTTTTTTTAAACATCTTTATTGGAGTATAATTGCTTTACAATGGTGTGTTAGTTTCTGCTTCATAACAAAATGAATCAGTTATATATATATACATATGCTCCCATATCTCTTCCCTCTTGTGTCTCCCTCCCTCCCACCCTCCCTATCCCACCCCTCCAGACGGTCACAAATCACCGAGCTGATCTCCTTGTGCTATGCGGCTGATTCCCACTAGCTATCTACCTTACGTTTGGTAGTGTATATATGTCCATGCCTCTCTCTCGCTTTGTCACAACTTACCCTTCCCCCTCCCCATATCCTCAAGTCCATTCTCTAGTAGGTCTGTGTCTTTATTCCTGTCTTACCCCTAGGTTCTTCATGACATTTTTTTTCTTAAATGCCATATATATGTGTTAGTATATGGTATTTGTCTCTCTCTTTCTGACTTACTTCACTCTGTATGACAGACTCTAGGTCTATTCACCTCATTACAAATAGCTCAATTTCATTTCTTTTTATGGCTGAGTAATATTCCATTGTATATATGTGCCACATCTTCTTTATCCATTCATCTGATGATGGACACTTAGGTTGTTTCCCTCTCCAGGCTATTGTAAATAGAGCTGCAATGAACATTTTGGTACATGACTCTTTTTGAATTATGGTTTTCTCAGGGTATATGCCCAGTAGTGGGATTGCTGGGTCATATGGTAGTTCTATTTGTAGTTTTTTAAGGAACCTCCATACTGTTCTCCACAGTGGCTGTATCAATTTACATTCCCACCAACAGTGCAGGAGGGTTCCTTTTTCTCCACACCCTCTCCAGCATTTATTGTTTCTAGATTTTTTGATGATGAAGATTTACTTTTAAACACAGATTCTCACCTGTTGGGAAGGCTTAAGCATGGCCCTGATTAAAGGTTGTAGATAAAGCTGCTGCCCTCTTAGCCACCCTCTGGTTCCTAGGGCTCTGTAAGAGCCTAGAGGCAAAGAAAATGAACCTAATTCTCAACTCTCTTTGACAGTAGGAGCTAAAATAGAGTTACTATGTAGTACTATGTAGCTCAGTACATGTTCCTAGGTCTATGCTGACCAGGAAATGTATCTTGGAAGCCAGATGGAACAAGAAATAATGATTGTGGCAGAAGGCAGTGTTTTGTTTTGTTTTTTTCATGATTTGAAAATAAATTTTTTATTTTAATATATGTGTTTTATCTTATTTTTTAAAAACATCTTTATTGGAGTATAATTGCTTTACAATGGTGTGTTAGTTTCTGCTGTATAACAAAGTGAATCAACTGTACATATACATATATCCCCATATCTCTTCCCTCTTGCATCTCCCTCCCGCCCTCCCTATCCCACCCCTCTAGGTGGACACAAAGCACGGAGCTGATCTCCCTGTGCTATGCGGCTGCTTCCCACTAGCTATCTATTTTACGTTTGGTAGTGTATATATGTCCATGCCACTCTCTCGCTTCGTCCCAGCTTACCCTTCCCCCTCCCCATGTCCTCAAGTCCATTCTCTATGTTTGTGTCTTTATTCCTGTCCTGCCCCTAGATTCTTCAGAACCTTTTTTTTTTTTTTTAGATTCCGTATATATGTGTTAGTATATGGTATTTGTTTTTCTCTTTCTGACTTACTTCACTCTGTATGACAGTCTCTAGGTCCATCCACCTCACTGCAAATAACTCAATTTCGTTTCTTTTTATGACTGAGTAATATTCCATTGTATGTATGTGAGAAGGCAGTGTTTTAAAGGTATACTTAGGTTGATCTTCTGGGCATGCAATGAACAGTACAAGGGTGGGTAGTGACATATTTTATGATAGGAGTGCATCTGGAGTTTGGGCTGGCTAAAGAAGCTCGATTAGAATTACTTGGCAATATTGAATGTTGGGCTAAAGAAATCTATCAAGTACAAAGTGTGGCTGATTTGTGTGGTTACTTTTAACATTAACACCCAAAGGGCAGCTCCTTTCAGTGAGATGAATTCCTCTAACCCTTCTATGTTCTCAACTGGAGGTGGATCTCTCTCTCTCTTCCTTTGATACCTTGAAGGCTTTCAGGCCTGTGAGGTTGGAGTTGATGGGAAGATATGCTTGAGGTACATTTGGCTTCTCTCCTGTATCTCCGGCATCAAGGATGGACAGCTAGTGAATAGGTTAGAGAAATATTTGGGAGGGTTCTGATGAGATAAGACTCCTAATTTTAGTTTCTTTCTCTCCCAGCTCCTTGGGCTTTTTAACCAAAAGGTTCTAGGATGTCAGAAGATGTAGATTTGAGAAGATCTGAAATTATAGGCATAGATAATTCTTTAAATTCTCCTTGCCTTTTTTTTTTTTTTTTTTCTTGTGGTACGCGGGCCTCTCACTGTTGTGGCGTCTCCCGTTGCGGAGCCTGTGCTCCGGACACGCAGGCTCAGCGGCCATGGCTCACGGGCCCAGCCACTCCGCGGCATGTGGGATCTTCCCAGACCGGGGCATGAACCCGTGTCCCCTGCATTGGCAGGCGGACTCTCAACCACTGCGCCACCAGGGAAGCCCTCTCCTTGCCTTTTTGAGGACATTTCAACAAAAGGGGCAGAACTCTGGTGCTGGCAATGAGCTAGAAAAGGATATGCAGGCCAAGGTTATGCTTGTGAGATGGAAGGCTGGTGCTTTTCACTTAATGCACTGGGAATCTTCCCTGGGCGTCAAGGATATGATTTTGTGTGACTGGTTGTAGCATGAAGTTTGGAGCTAAGGGAACTTGCCTTAAAACATGAAATGATGAGGATCTTTAATAATATGGAAGGCACACTTACCAGTTTCTGTTATCTTCAAGGAAGCCCCAGGCTGAGCAGCTGGAACCTGTTCCCTGTGGGCAGATACTCCAAGATAAGATAAAGGCAGGGGCAGGGAGCAGCTGAGTCCTGCCCAGATAAGAGATAAACAGACCACTTATTTCTCATTCTCGAGGTCAAGACATTCCGGACTACACAGGCACAGAAAGACTCCTCGGGGGCCAAAAAGGGACGGGGTACCACCCCATGGTAGGTGGTGTCAATCTTCTCATAGGCCTCTGCACTAGAATACATCTTGGCTAAGAGACACACGTGCACATGGGGGTGCGGGGGGGCGGGGAAGGGGACCCTGAGTTATACCAAATATGGACTCAGAGCCAGGCAGTGCAAGATAACTAGCCAGAGGAAACCCGGAAGAAATGCCCCATATAAATGATTTAAACTACCACAAAGGTGTAACTCTCTCTCTCTGAGCCCGCCCGTGTGTCCGTTCACACAGACTTTTTCCTCCTAATAAACCCTTTACTCGTTTCACTACTTGTCGTCTCTTTGTTGAAATTTATTTCTACAAAGCAGACAAGCCAGAGCCTTGTCACTGGCCACTGGTCCCTGGTGGTCTAGTGGCTAGGATTCAGTGCTCTCACTGCCTCGGCCTGAGTTCAATCTCTAGTCAGTGAAGTGAGATCCTGCTTCAAGCCACTGCAGGCCGAGGTCACCTGAGATCAAGATACCAATGGGACCTTGGGTTTGATGCACTTGGTCAACTGCAAGTGACCCCCTTTCCTTTGTGTTTCCTACTGTTGCCTCTGGAGATCCCATATGGCTTTGGCTGATGTACTAGGTCCTCTGTGAAGTAGATGATAATGTGGAGTTGTTACCAAATGCAAGTTCATGTGCCGGACGCACAGTGAAGCTAAACAAACAAACATTGGAGTTTGGAGCAGAGAAACGTTTATTGCAAGGCCCTGCAAGGAGATGGGTGGCTCGTGCCCAAAAAACCCCAACTCCCCGAAGGGTTTCAGCAAAGCTTTTTTTTTTTTTTTGCTGTATGCAGGCCTCCCACCGCCGCGGCCCCTCCCGCCGCGGAGCACAGGCTCCGGACGCGCAGGCCCAGCGGCCACGGCCCACGGGCCCAGACGCTCCGCGGCATGCGAGATCTTCCCGGACCGGGGAATGAACCCGCGTCCCCCGCATCGGCAGGCAGACTCTCAACCACTGCGCCACCAGGGAAGCCCTCAGCAAAGCATTTTTAAAGGCAAAGTGAGGGACGGGGTCACAGTGTAAGTGATCAGCTCCTGCACAATTCTCTGATTGGTTGATGGTGAGGTAACAGGGTAGTCAACGTTACCAATCCTTAGGCGCCAAAAATTCTGGGGGCTATGTACTCATGATCATCAAGTAGTCAATTTCTTCCTTTCGGTGGTGGTTTTTAGCATCTGAAAAATTCAGGAAATACGCATGAGATTCTATTATCTGGGTACTTCAGAGGGGAGCTTCAGCAGAGGATATGGGAGCAGGGTCTGCCCCAGGAAAGCCCCATAGCATCCTGCTCAGTACAAGAGGTTTAGTGAGGGGTGATGCCTGTGAGAGATAAAAGGGAGAAGAAGCTGGCTTGGCAGTGAAAGCGCTAGATTGCTGTACAGATCTGACTGTATCGGCCAATCCATTTGGGAGTTCTTAAGTAAATGTTGCCCTCAGAGTAGTCCCATGTTAGGCAGAAATGACTATGTCCCAGTCTCCCTTCCACGTTGAGTCACTGGCTGCGAGCCTCTAAGAATGAGCATGAAAAAGCCTGCATGAAACCTGGAGGTGCTAACAGCTGTAAGGCGTCAGCTCAGGGCAATCCTTGCAGCTGCTGGTAGGTTAGTTTTTGAAGCAAGATCTGAGCATTGTACCTCTGTGGCTGCCAGAGCTGGCACTGTTGTCCGGAGGCCTTCTTACTATTTTCTGCCCCACCTTTTCATCACTGGGCTTATCCAATCTCTGTGTCATAATGTGTGATGAAAACATCAGATAACGAGTCCAGAGGCCTGGGTACTACTTGCATTTGCTAAAAACCTTGGGACCAGGGACAATTCATGCATTTTTCTGTGTCTTCTGAAATGTCCAAGATCCCTCCCAACCATGACACTTCTGAGTTTATCATTTGTTCTGGGATTGCCGGGGTTCTACCTCGCAGGCCCGTGTCTGTCTCTTCCAGGAAGTGTGGCTTTTCTTGCATGGCCTGGGTATTGAGAATGGTGATGCTTCATGGCCTTCAAATGCTCTTTGGGCTCACCTACTTTTGCTCCTTTTCAGTTTACATGGGTTCATGATGTAGAAATTCTCCATCCTACCTCCCCGTGTTCATTCTTCCTAGTGTATGTACTGAGCACCCATTATACTCTAGGCACTGTGCTAGATCCGAAGGTGCCGAGATGAAAAAGGCATAGTCCTTCCCCCAAGGAGTCTAGTGGGACCGGCCCGGTGAACGTGCAGTTGCCATGAGAGTGTGGAGGGCAGTGGGAACACTGCAGTACAGTACGGGTTCCTACTCAGTCTTGGGGAAGGGGGTGTGAAGGGAGGTTGTCCAAAGATAAAATCGACCTTGAGTCCTCATGGAATGACGGGTTCCTCAGACAAGGTGGTGGTAGGAAGAGAAGGTGAGGAGAGGACATTCTAGGTAGAAGGCCCACAGGCCCAGATGTTCCACGCAGAGAGAGGAGAAACGGTAATTATTCAGAGCACTTAAAGCATCAGATGAGAAGAAAGGGGAAACAGGAGGTGTGATGCAGAGCTCTACTAAAAACCTATCCTGAGGGCAACCCGGAGCCACAAAATGGCTGAAAGCAGCAACAACAAAGTCTTGGCTTTCTCACACCTACTCCCACACACCGGGGTGCAGGGAGAAAAGGTACCACATTCACAGCCCCACGGCGCTTTGGTGCCACAGAGCTTCAGAAGACGGGTGGGTTTTCCTGGGGAAAGCATTCAGGAGGCGGTGTGTGTGTGAGCGCGGGGTAAATTCTCCTGCCTCAGCAACATTCGAGGTGTGTTTTTTCCCCTAGGTGACAGTTATAGATGTTACTACACATCAGGGTCACGGTCAGGGTACTTGAGGTTCGGCACATTGCAAGGGGGAGAGCACAGGCTGCGGGCTGAGACCTTAGTTCTCATTCAGGCGGCACCATTTACTACCGCGAATGACACCCTGGCAAGTTGAAAGCTTCCTCAGTTTATACAGAGCCCTCCCTGCTTTAGAATGAGGTCCACTGATTTTCTCACGTGCCCTCCTACCTCGCCCAGTCCCTTGTGCAGGTGGTAGCGGTTCTGGGACTGTGCTCCCTTAATCAGTACCACCTGGGAACTTGCTAGAACTGCAAATTGTGCTGCACTCCAAATTTACTGAATCAGAAACTCCGGGGGCGGGACCTAGAAATCTTGTTTTAACGATCCCGCCAGGCGTTTCTGGTGATTGCTTAAGTTTGAAAACCACAGATACGGGGTAAACTTTAATTAAAAATGTGCTGCCCCAGACATGGGAAAACGCAAGCCCTCTCTCCTTAGCTCCACCTGCCGCAGCTTCGCAGTAGCACCAGGAGAGGGCGCCGACGGACCTGCCTTTGCCCCGCTCCTAGCAGATCCCAGCGAAAGGGTAAACACTGGAACGGTAACTTCTTTCTGATGCAGAAGTAAATGACAAATATACGAGAAAAAAAAAAAAAAAAGACTTCAAAAGACTGTGGTATCAAAGTGGCAGTTAAAGAGAAGGCAACTCTCAGAGTCACAGCTGCAGAGGGCAGCGGCGGCGGCTACGTCAGCGTCCCAAATTCCGGAAGCGTCCTGAGCTGAAGTATTTTTTTGCAGCATTTCTTCGAGCCCTTTTCTTTGATATACATGAGACTTCCGACTTTCCTTTGCTCTTTGCTCCTTCTTTTTTTTTTTTTTTTTTTCATACGTCAGGTTTTAGCGCCGACAAGCTCCCAGCCTCAAAGGCGTTAGATTTGCCTTTTGCACCAGCCATCTCGGTTCCTCATTGTTCTGCAGCCCTTTGCAGGGTTCACGGCCAAGTGTGAGCAGGGAATGCCCCTACCCGCCACATGCCACTTCCTCATTCAGACCCGCCACCTTTAGTCCGCGATCACCTTTTGATCTCAAGCATTGCATTTGTGTCCCTGCCTGCCTCTTTTTCCTGTCCTCCAGGTCCTGGAGTCCTCATTGTTGTGCCGCTCACAGCTCGAGTTTCCGCACCGCGGGGTTTTGCAGCAAGAGAGGCGCGGTGGGACCAGCACTAAACACAGCCCTGAATACTGTGGGGAGGGGGAAGCGGGATGGGGGTAAGATCGACAAAGTCTCCCCACTCTTCCTTTTCGCTCCCCCGGCACCTTTGCATATCGGTCCTTTACACTCACATCAGGTGGTAGGCACAGGATGGCTCTTGCCTTTGTGTTAGCTATCCCCAAAAGAGAAATATTTATCTCCAGAAACGAAGTAACATGTCAGGGGCCTGATTATGGTGTTTGTGCTATCAGGCGGTTTAGAAACTTTTCTGCAATCGCTTTCTGTAAATTTCATCCCAACACAAATTAAAAAGATCGCATTTTCCAAAATAGTATAATTCAAAATAATGAGGCTTCATTAGGTTTTTGGGTTTTTTTAATAAGACAATTTTTTTTTTTTGGGGGGGGGTATGCGGGCCTCTCACTGTTGTGGTGTCTCCCATTGCAGTGCACAGGCTCCGGACGCGCAGGCTCAGCGGCCATGGCTCACAGGCCCAGCCGCTCCGCGGCATGTGGGATCTTCCCAGACCGGGGCACGAACCCGTGTACCCCTGCATCGGCAAGCAGACTTTCAACCACTGTGCCACCAGGGAAGCCCAATAAGACAATTTTTAAAAAGCAGTTTTAGGTTTACAACAAAATTGAGAGGAAGGTACAGAAATTTCTCCCATACACTCTCTGCCCCGCACATGCATAGCCTCCCCATTATTAGCATCACTCACCAGAGTGGTGCATTTTTTATCAGGGATGAACCCACAATGACACATCATCATCACCCAAAGTCCATAGTTTATCTTAGAATTCACTCTTGGTGTTGCACATTCTATGAGTCTTGACAAAAGTATAATGACATGTAATCTGCTATTATAGTATCATACAGAGTAGTTTCACTGCCCTAAAAATCCTCTGTGTTCTGCCTATTCCTCTCCCTCCTTCTCCATCCTTGGTAACCACTGATATTTTTACATTCCCCATAGTTTTATCTTTCCCAGAATGTCATATAGTTGGAATCATACAGTATGTAGCCTTTTCAGATTGGCTTCTTTTACTTAGTAATATGCATCTAAGTTTCTCCCATGTCTTTGCTTCATTAGTTTTTAAATGTTCAAGGCATCTTCTACTTCTGGGGGGGCGGGCAGGGAAGGAGATCGTGTAGGGATCTGTACCAGGAAAAAATGCCTATGGATGTAAGACAGACATATTTTCTAATTTTAAGAATATTACCTGGGCACCATTTCTCAGTTTACCCTGAGGTACTCAAAATCCATTCTGAACAACAAATTCAAACGGAAGACGCCCCACTGCTCCCTATGAGTGGGGGAAGGATAGGAAAAGGAAGGGTGAAATCATTTAAAGCATGGCTCTGTGATGACAGATTTCATGCCATGAACTCATATGAAGTTTTGCTTCTTAGGGCCAGGTGGGCTCCAGTTTGCAGTAAATATAGACTTAAATGATGGTGTTCAACTGCACGGTTATTATCTTCACTTTGAAAAAATAAGAAAGAAAATATAGAAGATGCATGGACTGTTCTTGATTTGTCATTATGATATAATTGAGGTTTTGGGGGTTTATTTGTTTTTTGGTTTTTGCCAGTCCCTGACAAAGATTCTCTCCTTGACCAAACTCTAATCAGGGTCCTTTGAACCCTTTTAAAACTAGGCCTCGACTTTTGGACTTCCCTATTTGTCTCTTCATTGCCCAATTTTAGCAAGAATCCTAAGTCAGTTTAACCTACACTTGATATCCGATCACCCTCAATATCTAATTAAATTCTCATCCTCCAATATCTCACTGGTGGGGTCTGGTCACCCTCCTTGCCTTCAGTGAGAATCCTGGTGGCTAGGTTTAGCCAGAATCTTCCCTTACCCCTGATGTTTCCTCTTAGTAATTTTCTATCCACTGACCGACCCCACCCTGCCCCTTGGCTGTAAATTCCCACTTTTCTTTGTCGTATTTGGAGTTGAGCCAATCTTTCTCTCCCACTGTGAATCCCCATTGCAGTGGTCCCCATGCTTATCGCGATGGCCCCCCTTGAATAAAGTCTCCCTTATCGTTCTTTAACAAGTGTCATGAATTTGAAACCTCCTCCTTGGAATCAGGAGATTGTGCTGCTTGCTAAAGACCCAGATGGCTTGTGCTGTGTCATGCCTTCTCCTTAACTGTCACAATCTCTGGATACCCTGGCTGGTCCACTCTCAGTTCCTGTCCCTGCCTGACCTACTACCGGCTCTATGCCTGGGTTCTCCTTGCTCCTGTTGAGGTGGAGACACAGCGCCCATGGACTGACTGGGCCTGGAGAGAAAAGCCAGATGACGCTTCTCTGGCCAGACCTGAGATGGCACGACAACTTCCGAAATCTATTTGCTGGCATTGAGCACCTTAGGCTCAGAGCTTTGAATGTTCCCAGTGGTCTCATTCAGATTGCTTTTAGAATCTGCTTAAACCATTGTGTTTCAAGTGTCCCAGGCCCTGTGGTGCAAGCGTCTAGGTTTGGCAGGTGGGCTGGCTTAGGTCTAGGACTGTGCTGAGGACTCAGGGTAACACGCTCCTCGGCCATTTTTTCCCGCAGCGCAGCCAAAGTGCTGAGCCTCTGCCCGGCCTGAAATCCTAAGGACATCTTTCCCACGCAAAGTCAACCTCTGTTGAGGTCCTGAGACCCGCTTCTCAGAACTAAGTTCTTGCCTCCTGTTTTGTGTCCACTCTCCGCTTATAACTCTGATCTGGTAACTGAGTCCTGGTCTCGTCTTCCGCCGGGCCGGAGCGCCTGACTCCTTCCCCTGCTCAGGACCCATGGACCTTCAGGAATTTTTTGGTCAACCTCTCTCATCGGCCTCACGCCCAGATATCCTGGGACCAGAATCCTGCTCCTGAGTGTTGGACTAGGTTTGGCCCCTCGTTCCGACATTATCCCCTCCAACCTTCTTTACACAACCTCTAGAGTGACTTTCTAAAGACAAACATGTGATCCTATCACCATTTGGCTTAAAACCCTTCAAAGCTTCATCATTGCCTTTGGAAAAAGTTCAAAGGTCAAGATGTGGAAGCCCCTCACCAGACTGCAGTATGGCAGTGCAAAGCATAGACATTACAGTCAGACTGCCTGCCTTCAGATACTGCCTCTGTCACATATTACCTGTGTGCCCTTGCTCTCTGGGACTCAGTTTCCTTATCTGTAAAATGGGGATAAGATATTTATTCATAGAGGTGTCATGAGGATTAAATGAGTTATACCTAAAGCGTTTGTAACAGAATCTGGCACATGATAAGCATTATATGTTTTAACTGTTGTTATCACTCAAGATTAGGTCTCCAGCCACCCATTTTTACCATATACTCCATTCAGAGGATTTCTCTTGAACATGTCCCATTTTACATTTATATCTGTGGATGTGCTGCTCCCCTGCATGAAATACTTTTCCAGTTTTTTCAATTAGTCTACCTTCTACTTGTCTTTCAAGCCCAGCAGGATTGCATCTCAGGAGAAGCTTTCCTCTGACTCCCGTATGATTTAGATGAATCTCCCATAGTGCACCTGCAACACCTAACATCTCACTTATCACACTGTCTTTTAATCTGTAATTTACATATTGCTTCACTTGCAGGACTAGAAGCATCTTCAGAGGCAGGGAGGCTTGACAGTGTTTGCAGAGAGTAAATACTCAGTGACTGAATCCCATTGCTTGTGAAGCTGTGATTACAACCGTGGTCTCCCTGGCTATCACGGGAGCCAAGCCTGACTGTGCTTTAGTGGAAGCCCCGAGTAGTTGGAGCCAGGGTCACAACAGGGCTATACAGCTCAGTCTCTGGGTGGTGATGACTCATCGCTGGGGCTTTACCTTCCAGAATTTCTTCTCGTAGACGGGAGCTCCTAAAATGTCTTCCCTCCCACTGGCTCCATAATTCCAGCACTACCTGCCAACTTTGAGGAAGACGTGCTCTACCCTGGGGACAAAGTGCTGAACAAAGAATTTCTTGCTGCAGAGTGTGTGATGGAAACATAATAAGAAATATACGTTTGGTCTCTGACCCCTGTTCCTGACACAGAGCATCTAAAACCCTTGTAATTCCTGAGTGACAGGGGCATAGGAACCTTGTTGGTTATGACTGGTCTCAGTCCCTGGTTCCTGACACAAGAGCTTCTAAGACACTTGGAATTTCCAGAGTGTAAAAGCGTCTTTTCATATGTTAATGAAGTGACTGGTAACTGGAAGCCCCTAGAGGGCTTCAGGATACGGGGCTGGTTGCCAGGAGAACCAGCCTGTGGTTGGAGAGTTAGAAACTTCAGCTCTCCCCCTCCCCACCTCTAGGGAGGAGAGAAGGGCTGGAGATTGAATTCAATCACCAGTGATTAAATCAGCCCTGTCTGTGTAATGGACCCTCCATAAAAACCCTAAAAGAAGGGGTTCAGAGAGCTTCCAAGTTGGTGAACACATCGAGATGCTGGGAGCATAGTGTGTCTGGACAGGGCGTGGAAGCTGTGTGCCCCTTGCCACATACCGTGCCCTATGTAGCTCTTCCATTTGACGGCTCCTGAGTTACAGCCTTTATAATAAACTGGTAATAGTATGTAAGGCGTTTCCCTGAGTTCTGTGAGCTGTTCTGGCAAATTACTGGACACAAGGAGGGGGTTGTGGGAACCCCTAATTTATAGCCTGTTGGTCAGAAGTGTGGGAAGCCTGGATTTGCAATTGGTGTCTGAAGTCCTGGCGGGGTTCGGGGGTGCAGTCTTATGGGACTGAGCCCTTAACCTGTGGGGTCTGCACTGACTCTGCCTATTCGTGTCAGAATTAAAGGGTGGGACACACAGCTGGTGTCTGGAGAGTTGTATAATTGCTTGCTGTGGGACTTCCCACTCCCCCAACACACACACACACACACACACACACACACACACCAACACACACACACACACACCAACACACACACACACACACCAACACACACACACACACACACACACACACACACATTTGGTGAGTAGGGAGCAGAGGAACAGTTTTCTTTTTTGTGACCATAACTGATACAGTCGAAAGAGATGATCGGAGAGTCCAAAAAGAATACCCTGACTGGCAGAGACTTCTAGGTACCTAAAAGTATCTATTTCCCCTTTTACTTAGTAATTTATTCAGAGTTGCAATGAATCCAACCGAAAGACCACATTTTCCATATATGTACCTTGCAACTAGGTGTGACCATATGAATAGATTCTGACCAGGGCGTTTTATGCAAAAGTGTTGGTTGATACTTCTGGCAAACCTTTGTAGAAGGGGAAGAGTGTACCCTTCCTCATCTGTCCAGCTGTTTGGAATGTGCTTGTGAGGGCTGCAGCTATAACACCCACTATGGGGCATGAGGCCGAGGCCCACAGCCTAGAGACGGAATGGAAAGCTCAAAGGAGGCTGAGTCTCTGACTGCCATAAAGCCACCTTAGCAGCCCTCGTCTGCCAACCTCTGGCTTTTGCCAGGGCTCTTTTTGATTTTCTGTCTCATGCAGCTAAACCTAATCCAGCTGATCTCGTGTGTAACTCATTCTTGTCAGAGCATGGGCACATGAAAAACATCTGGGTGAATTTGGACCATGTCTCAAAATCAAGCCTCAAATGGACGGTCTAGTCTACTCTGGGAGTCTGCATCTTCCCAGCCTGTGGAAACCGTTGGCCATCTCCTACTCACTACGCACACTCCTTGTGATTCCCGATGCCTCTGCCTCTGCTCTCTGCTTTCTTCTGACCTTCCCTTGGATTTGACCTCCTGTCTGTCATAGACCCTCTGCTCGGCTTGTTTCACCACCGAGCTCTACAGCTCCAACCCTGCCTTTCCCTGATTGTGTCTACAGCCCTTAGATACTCTCTCCGTGCTGACAAGTAGAAACAGCATGAAGAGTGAGAGAGAGACTTCTAGAAGCTCTGCTAACAGGAATTTTTTCTCTTCCACCAGCCCATGGGACCCGCAGTTTTACATGAGTTTTATATTTAAGGTCACTGTGGCACACCTCTCTGACAGACACTTCCTGCGCTGGGAGAGCCCCAGGGCCGGCCGTCCCTTTGGAATGTACTGTGAGAGGCTGGGGGTGACTCTTTCACGCCAGCCTGCTGATTTACAAGGGGAACCATTCTGCAGCCATCTTAAAGAGGCCCTAAATTGAGGGAAGGCCACAGCCACGCGGCTGTGCGCTGTCAGCATGATCCCTGGCATCCCGGCCTCACCCCTGGGATATTTCCTCTCCCAAAGCTAACTTTAATCACCAGCTTAATTAGTCTCTTAGAGATGATTACATCTTTCTCTGATGAAAACAGATCCCATCAGACTGAGGGCTGAACACCCTGCTCCCCACTGCTCCCCCACAGCACGACCCCAGTGTGCAAGGTTACAACCGCCTTGTTAGACCTCACACAGGGGAATTTGGGGTCGAGGAATGTGTCTTTCTTAAACTGTTCCCACATCCAGGACTGTATTTTAATTAACCTTCAATCCCAGGCAAGTATGTGATAGCCCTCTTTAAGAGTATCCGTTCGCTGGCTTGGTAGAAATTCAGGGGCTCCCTTTTAAGCCGGCCGGTGTTTCTCAACCTGTGTCCTTGGAAACCAGCCAAACGGCAGCAGCAAGCTTTCTATCTGCTGGCACAAAGGTGGCACAAATTGCTATTGTTTCTATGACAACTGATGCCTTTTTTTTTGTTGTTTTGTTTTCTACAAGCTGCCTGTATGATGGACAACAGCATGTGGAAGAAATTTGCAAGGCAGAGACTAGCCTGGTAGATTGCGGAGGAAACACATGCAGCATTTTATTGTCTTTCCTGGTCCTGGTTCTTTGTCTCTGCCTTCTGTTCCAGTGTTTGCCATGCAAGTCACATAGAAGTAGGAATAATAGCTGCTAGGCTGAGCGAAGAGAGACCCCAGCAATTTGTATGCAATCTCATTTGAACTCTTGGATTTGGGAAGGCAGTTTTTTTTGTTTTTTTTAAACCCTGCTGTTCAGTTTCTTGTGCCTAATGAGGCCTTTCGGATGGGAAAACTAGCAAACAACCAAAGAAGAGTTCTGCCCTTTAAGCAATTGCTTTCTAGATTCTTTACCAGAATACTGTTGTGCTATGAAGGTGAGTTAAGGATCTTTATATTTGTAATCTACGGTGCCTACATCAAACCAACCACACTCTCCGTGTGGTTGCTTGGCAGTGGCATTTAACATCCTGTGCCATAAAATGAGGAAACTGTAGGAAAAGTTAACTTTCTGGGTATAATAATTACCAAATTAGTTAAATAGCTCTGGTCAGCGGTTTGCAATCTGAGGGCTGAATATCTTTGGAAAGACCTTAGTGTCAATGCGAAGTAAGGTAAATCTATTAGAAGATCAGTATTTTCCACAGTCTGAATAAATACAATGGCTCCCATGGACTGGTAATTTTATTTTTCAACTGTGAGTAGATGCCGTTCCAAACAGTGAAATGCAAATTCACTCTAAAAAGTGCCTATATCAGCAGAAGTTTTGGTCATTATTTTCTCAGTCAACAGGTACAAAACAAACACCTGCCATAGTGGGAGAGGACTCTCTTAAAAAAAAATAAATTATTTATTTGTTTGTTTATATTTGGTTGCACTGGGTCTTAGTTGTGGCTCTCAGGCTCCTTAGTTGCAGTATGCATGTGGGATCTAGTTCCCTGATCAGGAATCGAACCCTGGCCCCCTGCATTGGGAGCGGGGAGTCTTAACCACTGCGCCACCAGGGAAGCTCACAGGAGAGAATTCTTGGCATTTTAAAATATTAGATGAGAGTTCTTATAGGCAAAGTGTTTGGGGAACTCCTCTATATAATTTTCCCAGCTGAGTAGTGACGGTCCAAGAACATTTTGGAGGCTGGGGCATCAAACATCTGAAGAGGGGTTTAGAGATGCATGAGCCGTCTGGGCAGCAAATACAAAGATCATTCCATGGACAGATTTAGGGACAGAAAGGTTAAGTCTTGGGTCTGAGATAACACAGCCAGAGGGCAGAGTCTTGTATCTAGTTCTCAACTGTGATGTAAATTTGGATGCAGGTGATGAAAGGCTTAGGTTAGGGAGAGAAAGAACTCAGATGTGAAGGGGCTTGCCTTAGACCATCTCTCTGGGTCCTTCCAGCTGTGATATTCTGAGGCTTTGTTTTGTAGAACAAGTGGCTTGAAACTGTCTAAGCTGACTGTTTTTCAAAGCTGAAAGGACAGGAATAAATGCAAAGTTACCCAGGCAAGTGGCACCTGTTCCTGGCTGGGGAACTTGCGGCGTGTGACCTCTGTGGGGAGTTCATTCCATCACAGTGTGTTGGGGGTCTGCCCAGAAGGAGGCTTCATGCCATCGGGAGCCCTCCAAGGTTCACCTTTGTATCCTTATCTCTCTTGGTTCAACTTCTTAGGCCCTTTCGTGCAGTCAAACCCATCTACTTAGAGTGTCAGGTCTTCAAGTTCCTTCTCACTCTGTTTCCTCCTAGTGCCAAATGGGGACACATTATAGTAGAATGGAAATACTGATTTAGGAGTTACAATACATCCAGACTATAGCTCTGCTACAGATTAGCTGTGTGACTTCTCTGTGCTTTAGTTGTCTTTTGAAAAAAAATCAAGCTGTAAGAACTACTTACTGTAAGTTTTGCAGTATAAACGAGTTAGTGCAGGTACCACCCTGAGCTGCCTGGTACTCACATAATAGGTACTCGGTAAAAGAGTGACTTGCAATGACTAAGAATGTCCTTCTCCACCTGTAACCATTCAACCCGCCCTTTCCTCAAGATTTTGCTGCAGTATCTTTAAAACATCAAAGCCTTCCCAGCTCATTCTAGCCCACAGTGATCACTTAGTGTTCTGAACTGTCTAGTTGACTTATTTGACAATCAATCTCGTAATGTTTTATGATTTTTTTGTGTGCACAGTTTTAATATCTTTCATATCTTATATTTTGAGAAATAGCTTTCCTGTGGAATTTCCTCTGCTTGCCTGTATGATTCTGGTACCCCTGTGACTGTGGCGTCTATATCCTTTAATCTCTAGTGCCCTGTGCAGTGACAGTGTCTTGGTAGGTGTATCAGTAAGAGCTGTTTGATTTAATAAATGCATTTCTAGTGTTGACTGTTGCAGTCCTAGACATGACTGAAGGGATTGTGTTTGGGACATGGAGATAATCAATCATTGGTCCAGGTTTTAAGGTATCTGTTAGAAAGTATTGCTACCCAGAATCTAAGCTCATGGTTATGAAAGAATTGATGGAACCATGAATACCGAGCCTACCGGCATCCCAGCTCCCTACCAGGGCCATTTGAACACTTCATGTTAGTAATAACTTCCTGACAGGGTAGTGTGGGCTCCCCGTGAACAGTTAATTAGGGGGAACAAGTTCATTATATAAAGTGGTTGAGTTTAGAACAAGCTAAATAGGAAGACTAAAATCATTTCACAGGAAACATTTCATGGGATATTAATACATTGGCTGTAAATAATGAAAGATAATGAGAGCATTAAATCCTACCAACAATATATTAACCACAAGGGAGCTAACTTGTAAATGAGTGCTCTGCTTCTATCTGAGATGCATTCTCATTTGCTGAAAGGAATGCTGAGAATGGCCACCAAGGAGTCACCTTTGGTAAGATGTGAGTGTAGCTTTTTTTTTTTTTTTTTTTGCGGTACCCGAGCCTCTCACTGTTGTGGCCTCTCCCGTTGCGGAGCACAGGCTCCGGACGCGCAGGCTCAGCAGCCATGGTTCACGGGCCCAGGCGCTCCATGGCATGTGGGATCTTCCCGGACCGGGGCACGAACCCGTGTCCCCTGTATCGGCAGGCAGACTCTCAACCACTGCACCACCAGGGAAGCTCATGAGTGTAGCTTTTAATAGCTGAGTTCTTGTGAACTCATTGCAATGTTTGGGCTTGGATTCTTTAGCAGTGAAAAATAAATATCCTAGGGGAGAACAAAGATACATTATTTTTTTAAAAGAATTAATAACATTCCCTTAATAGAGAAGAAAAATTCACTGCATGCTTTCTCATAGTACATGTTTATGGCATGCCCAGGAGTGGATTCCAAATGTAGGGATTTTACTGGCATCCATGGGTGGTGGTGAGGGGACAGTTGAGGCATTGTTGGTGGCAGTTTTCCAGGATCTAGCTTACCTTGTCCCTTTTTGTAACCAGGTGGTACACAGAGTGGGACAGATGCTTGGAGGAGAGGAGCTGGGAGGGAGACAGTTGAGGCCCCAGATTGTTTTCCCTTGCCCCTAATTTGCTCCAGAAATCATCCTGTTGTGAAAGCTGAAGGAAGGGAATAGGGATAAAGAATTGTTAATGGAAAGGCAGAAAAAAAAAAAATCGCTATTGCTCTGTGTGGCTGGGCTTTGACAATACTTTAAAATGAGAGTTTAAAGTCTGGTCTCAGGCTTCCCTGGTGGCTCAGTGGTTAAGAATCTGCCTGCCAATGCAGGAGACACAGGTTCAAGCGCTGGTCGGGGAAGATCCCACATGCCGCGGAACAGCTAAGCCTGTGCGCCACAACTACTGAGCCTGTGCTCTAGAGCCTGCGAGCCACAACTACTGAGCCCATGTGCCGCAACTACTGAAGCCTGTGTGCCCTAGAGCCTGTACTCTGCAACAAGAGAAGCCACCACAATGAGAGGTCCGCGCACCGCAACCCACAACTAAGAAAGCCCGCGCGTAGCAACGAAGACCTAATGCAGCCAAATATAAAATAAATAAATAAGTAAATTTATAAATTTAAAAAAAAGGCTGGTCTCTGGAAACTATCAAAAGGACAAGCCGTGTTTTGTGAAATCTGGAATTGGTGGATAAGGGGAGGTTTGAGCTTTCCTTGACATTTACCTGCCTTTTTTATTGACTTCAAATTTGAATTAAATTAATCTTACTTAACCTAGCCTGGCTCCTTACATTTTTGCTAAATATCCCCCAAAATCTTCTTTAATTTTATGGAAAGAGACCTGGGCACATGAAGGTAGATTAGTGACTTACTAGGGCTACAAATTAGTATCAGAACCAAAAATAGAATACAAACCTAGATATGAGCAGTTATTTGCTTTAACTATTATCTGTTCTTTGTTATCAATGAAGAGTTTATTTTGTTGCTAGGATACGTTCTGGTCACAATGAATACACTTGGTTTGATTCATTGCCTTGGAGTCTTAATAGTTATTTTATTTCTTCAATTCACAAAATTTTATAATTCATCATGAGTGTTTTAGTCAATTAGTACAAATTAGAAAGGTCCTATACACCACAGATTTTCTGCAAGATACTCTTTAGTGATTATAAATCCAGTTTCACTAAATCTTGGTAAGGATAAAGCAATTATCTCAAGTTCAAAGGAGACATCACATTTCTCTTATGTTTTTCTATATTGTCCATTAAATCCAGTATTTTTATTTGAATGCCAAATTGCACCTTTTGAATTATACACACCTCAATATGTAGTGATAAACAGAAATTCAGTAGAGTCTTTTTCTAACAATCAGCTAATGTTCTAAACCGTTTCTTCCTTTCCCACAAGAACTGGGAAAGGAACACTTCCAAAACCAACACTCTGTTGCACAGAAATTCTAATACTGCTGTGTTCTGTAATCAGATTTTACTGATGTCTAATGCAGTTGGGTTTATGATTCTTTAAAAAAAACCCACAATATTAACTGTTTTTGTTTTCTATCTACCCTTTTGTTAAGGTAGATTTTTTTTTTTTCTCCCTGTGAAGGGTAAAGGCAGAATAGTCCAAGCCTATAAAAGCATTAGTATCATTTAGAATCCAAAATGTGAAAGGTTCAATGTAATTAACACAGTAAGAGTTTGCTTCACAGCTTTTTTTGTTGAAATTGACATATCATAGACAGCTGTATTGCTCCTCAGTTTGGTAACATTAATAAACAAGTGCTTGTAATTTAAGAGTAATTATGAATCCATCTGTGTGAGATTTTCTAATGAAGTCAAGAAATCAGCAGATGAGAGGCATTCTTTACTTCTTAATTAGGAAACTAGAAACAAATTTTTGCTCATAATCTTTCCCATTGTCTTTTTTTTTAATTTTTAAAATTTTATTTATTTATTTTTGGCTGCGTTGGGTCTTCATTGCTGCGCGAGGGCTTTCTCTAGTTGCGGTGAGCAGGGGCCACTCTTTGTTTTGGTGCACAGGCTTCTCATTGCGATGGCTTCTCTTGTTGCAGAGCCCGGGCTCTAGAGCGCAGGCGTGGCGCACGGGCTTAGTTGCTTGGTGGCATGTGGGATCTTCCTGGGCCAGGGCTCGAACCAGGGTCCCCTGTGTTGGCAGACGGATTCTTAACCACTGCGCCACCAGGGAAGCCCCTGACTGTCTTGCTCTTATGTAATGGTATGATAAAGTCATTGCATTTAGACAATGCTGAGTTTGACAGTGCAGTACTTGGAGCTATGAAATCCTTTTCTCTGTGACTTTCAGAAGCAATGCTATTAATCATGAAATATATTTGCATTTGGCAGAAATAAAATGCTTTGAGATCCTTGGATAGAAAGTGCCATAGAAAATTACAGCACATTCCATTCTCCAATGATTTTATGAGAGAGACAAGTGATAAGTATTATTGGATTCATTTTCCATTTAGAAACATTTGACAATGTAACTGACTTAGTCAAAGCCACACTGTAAGAATGGAAAAGAACTTAGTTGTTGATTCTCAACACCTCCAAAAGATCATTAGAATAACCTATTGCTCAAACAAAGGTGAGTTTATCACTTACTGAAATAGGGAGAACACCCCCTTGATAATGTCCAGGATCTAAGAAGAGAGAGGTCAGAGGCAGAAATTCATAGCATTTGAAAGTCTGATTGAAAGTAGATGGAATTTCCATAAGGGGATCTGATTGGGATCAAGCGAAGTTCAAGTTCAATATTTAGGATTGGTGGATCAAGTGTTTACACCCTTTACACTCTTATTTTCCTTGGCAAGAATTTTCTGGAGCAAATAGTAGAGGCACATTGATGTAAGAACCTTAGTTCTTAGTCCTGATAATTCAGCTCTGGGAGTGTGGGCCCATAGATTCCTGATTAGATTAGTTCAGAATTTATCTATCTATCCACCCACCCATCCACTACCATCTATCCATCCAACCAACATTCATTAAGCACCTACCGTTTGTAAGGTGTTATGATGAATAGTAAGGATACAGAGGTGAATGACAGGGGTTTTGCCCTTGAGAAACTCACAGTCTAACAGGATTGACAGGTATTTTAAGATATGATTATAATAACAAATGTACAAGGGGAGAGATAAGACAAGAAATATCAGTTCCTACCCAGTTGTGAATGGCTTCAGATGTAATGCTCAGGGGATCTGGCTTTATTTGGTAGGCCAAAGACTTCCAGCCTTGGCTGGACTTTAATGGCACCTGGAGATTAAAACCAAAAGAATGATGGTGCTACCCCAGACCAATTAAAGTCAGAATATCTGGAACAGGGCCTGGACATTTAATGCCCTGGTAATTCTACTGTGCAACCAGGATTTAAGAACCCTGCCAATGTAACTGGGGCACCGTCAAGGTTTTCAATGGAGACAATAACCAGTTTTGAAGTGGGTATAAATGATAGTGACAGTAGGAAGATTGGAGCAGCTGGAGACAGAGAGAACAGATGATTCTTACAGTATGTGAGGCAGAGTCTGAGTAGAGGCAGTGGCCGGGGCTGCAGAAGTGGACAATTCAAGAGGTATTTTGGAGTTATACTTGGTGCCCCTCTGATTAGCTACATCAGCCCTTCATTTTCACAACATCGAGCAAGAACATATAGTAAGTGCTCAAAAATACATGAGCTGATGGGGCTTCCCTGGTGGCGCAGTGGTTGAGAATCTGCCTGCTAATGCAGGGGACACGGGTTCAAGCCCTGGTCTGGAAGGATCCCACATGCCGTGGAACAACTAGGCCCGTGGGCCACAACTGCTGAGCCTGCACGTCTGGAGCCTGTGCTCCGCAAAAAGAGATGCTGCGATGGTGAGAGGCCCACGCACCGCGATGAAGAGTGGCCTCTGCTTGCCACAGCTAGAGAAAGCCCTCACACAGAAATGAAGACCCAACACAGCAAAAATTAATTACCCCCAACATCTTAAAAAAAAAGTCTCACCTCTGGATGTCTTCTCTGTCTCCCTATCCTCTTTACCCTAGAGTTTGGCCCGTGATTCTCTACTCAAAGAAGATCTTATATATATTAAAAAAAAATACATGAGCTGAGCTGAACGTTGAAATTTTATTTGATATTTAGTATGTCAACTATAGCATAGGAGAGGGCAAAACCAATCTGCTGTGGCTTTGTGGAAAGAGTATGAGACCAGAGGTTAAGTCCCTGGGCTTGGGTCTTGACTTTGCTTTTGATCATTTATCTGCATCAGGTAAGTCCCTAAACTGCTCTAGGACTCAGTACAATGAAGACCATGGTTTCCTCTCTGTAATCTTCCCAGGGATGTTCTATGAACAGATGAGATCATTGCTGTGAAAGAATGTTGAACATTAAAAAGAAGCGGTAGCAAAATGAGGCCCAGGGAAGCCCCCTAAACCCAATATGCAAAGACATCCCTGTGATGGGGATCTTTTTTTTTTTTTTTTTGGCGGGCGCGGGCCTCTCACTGTTGTGGCCTCTCCCGTTGCGGAGCACAGGCTCCAGACGCGCAGGTTCAGCGGCCATGGCTCACAGACCCAGCCGCTCCGCGCATGTGGGATCTTCCCAGACCGGGACGCGAACCCGTGTCCCCTGCGTCGGCAGGCGGACGCTCAACCACTGCGCCACCAGGGAAGCCCATCACTAATACTTTCTGAAGCTGTCTTTTACTGACCTCTTGGTCACTCATTCACTGAAGACGTTAACTCCTTGATCATCGTTTCCACCGCCATTTCTACTTCTTGCTGTCTTTCTTCTCCCCAAACATATTGCATAAGCATTTACTTCTTCATCTTCACTGTCATCACAATAACCCAAGACACTAATATCTCTTGCCTGGACCTCAGCAATAGTTTCCTAAATGGCCTGTCTAAAATCAATTTTTTCTCGCAGCAGCTAGAGTAGTCTTTCAAAAATGAAAATCAGGGCATGCCACCATTCTGTCTCCACTTAGCAGACCAAAGACCTCTCGATGGCCATGAGTACTTCTTAGAAGGACATATAAACTCCTTTGCCATAGGCTTCAAAGCCCTGGGTGATTTGCCTCCTAGCAGCCACCCCAGCCTCATTCTACAGTATGTGCCCACTAACGACCACCTCCCAAGCACATTGCTTTTATTTGCCTTCAAGAAGAAAAGTTCTTGTACCCCTAGGGCCTTAGCGTGTGCTACTGCTTCTACCTGGAATTCTCTTTCCACTGAAGTTATCCCACAATCTCTTCACAGGGTTGGCCACTTCTCATTTTTTATGTCTAAACTCCAATGTCATTCCTCAGAGAGGTCTTCCCTGGCCAGTCTGCTTTTTCCTCCTGTCACTAGTCTATCCCCTTGCCTTGTTTATACATTTTATAGCAAAACTCTCACAATCTATAATTATTTTAATTACTGTAAGATCCATGAGGGAAGATATCATGTCTGTCTTGTTTTCAGTTCTGCAGTATTTATCCAGGTCCAAGAAGTAGAATGTGTTACATAAATGTGTGTTAAATAAGTACTACTTATTGTATACCTACCATGTTCCTTTTAATTAATATGCTTTATCATATGTCCTCTGAGAACAGAGCCCAATGTTAGGTACATGGAAGGATACAAATAAAGTGGTGTTATTGGTCCTACATTATAGGAACTTGGACACGTCTTTTTACCTTTCTGGACCTCATCTACTTTATAAATTGAGAGGGTTCGACACAAAAAAAGAGTACAACCTTTTATTCCTTCTACACATTTATGGTCACAGCACATTCCCATTAGTAATTTCTCTCACTGAGCACAGTGACAGTTGGGGAATTGTTCAATGGATTCTCCAACCCTTTGCCTCAAAATAAATGGACTTAGTAATCCCTCACAGCTTCTAGAATATTTATGCAACATTTGTGACACCTGCCTTCACACAGAGCAGTTGTGTGAGTCCTCCCACAGCCATCCTGGGATATTTGATCACACTTTTTTTTTAAATAAATTTATTTATTTTTGGCTGCGTTGGGTCTTTGTTACGGTGAGCGGGCTTCTCGTTGCGGTGGCTTCTCTTGTTGCAGAGCACGGGCTCTAGGCACACGGGCTTCAGTAGTTGTGGCGCATGGACTCAGTAGCTGTGGCTCATGGGCTCTAGAGCACAGGGTCAGTAGTTGTGGCGCATGGGCTTAGTTGTTCCGCGGCATGTGGGATCTTCCTGGACCAGGGCTCGAACCTGTGTTCCCCTGCATTGGCAGGCGGATTCTCAACCACTGAGCCACCAGGGAAGTCCCTGATCACACTTTCAATGGCAGAAACATAAAATATGGTGAAATACTTTTAAAACACTTCTTTGTTAAACACATGATTTATTAGCTGATCTTTACGTGCTGGATATTTTGCTAGGCTCCTTGGAAAGAGTGGTGAACAAAAGCATATCTAGAGCTTGCTCCTACGGAGCTTTCGGGCAGGTGGGTGGGATAGACATTGAACAAATGAATGTACTGGTGGATGTGTAGTTATAAGCATAGCTAAATTCTCAAAGGAAGAGTGAGTTTCTGTGAAAATGTAGAACAAAGGAACCTGACTTAGACTGGGGTGGCAAGGAATCTTCTGGGAGAGAGCGGTGGTTTAGCTGAAGCATCAAGGATGCGTGGGCTGGAGGTGGGGGTGAGGAGAGGAAGAGAGCACTTCATGCAGAGGGGGTGGCGTGTGCCATGTCTCTCCAGTAGAAAGAAATTGCTGAACTCCAGGAATGAAGGAAGGTGTCAGTGAGGTTGGAGATTAGAGAATGAGGCAGAGGATGGTATTATTTGATGCTTTGTTTTTTTTTTGACGTGGATCCTTTTTAAAGTCTTTATTGAATTTATTACAATATTGCTTCTGTTTTTATGTTTCGGTTTTTGGGCCGCGAGAAATGTGGGACCTAAGCTCCCCACTCAGGGATTGAACCCACACCTCCTGCACTGGAAGGCGAAGTCTCAACCACTGGACCACCAGGGAAGTCCCCTATTTGAAGCTTTGAAAGGTGAGCAGCGGCCAGAAATGCAGGACCTTGTGGTCCACAAGGAGACTCTCAATCCTCAATTTATGATTTGTGGGAAGTCAATAATGGTGTTTATCATGGTGTTACCATCATCAGACTTTGGTTTTGAAAATGTCACCCAGGCTGCTACGTGGAGAGTGTGCTGGAGGAGGGTTAGAGTGTCAGGAGACCAGTTAGTAGTGGGCCATTAACAGAAGACTTTGCAAGAGAAGGGGTAACATGGGTTAGGGGAGTGGCACTGGATGCGGTCAGCAGTGGGCGTATTTGAGAAATAGTTAAGCAAGGATTCTGTTTCAGTGCCATGCAGTTCTCCAGGTGGAGAACACTGGAATAAGATTAGGTTTTGGGGGCAGATAACGAGTTCACTCTTGTATAGGTTGAGACGGAGATGCCTTGAAGCCGTTCAATTGTCAGTTTCAGAATGGGAGTTAGACATACTGTTTGCAAGCTCAGAAGAGAGGTTTGACCTTGAGTGTCTTAGGGTCTAGAACTGTTAGTCAAGGGCATAGGTCTGGATGAAATTGCCTGAGAAGACAACAAAGAATAAGAAAAGAATGCGGTAGAGGGCACAGTCTTGAGATTTATCACAGGGTCTGTTAAAGGCCAAAACAGCAAAGCAGGCAAAGAGATCAGAGACCAGTAAGTTTATAGGTGTTAGTTTTAGTGAGTGGGAGGTGAGAAATGGAAACTGGGTTTAGACAACTCTTTCAAGAGATTAGCTGTAAAGGGAAGCAGAGGAATTAAATGCTGTAGAGTAACAAGATAATTATTTTTTAAGATGGGCTGATCTTGAGTATGTATAATTCTTGATGGGAAAGATCCAGTTAAAAGGGAGAAGTTGACTTCTGTAGGAAAGAAGGTTTCAGAGATGGGTGAGAGTAAAGGCTCCAAAGCATGGAACTGGCCAGGGAGGAGGGCCATCTCCTCTAAGACAAAAGAAAGAACGAGGCAGAATATGGGTTACACGTTGGGGAGCTCACTGGTTATTTCTTCCTCATAATTATTTACTCTTCTAAATTCTTCCCCCAGTCATTTTGCTTTTCTTTTTCTTTTAAAGAACAGTCACAGCATCCTTAAACCTTCCGTTTCCTTCATTTTGCTTTCCAACAGCTGCATTAAGATTTTCCTTTATTCAGATCCTCATTCATGACCTCTTATATAGGACTGAGGTAAATTGCTTAATACCTCAAAATTAAACCATCTAACCAAATATTTATGCTGTTTTCAAAAGGATACAGGATAAAAATATATATATAACTTCTTCAGAAATTGTATATACATAAGTGATTAAAATGCTGTATTTGTAATCAGTACCTTTAGTTTCTAGATTCAAATAAGCAGTCTTGCTGGTTGCAGAGAAAACAATTAAACAGGCAACTTTATTGAAAGCAATTGTGAGTTTGGGAAGGGACCAAGGAAATAGAAAATTGTGTAATTTCAAATATATAGTAACTCAATCCTTTGTGTTGGCTAAGTCTCTTTAACCTTCTGTGATAGAAAACCTGACTAGAATTCTAATTATTCTGGTGTCCAAAAACTGTCAGGTATACAATCCAGCCAGAGCATTATTTGCAACGTGATTGCTGTGCAATTATTCAGCTGCATACTGAGGTGAGCCATTTTCTTTCCAAGACAACAAAGAGTCGTAATATTATCAATCCAGTTGCTTTGGCTACCCTAATGGTGAAATTAGATTGATGGAGCACGATCTGACAGTTGTTTGGTGATTCCCTATTAGTCTTGGCCTTCCCACTTTAGGGCTAGTTGTACATAATCACCAAATCTCTGTAGTCAAGGTGAACCCTTTCTGCTGATCATCTTAATGGAGAAGATGTTTTAATTCTAATATCATTTCCTTTTTCCAACTTCAATATCTGAAAAAAAGCCTGCAAAATAGAATTCAGGGAGTAGAAATGTCCTCTCAGCTACTCTTCATCTTCATCACCAACTCGCATACACTTTTCTTTTAAAAAATGACCCGAGGGGCTTCCCTGGTGGTGCAGTGGTTAAGAATCTGCCTGCCAATGCAGGGGACACAGGTTTGAGCTCTGGTCCAGGAAGATCCCACATGCCACAGAGTAACTAAGCCTGTGCACCACAACTACTGAGCCTGTGCTCTAGAGCCCGCGAGCCACAACTACTGAGCCCGTGTGCCGCAACAAGAGAAGCCACTGCAATTAGAAGCCCGCGCACTGCAATGAAGAGTGGCCCCTGCCACAATCAGAGAAAGCCTGTGCGCAGCAACGAAGACCCAATGCAGCCAAAAATAAATAAATAAATAAATTTATTAAAAAAAAATAAATAAAAAATGACCCAACTGCAAAAAACAATTACTCAAGGAGACACCTGATTCCACCCCCTTTCTACTCTTAACCAACCAGGCAATACATTTCCAAAGAGTTCATCTGTTTTTTTTTTCTTTAGTGTTCTCTCAAGCATCCAGCATATGTGCTAGGTAAAGTGTCAGGTTCTTTCCTATCTGTCCTTTTACAGTTATGCTGACCTGAGAGATTGTTCCTGAGTGCAGTGACAAGCCCCATTAGATGGTTATCATGTTTTCTCTATTCCTTTCAGGTGACTGTATGTAAGTACATCAAAAGCCAACCAGTGAGTCTGTTGTTTGCTAGCTCTGCGATCAGCTCCAAGTTTAG
>NW_020173758.1:7058632-7074683 GCF_003031525.2 Neophocaena asiaeorientalis asiaeorientalis
AGGCCATGTTCCCAATTGCAGCAAGTGTGGTATTCAGCAACAATACCCCTCAAACCCAAGATGAGGACACAGGATCTGGGAAAAGACTTTTCTCCTGATCTGTGAATTATTTATAGGAAAAGTCTGACAGAATTATATAAACTGAAATCATGGTTATATATTAATGAATAACGTTCAATAAAATAGTACAATTTTTTGAAATTGAGATTTTCCTGAGAAAGTTGGGCAAGGTCTATAAGTTGAAGTAAATCTAGTTTATTTCATTTCAACTCAGCAAGCATTTCTTGATTACTAATCCTGCACCTGGTACTGTGATAGGTGATGTGGATGCGAATCCCAGCCTTCAAGGGACTCACTGTCTCTTGAGGAAGAAAGACAATTAAACAGCTCCATGACAACAGGATACTTGCTATTATGGAGGAAAGCAAAGGATGCTTTGGGAGCCAAAGAAAAGGAATGTCTAACTGTTGAAGAAGGAGGCATTTTCTTTCAGAGTTTAAAGAGCAGGTGACATCTGAACTTAATCTTGAAGTGAACATTGGCCTGGCTGAGAAAGGAGAGAAGAGATTCCAAGTTTCAGGAAAACATATGCAAAGGCACAGAAGCACTGAAGAGCACTTATGTGTAGAGAATGACAAATCACTGGGGATGGCTGTAGGCTGAAGTTCCACTAGAGTTTATGCGTGGGACAGGTTACCATGATGTGGAGTTGCAGACGAAACTTTCTTGGAAGAGATTTGACTTGAATTTAACTTTGAAAATGGCCATGAGGACAGTAAAGTGAGAGAAGTGGGAATCCTAGATGGGGAAAGAATATCATCAGAGCATCCAGGGAAGGAATGACCTGGCAATTAGGGAAGACAGAAAGCAAACCAGGTTGCTTGTACTGGAGAAGCAGAGACAAACAAGGAAGAGTCAATAGGTACTATCTTGAGTACCAACCTGTGGTTATTGGTGTTGGCTATCTAGAATGGTGTGTTAAGAAGGATTCTGAAATAGACTTTGGGCTGTGGAATGAGTGCTATGATTGCTTTGTAATGTCTGCCAAAGGCAAGGAAGAGGGAGGCATTGGCACACGTGTCATGTATTTGATATTCCTGCTGTAGATATCCTATCAATAGAACTTATGAAAAGAAGTGTGTTTATATGATATTCTGGAGAAGGCTTGGAAGCTTGGTTCTTTTTTTCCACTTCTTAGATCATCAAAAAACACTAAGTAGGGCTTCTCTGGTGGAGCAGTGGTTGAGAGTCCGCCTGCCGATGCAGGGGACACAGGTTCGTGCCCTGGTCTGGGAAGATCCCACATGCGGCGGAGCGGCTGGGTCTGTGAGCCATGGCCGCTGAGCCTGTGTCCGGAGCCTGCGCTCTGCAACGGGAGAGGCCACAACAGTGAGAGGCCTGCGTACCGCAAAAAAAAGAAAGAAACAAAAAGCACAAAACACTAAGTAGGTCATTTTTCTTCCCTATGTTTTATTTTCTTTCTTAATCAAAGTCATTTAAAAATACCTTACCTTGCAAGATAAGGTAGACGAGGCTTTGCTATACACACACACACACAAATATGTGTGTGTGTGTAAAATCAGTGTAATGTTTTTTGTTCTTAGAATGAGTTCCTGTTGGAAATCAGAAGATGAAACCATTTTTAAGATCAAAAAAGAATTTAAGCATCATTTTGTCCAACTATTTTATTTTACAGATGAGAAAACAAGTCTTAAACTGATACTGTGGGCCAGTATATAGTGAAGTTGACAACGCACTTATCCTGAGATTCAGTCATTCCACACCTAGGTTGTACTCTATAAGCCATGCTTCTCAAAGCTTTTGCTGTCATGTCACGTGACAGCAAAATATTCCTCTGAATGCAAATACCAGCTCCTCTAAGGTCACACACACAACCTGTTGATAAGACAAAGCTTAGTTTATTGTTTACCACTGACACATAACTTTGGCAGTATTTGGGAAGGGGAAAGGCAAAATCAGAATTTATTGGGAAATGGGACTTTTAAGGCAGCTACTTCATTGTGGGAGCTTGATTACGATTGGGTAAGGATCATGATACAACAGTTCAGGATGATGGAAACAGCAGGGTGAGGATTTTGAGGCAAGAGATTCAAAGAACATTAGGGCACAGTCTGCTGATGTTTTCCATTGAAGAGTTAATGAGTCTTTTGGGAAAATTCTGCCATGAACAATAAATTAAATTGCCTGAGCAAAAGACCCCTGGGAAGTAAAGTAGTGCTAATGTAGTGAAATAACAAAATCATGTTACTGTAAACAGTGAGATCTGATTTCTATTCTCAGTGTCCCAAATGAGCATGGGAATAGACGACTTTGGTTCCTATTTCACTGCATGCACTGCCATAAACACGTGAGGCAGCTCATGGAGAGAGTGGACCAGGGAGGGGCTCTGGTCAACCCAGGCCCTGAACTGGCCAATCTGAGGGCTGGAGAGATACATCCCTTGGTACACTCTAACAGATTCATACCCCAAGTGGTCAGCCTCCTGGCTTAGCATCTCTGTCTTAGCAAAAGAAAGAAATACAAAAATTTTCATAGCAACATTATTTGTAAGAACATAATACTGGAAAAAATTTCAACATCCATTGAATGGAGAATGAAAAGATAAATTTTGATATATTCAAATAAAATGGGGTATTGTACAATAGTGAAAAAGAATGAGTTACAACTATACATATCAATATATGACTCATAAAGACAATCTTAAGGGAGAAAGCCAAGTTGCCAAAGAATATATGCAATATTATAACCTTTATATACACAAAACACTCCACGTTGGATAGCACAGACACCTATGAAAGTTATTGTAATAGGAAAGAACAAATCTAACTACATATTGGAGCTGTTTCTTTTACTTTAACCTTTGTATTCTATTGCTTTTGCCACAATTACTAAAGGGATGCTGCTATAAGTTTAAATTACACATAACGGCCCATCTCGGAGAACCCTGCCTCCCATGTAATGAGTATTAAGCTAAAATACCTTTGTGTAGCTGACAGGAAACGTCCTGAGCAGGTCCACCTGTGAATGGCTTCAGGAAAGAAGAAATTAACACATTCCCACCAGAACCAGGACTTTACTCCCCCCCCCCTCCCCGTTCAGTATAAAAGAAGCCTGAATTTTAACTCAGGGAAGATGGTTCTTTGGGACACTGGTCCACCATCTTCTCAGTCTGCTGGCTTTCAGAATAAAATCACTATTCCTTGCCCCAACAGCTCATTTCTTGATTTATTGGCCTGTCGTGGGGTAAGCAGTAAGAGCTTGGACTCAGTAATGGTATAGTGAGATGTGTGTGAAAGATAAACAACAGACCCTGGATGGTGGTCATCTTATCTAGCTGGGAGGGGTGCACAGGGGACTTCAACTTGTATGGTTATGCTATTTTCAAAGTTAGCTGATAATTTCACAGGTGTCCATTGTATTTTATGTTTATGCCTTTTGTATACCTTAAATATTTCCTAAACATTTTTCTTTTCTATTCTTTTTTTTTTTTTTGCGGTACGCGGGCCTCTCAAAGCCCCATTTTTCTTTTTTAAAAAATAATTAATTAATTTTTGTCTGCGCTGGGTCTTCCTTGCTGTGCACGGGCTCTAGAGCGCATGGGCTCAGTAGTTGCGGTGTGCGTGCTTAGTTGCGGTAAGGGGGATCTTAGTTCCCCAACAAGGGATTGAACCTGGGCCCCCTGAATTGAGAGCACGGAGTCTTTTTTTTTTTTTTTGCAGTACGCGGGCCTCTCACTGCTGCGGCCTCTCCCGCTGCGGAGCACAGGCTCTGGACGCGCAGGCTCAGCGGCCATGGCTCATGGGCGCAGCCGCTCCACGGCATGTGAGATCTTCCCGGCCCAGGGCACGAACCCGTGTCCCCTGCATCGGCAGGCAGACTCCCAACCACTGCACCACCAGGGAAGCCCGAGAGCATGGAGTGTTAACCACTGGGCTACCAGGGAAGTCCCACTAAAATTTTTTCAAACATTAAAAAAAATGTTTTAAAAACACTAAGGTGTAGATAAGTGAGTGATTTTCTCAAAGCCCAACAAATCAGACAAAGACCTGGGTTTCTGTTTCTCTGAAGTAAAGGGCCATGAACTCTTGTGATGACTCTGTGTGTGTGTATGTGTGTGTGTTCTGGACGCAGGGAGAGGGAGCACATCCATGGTGATTCAGTCAACACAGTTGCTAGCCTCCCAGAGCCACGTTATTTGTATATGTCGTTAACTGTCTTCTACAGAGAGGTTAGTAGTTGCAATCATTCTCTGAGAACTATCCTGGGAAAGAGTTGGAGATAGATGGGAGTGGATGGCACTGAAAGGGAGATTTGAATCCACCATTATTTTAGGAGACAAGAGCAACAATTGTCATTGTGAATGGAGAGAGTGATCTAATTTGGGGGCCTAGGGGTTTAGGTTGCCTGAGTGACAAATTCTCAAGCCAAAAATCAGGCTAGGGTAACCACAGGTAGGCTGCAAACGCAACATTTAAATAATAAACGTGAATAAAACAAAAAGAAACCCTGGGTCACATTTAAAATTTCACTTAAATGGCCAATAGAAATGCCTGCAGGATTCCTATTGTTTTTTTTTAACATCTTTATTGGAGTATAATTGCCTTACAATGGTGTGTTAGTTTCTGCTTTATAACAAAGTGAATCAGCTATACATAAACATATATCCCCATATCTCCTCCCTCATGTGTCTCCCTCCCACCCTCCCTATCCCACCCCTCTAGGTGGACACAAAGCACCACAGTGTTTATCAATGCTATTTTAGTTCAGTGAATCTACCACTTAACTTTCTACAGCATAACAAAGGGGAAATAAGTGAGTGTTCCTGCAGATACTGGCTTACAGCCCACTTTGACATAGAACCTGTGCAGTTAAAGCTCCAGCAAGCTCAGGGTGATTGACAGCACATGAACCAAGCAATTATTTTCAGTATCTCTATACTTTGCAATTACCTTATAATTTGAAAATGGATAATTAGTTCCTAATTCTTTAGTCAATATCAGAAAACCTCAGTGTTTGAGCTAGGCTGAGCCTGGCACTGTTAGAACCCTTCCAAATCCTTCAATTAACCTGTTGTATGCCGAGTGACTTAGCTCAAAAAGGTATCAAGTATTTAAACTTACAGCATGTTTAAATCCATTCATTTGATGTATATGGGAGAACAATCTTTTCTTCGACCTTTTCACCTAACTCAGCCCCAATCTTTATACACCATGGATTTACGATGCCTAAGATGCACAATTATGGCTTTGTGGAAGGAGAACATTAGGGTTCTTGGAAGCCACAGCAGTACCTTTTATGGAGGGTTTGAACTCAAGGAAGGATGGCACATGTGAAATCATGCTTCTTATTCAGGGGCTGTAACCCACAGTGACTTGTAGATTTTTGAGTATTGATAGCAAAAAAAAAAAAGAAAATGATATCTTCAGAATAATGGACTATATCAAAGTTAAGGTGATTTTGTGAAATAAATGACCATCAAATGAGAGTTATCAAATAAAAATCAGTCAATAAAGTGAAGGCATTTTCTATAATGTTCTTTAGTTAGAATTTTGGTAACAGAAAGGGACTCAGTATATTGTATAATACAACATTTTCGAAATATTTAGCGTTGGTTAACGAAGACCAGCAGTAACATTAAATGCAGAAAGCTTGAAATTCCTAAGCAAAAAATGGTACAATTCATTTGGAAGAAAATACATCACTACTGTGACATTAATTACTAATTTCCAAGTTTCAATTTTTGGTATATGTGCTGCCTGTCAGTGCAAGCCCCTAATTTCCCAGTTGCTTAATGTGGCACTAATAATTTCTAACTTGAAATATGTTCATGTGATTTTATCTTTAAGTAAATAATCAGTTTTTAATTTTATTTATTTTATTGTATTTTTTATTGTCTGCGTTGGGTCTTCGTTGCTGTGTGGGTTTTCTCTAGTTGTGTTGAGCGGGGGCTACTCTTCGTTGCGGTGCACGGGCTTCTCATTGTGGTGGCTTCTCTTGTTGGAGAGCGTGGGTTCTAGGCACATGGGTTTCAGTAGTTGTGGCACATGGGCTCAGTAATTGTGGCTGGTGGGTTCTAGAGTGCAGGCCCAGCAGTCGTGGTGCACGGGCTTAGTTGCTCCGCGGTATGTGGGATCTTCTCGGGTCAGGGCTCGAACCTGTGTCCCCTGCATCAGCAGGCAGATTCTTAACCACTGCGCCACCAGGGAAGCCCCAAAGTAAATGATCTTTTGAGTGCAATTTACTTTGCACATACTGATTCTTTATTAAAATTTTAAATGAACTTTACTGTTCCCTTCTGTCCCTTTCTCTTTCTTTTTCCTCCCTTCTTCTTTACTGCCTTTCCTTCCTAACCCATCCCTCGTATCACTCACCCATTTGTTCTTTGGGTTCCATAACTAAATAAAATCTCAACTAGCTGATAAATTCATATTTCCCACAGTTACTTACTCTTCAATGAACAAAGTTGGTGGGAAGGTTGCAGCAAACAATGGCAACCAGGGACCTGCCTCAACCTGGTTCCCAGGGCCATTGGTAGCATTAGGAAGAGAGAAAGCCCTAAAAATAGCTAATATTGTACTTGCCCATCCTGGTAAAAGGGAAAATGTTCTGGATTTGATTTGATGATTTAAAAACTTGCCTTTTCCGCATCTCATTTATGAGGAGACAATTTCATAAGTTTTATATACAAACACAAAACAAAATGTTGTAGAGCCCTGGTTTATCTAAGGACCTTTAGTTTGCCCTTTTTCATTAATAAGATTTAATCTAAAAATTGGAACTGAAAACACCTCAGTATTACCAGATGATACAAGAAGTGACTTCTGCTGACAGTGTAATTTCTCCTTGATATTTACTGGGACTCCCTTAATGAATACTAATGCTGTGTTTAGGTCAGAAGATGTAAATCATGTAAGAAAAACCCTGTCGTTTGCCTTTTTTCTAAAGTAGGAAAGGGATAATCAGTTTTATTTGGTTATGCAGGCTCCAAACTATTGATGGCTCAATGTATACATAATTTAGATTTTAAAGAGGGAATTCAGAAGACAGGAGAGTTTAGGAAGCTTTTTATTTATTGCTGACGAAAGGTCAGTTTGTATCAGAAATGGGCTTGGTTCAGTATTTCAGATACTTTGTAATCATTTATCTTCTTGTAATTTAAATAGACTGTATTAGAGGCAGAGGACCTGAGAAGTAAATTTAGATTTTGCAAGAACTAGCACAGTTAAGAGAACAGTGCCTGGAATATGCAGAAGAAACAGTTTTAATAGAAGAAGGTATACACCCAGATGGAAATCCTACAGTGAATTATCCAGTAACCAGAGTGATCCTTCAGAAATGTAAATACGATTTCCTTCATTAAAACAACTTCTTAGACAAATTGACAACAAGCATGTGGCAAAGTTTAATTTCAAACTTGCCATAAAGGAAGAGGCTTCTGAAAAAGCCAGTTCAAAGACTCCTTCTTGGTAGAGATAATTTATATGAATGTTTAATTGGAGACAATAAGACTGTTAGGCTCCTTACAAGATCCCCGTTAGGTAAGTGGGTGATGGGTAATTCCTTTTCCAGAAGAAATTCTTAATTTCATTAAAATATACCAGAATATTGTTTAAGCATTATTAGGAATGGCATATATTTCCCAGAAAGTGTGGTACATTACATCTCATAAAATCCAAGTTTCATACAGTTTTCTTTCCCATGTCAGCTCCCTGTTTGTAACCTCAAATTAATTGCTTCCCATATTACTCAGGGTAAAATCCAGATCCTTACAAGACCCCATACAGTGCTGACATCATTTACTACTACTTGACTTCTTCCTTCATGTTTCTTGAATACGCTCACCATGCTGCAGCCTCAGGTCTTTGCCTTGGCTGTTGCCTCTGCCTGGAATGCATGTATCCTATACAACCGCATGGCTTGTCCCTCACTTTTTTCATGTCTCTGTTGAAATGTGATTTCTTTTAGGATCACTACCCTTCCAAATGTAAATTGGTGCAGTCACTATGGAGAACAGTATGCAGGTTCCTTAAAAAACTAAAAATAGGGGCTTCCCTGGTGGCACAGTGGTTGTGAGTCCGCCTTCCGATGCAGGGTACACGGATTCGTGCCCCGGTCCAGGAAGATCCCACATGCCGCAGAGTGGCTGGGCCCTTGAGCCATGGCCGCTGAGCCTGTGCGTCCGGAGCCTCTGCTCCACAACGGGAGAGGCCACAACAACGAGAGGCCTGCATACCACAAAAAAAACCCCCAAAACCAAAACCAAACCAAACCAAAAAAACTAAAAATAGAGTTAGCGTATGATCCAGTAATCCCACTCCTGGGTATATATATGGACAAAATTATAATTCAAAGACACTTGCACCTCAATGTTCGTTGTAGCACTATTTACAGTAGCCAAGACATGGAAACCACCTAAATGTCTCTCAACAGATGAATGGCTAAAGCAGATGTGAAAAAAGTCAGAAAGAGAAAGACAAATATCATATGATATTACTTGTATGTGGAATCTTGAGAAAAGTGATACAAATGAACTTATTTACAAAACAGAAACAGACTAACAGACATAGAAAACAAACTTAAACAGTTACCAAAGGGAAAAGTGGGTAGGGAGAGATAAATTATGAGTTTGGGATTAACATATACACACTACTACATATAAAATAGATAAACAGCAAGGTCCTATTGTATAGCACAAGGAACTATACTCAGAATCTTGCAATAATATATAAGGGAAAAGAATCTGAAAAAGAATATATCTATCTATCTATCTATATATCTGAATCACTTTGCTGTATACCTGAAACTAATACAACATTGTAAATCAACTATACTTCAATTTTAAAAAAAGAGAGAGGCTTCCCTGGTGGCGCAGTGGTTGAGAGTCCGCCTGCCGATGCAGGGGACACGGGATCGTGCCCCGGTCCGGGAAGATCCCACATGCCGTGGAGCAGCTGGGCCCGTGAGCCATGGCCGCTGAGCTTGCGCGTCCAGAGCCTGTGCTCCGCAGCGGGAGAGGCCACAACAGTGAGAGGCCTGTGCATCCCCACTGTCACCCTCCATCTCCTGGCCTATTTAGATTCTAAATGTTACTCTCTGGTGTTTAGATACAGCATCTATTTATTATTTATTGCCCATCCTCTCCAGTTCCCACCAGAGCATGAATAAATTCCATGAGGGCAGGGACTTTGTTTCATTCATTACTATATTCCCAGGGCCTAGATCAGGGCCTGGCTCATAGTACATATTATGGGCTGAATTATGTCCCTCAAAATTCATATGTTGAAGTCAAAACCCCCAAGTGCCTCAGAATGTGGCCATATTTGGAGATAGGGATTTTAAAGAGGTAATTAAGTTAAAATGAGGTCATTAGAGTGGGCCTTAATCCAATATGACTGGTATCCTTGTAAGAAGAGGAAATTTAGACATGGACACGTACAGAGGGGAGATGATGTGAAGACAGAGGGAGGAGACTGCCATACATAAGCCAAGGGGAGAGGCCTGGACCACATCCCTAATTCAGAGCCCTCGGAAGGAACTAACTCTACTAATACCTTGATGTCAGACTTGCAGCCTCCAGAACTCTGAAAAAATAAATTTCTGTTGTTTAAGCCACCCAGTCTACGGTACTTTGTTAACAGTAGCTCTAGCAAACTAATAAAGCACACATGCTTAATAAGTATCTGGTAAGGTAAATAAATGGTATGGAACATTTTTGTAAGGATAAAAGGTAGTGACATTGTTGAACACTTATCCAAAAAAGGAACATAGATGATGATTTCTCAATAGAAACTTGAAGTTGGCATGGAAACAAGATATTGACTTGATGGGAAGGTAAGGATGGTCCAGCCTCTGCATATCTGCTGGGAGGGCTAATCTGACAAAAACAGAGCAGCCAGTACATTGATGTCTTGGAAGTAATTTTATCTCTCAGAAGTCCGAGAATACGATGCATTTGGACTTCAGGCTTACCTATCACCAACAAAGAAGAGAACATATGGGTACATAATGGTGACCTGAATGTTAAAGGAAGTGACTCTGTCGTCTTGGGGTTTGATGGTCAAGGATATTGGTTATTATCAGACATATACATTGGACTTGCAGAAATCACACTTAAAACTGTGAAGGGAAAAGATAGGTATTAGTTTCATCATCAAAAACGCCAACTGGGAAGAAACACGGGTGGGTCTAAAAAACATCAGTCTGATGTTGCTTTTACACCTGACTTCAGTGAGGATGTACTGAGGAGCTCAGATAAAAGATCCACAGGCAGCATATTCATAAAACACGGAGGGAGGGACGCAGGGCTAAGAGTGAATAGGAGAATGGCATAAATCAATACAACCAGTGTTGGGAAACCTGCAGACAAGAATGCACCAAGACTCCTCAAAATGCTAAGGACAGCAACATGTTAATTTTGATTTAACATGTTAGAGACACAAAAACAAGGAATGTTTCTTTTTTTTTTCAGGTGGAACACTGGGGATTTTAATAGAACAAGACTCTCACGGTCCCTGCTATCAGGAAACTTACATTCTTTTAAGAACAAAAGTTATACATATGCATGGTTTAAAGAAATAACAAGTATTATAAGGTTTTCTATGAAAACAGAAGGCAGTCCACTACCTTTTCCCCCATTTCCACTTTCACAGAGGCATCTATTTTGAACTCTTTTAGCTGACTATGTTACAGATTTATCTCCAAAAAACAAGGCATGTTTCTGACAAAGAGAAAGCAAAACTGCTCAAGTCCTATTTTATTTTCATATATGTCACCCAGAATAATAATTTCAAAATTGAAAGTCTAAACAAGTAATTTAAAAAAGGAATTCCAATCCACACTAGGTCGGGATAGCAAATGAAAAATTAATTGTTTTTAATGAGATCAAACCCCAGACCTGGATGAATAATGTCCCTGAGCCTTGAGAAGATGTGCAGGTGGGATGCCAAAAAGTCATCATTCATTTTTGAGGAGTAATGGCAGCTAACAACATGAAGACATTTAGAGATACACAATGTGTTAATTTTCCAAAAGAGAGAAGATAATTTCTAAAAATTATGCATGATTGAGCTGCCATTGATTTTTATCAAACAGAATATTAAGCAGATGGTTTATAAACACTGAAAAAAGAAAGCAGTAGTCACTAGTTGGCATCCATGGTTGCTATATGAAGTCCCATGCATTTTCATGACATCCATGTCACTAAAAGGAATTCATGCCAAATCAAGCTCATTGTGTTTTGGTAAAAATTACCAGTTGGTGGATGAGGGGAGCGTCAGAGACACACTTGATCTTGATTTTATTAAGGTATTTGTGTCTAAGGAAACCCATTTTTCAAAAATTTATTTATCTTATTTTTATTATTTATTTTTTGGCGGTGTTGGGTCTTCGTTGCTGCGTGGGCTTTTTCTAGTTGCGGCGAGCTGGGGCTACTCTTTGTTGCCGTGAGCGGGCTTCTCACTGTGGTGGCTTCTCTTGTTGCAGAGCACAGGCTCTAGGCTTATGGGCTCTAGAGCACAGGCTCAGTAGTTGTGGCACACAGGCTTAGTTGCTCTGCGGCATGTGGGAAGCCGGACCAGGGCTTGAACCCGTGTCCCCTGCATGGCAGGCGGATTCTTAACCACTGTACCACCAGAGAAGTCCGAATGAAACCCATTTTTAACTGCCTACTGGTAAGTCAATCCCTCATCCACAGCATGACCTGAGGTGAACTTACAATCTTCCTCCACAGAAGCTGTTCTTCTTTATGTCCTATTGGGGGACCACTGAGCCACCAGTCTTCTAAGATGGAGTCCTCTTAGTTAATCCTTGATGCTTTGCTTCTTTCCACTGGGTTATTGTGACAACATCACCTTTCTCTCACGGCTCTGGCTCTGGACCATACTCTATGCTGCTGCCAGAGTTCTCTAAATGCAGATGTGATTGTGCTTAGAACTTTGCCGATTTTTTGACATCCACAGGATAAAGTCCCAGCACCTACAGAAAACACTTCACGGTTTGCTCCTGGCTTTCTTAGCAAAGCAGTGACCTTCCAAAGCACTGAATACAACCTATAATTTTGCTACACTGAACTTTTTGTTATTCTTATTTCAACGCACTCTACTTTTAATTCTTTGCCCTTACAATGTGATCCTTTCTGTTTACTATGTCTGATTTCCTTTTTTGTCTGGCAAACTGCCACTCATATTTCAAAGCCAGGCCAGTGTCACCTGCTTGAAGTCATTTCTGACACTTCAGGCAGAGGCAGCCATTTCCTTCTTCATGTTCCCACAACAGCTTGTTCATGTTTTGATTACTGAACTTATCAGATGGGTTAGAAGTTATTTCTTTACTCCTCTCCTTCTACTAGCCATTCACCTAGATCTTCGAGAGCTGATCTTGGCCAGATACATTTTTCCTCTTTCCTTCTGTCATGTACGTGGTACATACACATACTGAGTTAATGTTGAAAAGCAAGACAAAACAAAACAAAAAGGATGAATGATTCTTTTGGCAAGATGGAGTCGTTTGGATTCATAGTTAGCTGAAGAGTGATATCCAAAGGGTATGGCTTAGTGGATGACTGAGACCATGCTACCTGAATTCCTTCATGTTCTCTCTTCCTCAAGGCTTCTATTTATCTTCATTCATTCTTTCCAACAATCTTCGCAAATCAGAGTATAAAGTATCCCGCTTCCTTTCCACCATTAACCCTTGTACCTGCTCTTTCAGTCTGTATTCTTCCATTTCATTTTGGGAACTTACATATTGACTTAATGTTTTCCATTCTTTCCTCCCTGTCCCACTCCCCAATTCCCGTGCTAATCATTCACAAGTCAAACAGGAAAATGACTTCTGTCAGTGCTAAGGTGATGACAGAGAGCACTGCAACAAAACTGAAGGTCAAGAAGGGGACAAATACTAGGAAAATCACATAAGAAAAACCAGTGAGGGCTTCCCTGGTGGCGCAGTGGTTGAGAGTCTGCCTGCGGATGCAGGGGACGCAGGTTCGTGCCCCGGTCCGGGAAGATCCCACATGCCGTGGAGTGGCTGGGCCCGTGAGCCATGGCCGCTGAGCCTGCGCGTCCGGAGCCTGTGCTCCGCGGTGGGAGAGGCCACAACAGTGAGAGGCCCGCGTACCGCAAAAAAATATGGACTGTGTGTTAGTATTATTTCTACTGTTGTTGTTGTTATTATTGAGGTATTTAGGGAGAAACTTCCATCCCTATTCCACCTTGGGACACCCTTCTTTTCATTATGAAGCACTAAGAAAGGAGATAGAAGAGAATGGCTGTATTTTCATAACCCACCCCAGAGGCTGAACACATTTGCAAGGTTGAAGAGTAAGCTTAATATTTCTGTTGGGGGAAAATACAGCAACTTTGAAATAGGAAGACAAGAGAGAGTTCTGAGAAGAAACAAAGAGTTAAAAAGGGCCAAGGGAGCAGCTGGGAGAAGAAAGGGTGCTGTGTGGACAGAAAGGAGGAAGAGGTCCCAGAGCTGGAGCAGCCAGTGTAGACCAAGGACTCCTAGAAGTCCTGGTTTGATGCTCTGATCTTTCACACTGCAATGACATACACTAGCTGGATTAGGGGCACAACACCCAAGGCCAAACTTTTAAAAATTTGTTTTAATGTGGTAAAATATATATAACTTAATCTTTGTCATTTTAGCCATTTTTATGCGTACAATTCAGTAGCATTGATCACATTTACGCTGTTATGCGATCATCACCACCATCTATTTCTAAAACCTTTTCATCACCCCAAACAGAACCTCTGTAACCGTTAAGCAATGACTCCCTACTTCCCTTCCAGTCTCTGGTAACCTCCAATCTCCTTTCTGTTTTTATGAATCTGCCTATGCTAGGGACTTCATATAAGTGAATAATATATTTGTCCTTTTTTCTTTGGCTAATTTCACTTAATATAATGTTTTCAAGGCTCATCACATTATAGCCTATGTCGGAACTTCCTTTTTTTAAGTCTGAATGATATCCCACCATATGGATATACCACATTTGGTTTATCCATTTATCTGCTGACCAATGGCTAACTTTTTAATTCCCCCAGAGTCTGTATTTTATTACTGGAATCTTTGAGGAAAAAGCTATTTGAACCTTTTGAATGAAACTATGTGTGTAAATCTTAGTAAAGGGAGATGGGAACACAAGATGCTCTCCCCTGTCCCCTGCCCTGTTTCAGTGGTGGGTGATGGGTGGTAGGGTGACAATCCACTCACAAAGGTCACCTGACCAGAGAGTCACACTTAGATTGACTCCTGTCTTCCCTCCCTTCTTTTCTAACAGGCACCTCCTGCTACCCAAAGCTGAGGAGCTTGTTGCCTGGGTGTCTCTCAACCTGTATCCCTGTCCAGGCCCCTGTTTCCACATGCTAAGTCATTCAGCTGAACTAACCGACTTACATCTCACATCACCCTGACAGAGGGTAAGTCTCATGCTCAGGATGATGTAGCTCCTAAAAGGCAGAGCCACGCCTCAGGAACTAGCTGGATCTGGAGGCTGAGCCCTGCCCCCTAGGGGATCTCTTCAGCCTCCCTTCATATTCTCCTCCGTTCTCTTTGCCAACCACCCTCCCTTCAGCCCCCTTATCCTGTGTTCTGTGATTCCAGCTCTTCCCTCTTTCCACAAACTTCTTGAAAGCATAGTCAGTTCTTGCTGCCTACACATTTTCAGTATTCACCCCTCTCTTCATTTCCTTGAATTTGCTTTCTGCCCCATCTACTTTCTTAAACAGCTCTTGGAAGTCACTAATAAAAGCAGCCACTCATCTGATGACATTTTTTTTGATCTCCATCTTTCTCATTCTGTCTAGAGCATGAGACACCATTTAAACCAAACCTTGGGACTTTTTTCCTTCTCTGTTATCTGTATATCCCAGGCCTTACCAAGCTATTATCACAAAAATTACCTTTTTTTTTTTTTTTTTTTTTGTGGTACGCGGGCCTCTCACTGTTGTGGCCTCTCCCACCGCGGAGCACAGGCTCCGGACGCGCAGGCTCAGCGGCCATGGCTCACGGGCCCAGTCGCTCAACCGCATGTGGGATCTTCCCGGACCGGGGCACGAACCCGTGTCCCCTGCATCGGCAGGCGGACTCTCAACCACTGCACCACCAGAGAAGCCCAAAATTACCTTTTATATTCAAATGATCATGGCTCCCCTGAAGGAAGTCTAGTATTTCACTGAGTTTTCTTTCTCAACGTCTTTGGACATTTCCAGGGAAGTCTTTGACATTTCCCAAATTTTACTCTGATTGTCACAGGTCACGTTAAGGGACCAAACCCAAATGACTCTACTGTACCATTTTTCCAGCACGTCCTTCTTGTCTTTTCAGATTGGGCTGTCCTAGGTCACTCCTGTTCTCCACATCCTATTTTCTTGTCTCACTGCCACACTCAACTGCCAGTGACCTCAGTCAGATCCCAGTCTCCTGGGCACTGATGTTCTCTGCTCTTGACCCCGTCATTTTCTTACTTAGCCTTGGGAAAGAGACTCTCCCTTCCCTTAACTGCACCCTCTCTAAAACATGGAACTGATCCTTAAATTATTGCTAAAAATGACTCATCTTGTGGCCTAAATGCAGGTCTAAGCCTGACCTCAGAAACCCTCACTGGGCTGACACCTCAGGAATTCCTTGCCTCTTAATGAGGGCTCCTCCAGAGATTCACACCTTCCTTCCTCTCTTTTATTTATTTATTAAAACACTTCATCTTCCTCCTTTTCTAACATTTTTGCTTTCCATTCTCTAAAAGAGAGGTTCTTTCCCAGCTTCTTTTAGTTCTATCTCAATACTTCGAGTATAACCTCTGTGTAGCTCATGAAATATACTTAGTGACCTTCTGCCTGAACTCCAGATACATACTCCTAGGAATTCACTTGAAATCTCCACCCAAACATCTCATAGTCACCTTCAATGCAATATTATTGACAGCTACTCCTTTCAGGTATAGACAGCTGTGGCAGAAATCATTTATTTTGGGGCTTTCAAAACTATGTTGCAGGAAAAAAATTATATATATATATATATATATATA
>NW_020173758.1:7074779-7203814 GCF_003031525.2 Neophocaena asiaeorientalis asiaeorientalis
TCAAAAAAAAAAATATATATATATATATATATATATATATATATATATATATATATATGAAAATTTACCTCTAAATGCAAACCAATGGGAATCCCTCTCCCTCCACCATGCTTCATACTCTTAATTGATCCCGGAGCTGGAGCTTTTACACTGTGGCCATGCACATGGCTGGGCACCTTAGGTGCAGGCTCTGACTGCTGTCCCTTGCTGGCTTGTACTTTCTGCTTTTGTCCACAACTCCCAGGGACTGTGGACCTTAAAGCTGCAGGCACTATCCCCGAAAGTGTTCTGGCAGAGATGGGATAGCTGTAGTCAAGATTACTGTAGAGAGAATGTTTGCATTGAGTGGAAGGTTTTCACTAAATCACCTTTAGCATCCTTACCAGCTCTAAGTATCGGTGATTTTATAGGTTACAATCTTTAATGTTTTCCTATATGGCTATATTCCCTTGATTTAGCTGAAAGTCTTTGTCACTTATATATATGTTCCAGGCTGATGTTAAATTTTCTTTATGGATTTGTTTGAAATAAATGGGTCATCACTTGCAGCTTGGACAGTTTTTGGCTTACATATATTATCCTGTCTTCGCTATTTATTTTGGCAGAGAAAAACTCCTGATTAGCACTCTGGCCGAAACTTGGTTTTCTCGCATACTATTCTCTCTCCTCCATAGAAATAGCATTTCAACTGGATACATAGCAGCCTCTCTGACCTCCCAGCCTCCTTGGAGCTGGGTGTAACTGAGAGACTTCCATGTGTCCTTAGGGAGATACGGCTTACCCTCCTTCTTTGCTTTCCCCTTTCTCTGATGGCTGCAATGCAGATACGGTGGCAAGGCATCTTGGGCTATAGAGCAAATGCAATACTCTAGGGATGGATAAGTGACAACCTAGAAGGAGCCTGGGTGCCCACGTGAGCAGCTTCTACCATATGAGTCCAGTTTGTGAGAGGAAAAACTTCAACCTTGTTTAAGCCACTATTATTATCTTCATCTTATTAATCAATTAAAACCATATCCTAAAAAGTAGAACAGTTTGGTCTTTTTTTTCATAATCCTACAGTTAAAACCTTATCTCCTGTATATCATGCTGGTAATTGCTGTTTAGATATGTAAACAAATAGAGCTATATATTGAAAGTAGATTAGTTTGATGGGCCCTGGAGTCTGAACAAAGATTACATAATGAAGGAGCCTGGCATGTGGACAAGGAGAGAAGAAAAAGGAGCAAGCATTTATTGAGCATCTACTATACAGTGAGTACCATGTCAGGTGCTTTGCATAAGACACCTCATTTAATCCCTGACTTAAGTATCGTTATCCCCATTTTGTATTTGAGGAAACTGAGACTTAGCAGGAATGTTTGCCTACTAACCAGTAAGGATAGAACTTGAGTTTAGCGGCAGATCTGATCTTAAAGCCTTGTCTTCTCCTCTGTGCTGGGGGAAGAGGTGGTGTGAGAATTATGGATGTGATAGAAATCTGGAGTGGGACCATCACGGGTCCTATTTATATGAGGGTCTCTTGAGGAAAATGGTACAAATGACTTTTGACTCAAGGGTGGACCTTAGGATGCTGTACTCCCTCCAGCAGGAAACAGGAAACTTGCTTTAAGTTAGGAGATTCAAGGCACTGAACTCTGTCCTTAGGTTCTGGTTCATGTTTCATGGAGAGGGGGCACTTTTTCATGTAATGCAGCCTATTGAGGTTCAAGTATTCTCAAACGGTTTCTTATCCAGGTCCTTGGAAGAGGGGACAATAAAAACGGAAAGAAAGGGCTGAATCTGGGAGTTTAATGCGGAGCAATATTCACCATAAATCCAGATTGAGGGAGAACACCTCCAGCAACTCTGAGGACTCTACTAGGAGCTTCCTTTTCAACCCGTGGGCAGGGGAAAAGCTGTCGGGGAACAGTGTCACCATGTGGTAGAGGAAAGAATAGCAACAGTTAAGGGTGGGGTTGGGGGGAAGGCAAGCAGGAGTGGACCTCAGTTTGCCTGAGACATTGGGAACTGCTGGGGAGAGGAGGTGACCTGGAGGTGAAAGTAAGGTGGACACAGGCTCATTTTTCCAGTACAGTACTGAAGAGGGGTCAGTGTAGCCTTGGAGGGTAAGGATTATGTTGGGTTTGTTACTTTAGCCCTTAGTTATTTCCAAATCTGTGGAAGCTGGGGACGATATAAATTAGAAGCAAATTCTTTAGACAACCAAGAAAATTTGAATTGTTTCTCCTTGAATGAGACATACCGACCATAACCAACGTTCCCCAGTGACTCAGGAAGTTTAGGAGAGCTCTGCCTTGAGTTAGGGGAGTAGAGAGGGCAGAGGTAAGGAAGGAAACCAGCAGTGGAGTAGGGGGTTCCAGGAGGTACCAGACAGTGCAGGCTCAGCAGAAGCACCATCGCAGTGGTAGCCACGGCCTGGGTTACAGCCTTCAGCTCTAGGAAATTCTCTAGATTGGAGGGAGAGATTAAGAAATTGTTTTTCACTGAGTATACTGAGAGTGTCTAGGAGAAGACTGGAGCCATAATGGTGTCATGGGATGATTTGGGCCTTTAACCTCCATAATCTCCATGAACCACCCATTCTTTGATAAGGACAGTTAAAAGAATGTTATGTATTATATATACATCTTTAGAAAAATTTGCTATTTAAAAAAACTGATGTGGGCCATATAATGCAACCCCAAACTGTGTACTTTCCATGCAAAAGTAGCTTCAAGGTCAGTCCTTTAGCTATCTTTTTAAGTAGATTGCTACCACTGAACACCTTCTTTTTTGCCTCTCATTGTTATGGCCTCTCCCGTTGCGGAGCACAGGCTCCGGACGCACAGGCTCAGCGGCCACGGCTCACGGGCCCAGCCACTCCGCAGCATGTGGGATCTTCCTGGACCGGGGCACGAACCCACGTCCCCTGCATCAGCAGGCAGACTCTCAACCGCTGCGCCACCAGGGAAGCCCAACCACTGAACACCTTCTGTATGAAAATTCAGAAGCTGTCAGGAAGATCTACATGTGATTCTGGAAGAGGAGTTATTTCAATAGTGAATGAAAAGATAAATAACCTTAGAGACAATTTCAGGGGTTTCCTGGCTACAGGCCCTTCTTGATTTGGCCTCAGGTTGGCGTCCCAAAGATCTGGGGACCTGCCTGGGTAGAGGCTGTAAAAGGACAGTTCCTCCTGAGTCCCTCCTTAAAAGGAAGGGAGCAGACCTGCCTGATGCCAAAATGCAGTGTAATCATAAGAGGAAACTGTCCAAATAGCAGCAAGAGAATCACAAGAATATAAGGAGATGGAGGGACTGAGGAAGAGAACGTCCATTTGGATCTTCTTCTGTGAGCTTTCCTAATTTCACAACTGCATTGCCATTTGACCCCTACCGCAGTGCAAGCCAGCATCTTAAATTTCAAGGCTGGTTTAGTTCAGTGAAGGGCTTCCAGCAAGAGAGACTTTTAAGAGGAAAGAATAGCTCGAAATATCACTTACGTTTTTCTGCAGGAAACCCTTGCTGGCATTTATTAGAGGATAAGTTAATTATGTGTCATTTTCTAGGCAGAAAAAAAGTATTCAAGGCTGATGAAATTTTGCCAGTGAGACAGACAACCTTCTTCTGCCCAACTAGATGCCATCTCCTTTGAAAAAGAGTTTATGGTTTGCCCACAAGGGGGCTTTGAAAGTTAGGGAGGTACTTAAAGGTGCTATTTTCCTAAATAATAATGAAACATCCTGGAAACAGAAATGTTATTAAGACATCAGGGGCTTAGAACCCTAAGTTACTGGCAAGGTCTCAGTGCCCTAGTCATCGGGACATTCCAAGTTCTGGACATACTGGGAGTCTGAGTTTTGGAATTCGATTTCAAATTGTATTGATGATACAGAGACAGATGCATATTGTTCAAAGCTTAGTGCAAGAGGGGGATTCATTCATCCTCCAGCTACTTGGTTTAGGGACCAGTACTGTCCAACATATCTTGTACATGAGATTATATAATAGCTAATACTTACTGCATGTTTACTACGTGAAAAGAACTACCCTAACGCAAAGTCAGGTACATAAAGGCTGTACGACGTAGCTCATTGAAAAGCATGAAGCTGGCCCCAGGAGAACTGAGACTAGAGCATGGGTCTGTCTGACTCCAAAACCCATCACAACGCTCAGGTGGCAATCAAAAACATTTTCTGGGACTTCCCTGGTGGCGCAGTGGTTAACAATCCACCTGCCGATGCAGGGGACACGGGTTCGTGCCCCAGTCTGGGAAGATCCCACATGCCGCAGAGCGGCTGGGCCCGTGAGCCATGGCCACTGAGCCTGCGCGTCCGGAGCCTGTGCTCCGCAACGGGAGAGGCCACAACAGTGAGAGGCCCGCATACCGCAAAACAAACAAACAAACAAAAAACAGGTTCTTCTGAGAGTGAAAGAAGTCCCAATAATTATTCAAGGACAAAAATTGAAAATAAGGCTGTCTCAGAAAAACTGGGACACATTGTCACCTTACTTCTACAGCAGGTAAGGGATTTGGACTCTAGGCCATAGGTAATAGAGATTTTCTGAAGAGTGTTGAGTCGGTGGCTCCTTGGCATCTGAAGACCATCCTGTTTCTGGAGGCAGACGTTCTCCCCTACAGCTACCAGGCAGGTCTGGGTTAGGCGTGTGATCATGTTCTGCCAGATGGATGCTCCAGCCTGGGACTTTGAATCCTGAGAGTGAAAAGAGATTGAGTCCACGAGTGTGGTGGTGAGCCGAGCTGTGGTTCTGACACAGGAAGTGGTGCCTAGAACAGAGTTCTGAGTAGATCATTTCCGTGCCCCCATCTTAGCTGTGCTTTGCTCACCTGATGCATGTCTGTTTTCTGCGCCGGCTTCCCTAGGCTGCATATTGATTCTCTGACCTCTCGGTCCTCCTTCCAGAACATTCTTTTTCTAATTAAGAAAGCCAAAGTTAATGTCTATTTTGTGTAACCAAGAACCTTTTTTTGTAAAGTGAAGTCACAGGCTCAGGCACCTTTGGGGTGGCTCACCCTGGCAGCTGTGCCCAGGATGAAAATGAGGGGGGCAAGTGAACGCACTGCCATCAGGGGGTGGGATGGTCCTTCTGCCATGTTCTGAGGAGAGCTGCTCCTGCATCAGCACTTCTGCACAGTGCTCTGTATATTGTGCCGTATTTTAGTGCACTGCCTGACCTTTACCTCTTAGACTGTACTTCCTAATTATGACATCGTCTGTTTGACCGTGATGTATCTCGAAGGTCAAAGGTTATTAATAGCACTTGTGAATTTTCCCCAGAGGATCACAAAAAAATGTCCCAGTGTGTGGAAATCAAGAATGTCCATGTGTTTAGATCTGCTGAATTTGGGAGGGTAGTCTGTGCCTCCTGATTCTACATAATCTTTTTTTTTTTAATGTTAAATCACCCCAGATATGCTCTTTAGGATTCTGACTCACTCTGGGGTGCAATTCAAGTTTGGGACATGCTAAGCCCTCTGATACGAGGAAAATCATTTTCACACTCTCATTTTCCTACTGAGATGCTATGCTGACAGCCCATGCTGCCTATCTCATTGAGAAACTGCCTTCTAGTGGCAGAAGTCAGACCTTAGGGGCCCACTTCCTGTTTTCTCTCAGGGGACAGGTTCCCATCATTGCCCACAGTGCCTGTTAGCTTGGGAATGTTCAGGCCACTGCACTGAACATTGGTCAGTAGATCTACATCTGGGAGGATATTCAGAGGCCCATCCCTGTGGTCTCTGTCCTCTTTCTGAGTCAAATGGGAACAGCTTTGGCAGCCAACAGGCTTTTTTATTTCCAGAGCAACTTCTCAGTATGAGTCAGATCTTAGAGTTTGATAGGTCACCTTATTCTCAGTAGCTCTGAAGTGAGAATGCTGACTGTGGGTGTGCCTCTAGTCCCATCACACCCTGTTCTGAGCGGCAGTAATAGCCTTCTGGGTGCTGTCTGTGCTGTCATCTCTCCCTTCTCTGACTTGGCTCCCATTCTTGCTTCTAAGCCCAGCCTGTTGCCCCGTGACAGCTCTTGCAAGAGAATCACTTTCCAAAACATGACTCTTCAATGTTCCTCTGACTCAGTACTTTAGTCCTGTTTGTCTCATCAAGAGCAAAGCCTGGAGCTTGATCTGTAGAACCCAAAGCAACTCAACTCACTGAGAAAGGGCTTATTATTTCCCTCCCAGGCCTGCTGTGTCCCCTGCCTCAATCATTGTGTTCCCTTAGAGGCATTTCTCACACTCATAGCTTTGGACGATTGCACCCTGGGCTGGAAGTAGGGCATTCACTATAAGCCAAAAGTATTGGGAAGTGGGAGGGGAAGACCAGCTCTGTGACCTTGAGCAGGTTTTTAACATCTCTAAGCCTTGGATTCTTTATCTCTGAAGTCAACACAATATGTATAGTTTCTTGGGAAGATTCAGTGAAGTAACATAGGTAAAACACTCAACAGTGTCAAGAACTCCGAAGGGCCTGTGGTTTTATCCTACTTATAAGCTAACAAGTTAGCCTGCCACAGTTTCACAGATGCTGGGCCAAAGACACAAAACTCCTGGGTCAGAGATGAATGACTTTCTTACTCATAGCAATAGCGGTAACTAGAGGATCAGCGATTACGCTGGTTACCTGAGCTCTACTTCCCATGAGGCAAAACCCTGAGAGCCAGGTGAAGCCTGCACATGCCATGGGTTTGTTACAGAGAGAAATTCTGATCTCGGGGAACTCCAAAGTAAATCTGCACCTTTGCCCTGATGGAAAAAAATCTCTGTATCTTCCAAGGTTATTAGCTATACAAACGTCCTAGAAAAGACAGTCCGGAACAAAGTCAGTCAGGGCGTCTGTTTGCAAGATGTGCAGGAACGCAAGAGACCCATTGGGAATTGTCTCCCAGCACACAAAACTCGGCTCTGATGAAGTCAGTGAATTCCGGGTGTCATTATTGTTGATAAATTACTTAATCTAGTACCTAGCATATAACGTGTACTCAGTAAAGTGGTAGCCATTAAGAGCTGGATGTTTAGTTGAAAATAATGAGACTCAATTTCTGCCAGTGAGCAATTTAATGTATATTCAGAACCTATCTCAGAGCTTGATACACAGTAGATGTTCAATATGTATTACTGAAGGAATAAATATTATTTCAAAGGGAGAACACTTTGAAAATTGCATTAACCAAATAGAAGATGTGATTATCAGGCTGCAGACTATGTCTTTTTCTTCTTTCTCTTCTATCACATAATTCTTTTTCAGAATATCTTGCCTATAGTCAGCTCTTAAATACTGTTTGAAATATTAATAGTAAAATAAACAAAATGTACACCCAATCACCAAATTTTAATTATAGCAATGATTTATTCTTCTCTCCCACCATGTACTGTATTAAATTGCTGAAAATATGAAGTAACTAGGATTTTAAATTTCTCCCCATACTCCGGTATTTCACTATAAGGTAGTGAAATGTATTCCTTGCCATGCTACTATGAAAGTTTTGAGAGCATTAAAATGGCTATACAGGTAGACAGTGAGAGAGAGGAGAATTAAAAATATAAATAACACACAAACTGGATAAGCAGGTCTTGAATAAATGGAAAGTTGATGTAAGCACAGGAATAGTGCTCCTATATTTCCCATGGAAATTTACCGAAATTCATGCACTTTTCAAGATAAAAAATGTTCACCAAATCACCCCTTGGCATAAATCTTCTAACTTCTGAAATTAAAATCTCTAAGGAAAACCCAGGAGTCACATTAAACCAATTGCTCAAGCCTGGTTGGCATTCCCCATTGTCTGGATGGAAAGAAGGCTCTGTTTGGCTGGGGGTTAGAAAGGAGTCATAGCTGATGATGGAGGATTGGGGGTGGGCTGAGGAGGGGAAGACGGGGTTGGGAGTGGGAGAGGGGAGGGCTCTTGGCATATTTCTCCCCACAGGCCTCTCCTCTGCTCCTTGGAAGGTCTTTCTGTCTCCTGATGCTTCAGATTCTCTCTGCAAATCGGGAAGGATGCTGTTTGCTGCGTGCTTTAAAGAAGGCAGTAAAGGATGTAGTGAGTCAGAGCACAGCAGATCAGATGGATATAATTATTGCACAGATTTGGTATTCACAAGGTCATAATACTGGGCGACTGTCAGTTTGGTTAGATTTTTGGGGGGAGGGTCTCTGAGGCAAGTCATGAATAAAAAAGTAATAATGTGCTGCGTACCACCTGCTGTTCTTTAAACTGCAGTTAAATTTCCCCTGATAATTTCTTTTCCATTAATCCTTTTGTCCTGTTAGGATATCTTTGGAAAATTGCTGACTTGGCAGCCGAAGATATTTTTTCGACAAGTCTTTTGAAAATGTAATTGTATTAAAGTGCCTTTTTCTTATCTTTGCCTTTAAATAACTTTTTTTTTTTCTTTTTTGGTCTCTGCTGCAGGAAGAGGAATAAAATAAATGGCACATCTTTATCGTCCACACATCATTATTTTTGAACCTTTGGAGACCAGGGAAATTCTCCGCTGTATGAGATTTTAACCTTAAATCAACAGCACGTCGGGAAGCATTAGTCAGGCACGGCATGACACGCATATGCAGATGGGTCTGGTGTCTTCTGGATGGTCATCAAGCATAAATGAGCTGCCGGCCAACAAGCTCCAGAAACAAGAGTGCTTAATTACCCCCATTCCCATCCCTACACATTTAGGCTCCAGGGACACAAATACTATATGCCAATTATGGTAACACTTTCTGACCCCAATTTATCAAGAAATACAAAATTGTGTGCTCGATATTTTGTGGAGCCCCCTATTTCAAGATTGACTTTTAGGGAATGGTTACGTGTGATTCTTTTTGCCTCCGCTGAGAACTGGGGGTTAGTAAGAGCAGTATATTTCTCTTGATGTCTCTCTGGGATAAATAAAAAGAAAATAGGAGGCCAATTTTTGGTTAGCCTCAAGTTCTCTTCCGGGCATCTGGACTCATTTTGTCCTGCCTCTCTAGGGCTTACACTTGGCCTATGACCCTGGAGGAGAGAATCACGGCATTGGATAGCCTGCCCTCACTTGTCAGTCGACACTGATTCAGGCCAAGAGGCTTTGGCTCTTGATGGAACCCAAGGAAATGATTCTGGTGTTTTCCTCAGGCCTCTGAGCTCGGTCCCACAGAAAAGTAATTTTTCCCTCCTGCAGCTGGTGCTGGGTGGGAGCGCTGACAGCAGAGCAGGAGCCCGGGAAAACCAACCAGATTTTGCATTTGATGCAAAATACTGAAGTGCTAAGTGCTAAAAGAGATTGCTTCCATTTCCTGCTCTCAGGCTGACAAGAAACAAATGCACCATCAAATGGAGGGTGGAATTAAAATCAGGGATTGGAATGAGGTGGCAGTTGAAGATTCTACATCAAAGAGCAGGGGGCCAATCCTGGGACTGTGGGCACCTAAGGCAAGTCACCCACGTGGATGGTGGAAGGTTTTTATGCTACCCAAAATTCTTTTGCAATTACTTAGCTAAAAATGTCAGGGAACACCTGAGTTCAGGTCTTAGCACTGTCAGTTTTTAGTTGGGTAGCCTTGGGCAAGTTACTTAACCACTCTGTGCCTCTGTTTCTTCATCTAAAAAGAGAAAATAATACTTCGCAAGCTCATTTAAGGATAAAATGTATGTTTATGTAATGCGTCTGGTGCATAGTAGATGCTCAATTAATGTCTCCACCCTTTCTTTCCTAACATTTTAATGGCCACTCATATTAGCCTTGCTAGACTGGTCCTCCAGAGGCCATTCTTTACCCCAGTTAGAATGGGGCACCAAAATTATTGCTCTGGATTTTATAAGAAATGCTAGCTTTTATGCCAAACTGCTAGCTCTTTCAAGCAATGAAAATAGGTAGGAGGTAGGTTCTTGGAAATGAGGTGTTATCTCAGTGCTAGGGGTAGGAAGTGAGACCTGGTAAGTTACATAAAGGCAAAGTAGAACTTGTTTTTGTTGGAAGAATACAAGAATACATGGTATAACAGATCCAGGTGAAAAGAGCAAATGAGTTAGATGAGTTAGAGTTTTTGGTGGCCAAAGTGGGGCAACGACAGAACTAATGAGGGCAAATGGGAAAGAGGGGCCTTATATCCCCTTTCTGTTTCTGTATCTTGATTTCATTTTCATCAGTTTGTAAACCGAGGTGGGGTGTACATTAATTGAAAACACACACATATATACACTAAAGGAGGGACACAGTCTTCTGAGTTTGGAAAGAGCATGGTGGGTGTAGAATTTGCAAGTGATCTTAATACATCAACATTTTACATTTCGAATTTTAGAATCATAAATACATGTCTCTTGGTCTAATTCTCATAGAATCTAGAATCCTGCCTGTATTACTTTCTTACTGCTGCTCTAACACATTATCACAAATTCAGCGGCTTAAAACAAGACAGTTTCATTATCCTACAGTTCTGGAGGCAAGAAATCCAAAATGGATCTTATGCGGAATCAACAGAACTGCATTTCCCCTGGAGGCTCTAGGGGAGAATCTGTTTCCCTGACTTTTCCAGCTGCCCATGGTCCTTTGCTTGTGGCCCCTTCTCCCATCTTCAGACACGTTATTCCAACCTCCGCTTCCATCATCCCATCTCCTTCTCTGACTCTTATTCTATTGCCACCCACCCCCCCGCCAACTTATAGGACCTACCCAGATAACCCCAGATAATCTCCCTGTCTCAAGGTCCTTAACTTAATCACACCTGCAATATATTCATAGGTTCCAGAGTTTAGGGTATGGTCATCTTTGGGGACCATTTTTAGTACAGCACACCTCCATAAACCACCCCTTTCTTTTTTTTTTTTTTTTGCGGTACGCAGTCCTTTCACTGTCGTGGCCTCTCCCATTGCAGAGCACAGGGTCCAGACGCTCAGGCTCAGTGGCCACGGCTCATGGGCCCAGTTGCTCCGCGGCATGTGGGATCCTCCCGGAATGGGGCACGAACCTGTGTCCCTTGCATCGGCAGGCGGACTCTCAACCACTGAGCCACCAAGGAAGCCCTTCCACCACCCCTTTCTTATGGTTAGGTATGCACCTCTTTTTGAACTCCCTCTGAGGCAGCCCATTCTATTACTGTAACAAACATTATCTGACTCTCTTTTACTAGTTAGATGAAGGAATGAATGAGTGGAAGAAGTCATGTCCTCTTATTCTTCCTCTTCACCGGCCAGAACAGAGCTGGGCAAAAATAGCATCAGGAGTGTTTGCTAGAGTTTTGGTTACTACCTTGAGTTTTAACAGGCAGGTTTCCAAAAGAACAGTAGCTTGGCTTGCCCCAAGTCAAGAGGGCCACGCAAGCTTACAAATGCATTGTTTTAGCACCTGATGAAATAACTAGGCATCATTATCTCTAACAATAACTTCTGTGATTAATTGTAATGCATGTATACTTACAACTGTGTGGCCTACATACAAATTCTCCTATTGTTATTGCAAAGGACAACACCAGCATTGCCTTGAGCCAATTCAGATAAACACCAATAAGAAGTAATTTATTTATTCATTTACGTGCTGCAGCCTCAGTGGGGAGCCTCTGTCAACCCAAGGCTGTCCATTTTCAAAGGGGTAATGGTACAATAAGTGGAGGATCCCTGGGGCTCTGACAAAGACTATGTTCTTCTTGTTTGTTTTTGTAACAGAGTTGTTACTATTCAAACAATTTCAGAAAGCTCTTTCCTGTTGACAATATTTCCAGGTAGCTCTCTCAAGTCTATTTAGTTCAGTCCTCTGATGTACAAGGTATGTATAAAGTGTAAAATTTTGTATGTAAAATCTCTTTTTCCCCAAATATGTAGAATTGACTTTCTCATATATTACCTAACAACTTCTCATTAGAAAACTTCTGTCAAGCATTGAACAAGCAGAATGCCTTACCTATGAGACTGGCCCTAATAACAGAATCCGAAAGTCTATCCAACTACTCTAAGTGATCATTTAAGGTGACTCCTGCTGCTGCCACATGCAGCCACTGGACAGACTGACCCCTGTTCCTGCTGCTCTGGCTGTGGCCCTTATCTCAGTCTAATGGTATTTTACATTCATTTTCCCCAACATTTTATTAATCACTATGTCTCTTCAACAGCAATTTCACTGAGGAGTTATTTACATACAAATGCATATATCAGTGTAACTATCACCACAATTAAGGTGTAGAACATTTCCATTATTGCACAGAGTTTCCTCCTCCCCCCTGGCCATCAAGTCTTCACCATCGTCCAGGCCCAAGCAACGACTGATTTGCTTTCTGTCACTATATATTAGTTTGCCTTTTCTAGAATTTCATATAAATGGAATTGTACTGTATATACTCTTTTGTGTCTGGCTTTTTTTAAAAAAAAAAACCTTCAGCATGATGCTTTGGGGATTCACTTATATTGTTGTGTATATTAGCAGTTTGTTCCTTTTTATTGCTGAGTACTATTCTATGGTATGGATTTACCACATTTTGTGTGCCTGTTTACCTACTGGTGAATATTTGGAGTGTTTCCAGTTTTTGGCTATGATGAATAAAACTACTATGAATAATTGTATGCATATGATTTCTTTTGCTTTGCTTTTCTCTTTTTATTTTTTCCAGTAAATACCAAGGAGTGGAATTGCTGGGTCACAGGTAGATACACATTTAACTTTATAAGAAATTGACAGACTGTTTTCCAAACTGGTTTTACTATTTTATGCTCCTACAAGCATTGAGCATTGTCTGAAAGTTCCAGTTGTTCTTTGGCAGTTGGTATAATCTTTTTAATTTTAACCATTCAAATGGGTGTTCAGTAAGATCTCATCCTGGTATTAATTTTCATTTCCCATAACTAATCATTTTGGGCATCTTTTCATGTGTTTATGGCCATCCAGATATCTTCTGTGAAGTATCTGTTAACATTTTTTTTGCCCATTTTTAAATCGGGTTGTGTTATTATTATTGAGTTGCAAGATGTCTTTATATATTCTAGATACAAGTCTTTTATTAGATATATACACTGTAACTATTTTATCTCAGTCTGTAGCGCGACTTCTTATTTTCTTAACGTTGATTCTTAATTTTGATGATGTCTAATGTATTAGTTTCCTTCCTATTGCTACTACAACAAATTACTACAAATAGGGTGACTTAACACAACACAAATTTATTCTTTTAAAGTCTGGATGTCAGAACACCAGACCAGGTTGGCAGGGCTGGAGTCTCTGGGGGAGAGTCCATTCCCTTGCCTCTTCCCACTTCTAGAGGCTGCCTGCATTCCTTGCCTGGTGATGCCACATCACTCTGACCTCTCCTTTCATTCTCACGTTGCCTTCTCTGACTCTGGGTCCTTACCTCCCTCTTAGAAGAACGCTTAGGCCCTCCTGGGTAATCCAGGGTAGTGACCCATTTCAAGATCCTTAATGTATCACATGAGCAAAGTCCCTTTTGCTATATGAGGTAACATATTCACAGGTTCTAGAGATTAGCATCCAACATATTCATTTGTTAAATGAATAATGATGAATCTTCTGTCACTCAGCACAGGACTCTCCTCACAATGGTGTTGCAGACTGACATTCAGAGACTGTGAAGAATGGACTGGATGAAGGAAGGATGGTGAAGAGCCAATTTTTTAGTTAGGCAAAATTCCAATTAAGTATTGCTATACAAAGTGATATTTGGGAATTCCTGGCCGTCCAGTGGTTAGGACTCCGGGCTTTCACTGCCGAGGGCCGGGGTTCAATCCCTGATCAGGGAACTAAGATCCCACAAGCTGCACAGCCAAAGGGAAAAAAAAAGAAGAACGGATGCAAATGGCAAAGGGATATTCTAATAGCCAAATCAGAGTTTGGGTAAACAAATTATAATATTTTACATGATAACCTTATAAAAGGTTAGACTGTCAGAGCATGCTTTCTCATAGTTTAATGTGCATCCAAATCGTCTTGTTAAAACGAACGTTGCTGGGTCCCACCCCTAGAGTGTCTTAGATCTGGGGTAAGGTTCAAGAATTTACATTTCTAGGGCTTTCCTAGTGGCGCAGTGGTTGAGAGTCCACCTGCCGATGCAGGGGACACGGATTCGTGCCCTGGTCCGGGAAGATCCCACATGCCGCGGAGCGGCTGGGCCCGTGAGCCATGGCCGCTGAGCCTGCGCGTCTGGAGGCTGTGCTCTGCAACGGGAGAGGCCACAACAGTGAGAGGCCTGCGTACCGCAAAAACAAAACAACAACAAAAGAATTTACATTTCTAACAAATTCCCAGGTGCTGCTGTTGCTTGCTCCTCTGGGAATCTCATTTTGAGAACTGCTGGATTAGAGGAATAGCCTGTTAAGAGCTGTTCAACCAGTGTTTTTTCATAGGTGGGACAAAGGCCATCTATGTAAGAATCACCAGTAGAGCTTGTTAAAGATGCTGGTTATCCAGGCCCTACTCTCACAGGTTTGGATTAGTAGCTTTGGAGAAGAACCTACAAATCTATTTTAAACAAGTTCCCCAGGAGAGTTCTTATGTCACTAAGGTTTGTGAACCGCTCTGTTAAACTCTGTGAAGCTCTTTTAAGCCATCACCCACTCCTGTGTGCTCTGTGTAGTAAGCAGGTGACTGAAGTGGCATATCCTTACCCTCCATTGGTATCACTGTGGCACAGAGGTAAGCACTGAGATTTTTGGAGCTTGATAGAGAAGGGTTCAGGTGCTGTGTGTGCCACTTTCTATTTGGGTGACTTCAGACAATGGGACTTAACCATTCGGGGCTTTAAGTTCCTAATCTGTCAAATAATAATGAATAGTATTACATAATAATCACTTAACATAATATCTGATACTTAATAGGTAAGCAGTCAGTAAACACTAGCTCTTCTATGATTCCTTCCTAGTTCCTATTCCCAGTAGTGTATTATATGCTGTTGACCCACTAGACCTGTCTCTTCTGGGGTAGGGGAAACTGTTTTCCTAGTTTTCTATGCCAGTTGACGTCAGTGGGAGGAATACCAAAGGAAAAGATAAAAAGGACTTTGGGACCTAACAGCTGAGTGGAAAAATAAAAAGAAAAAACACTCTTCCCTGGGTAGTGCTGGTGACAAGTGAGCAGATAGGAAGATTCCTTTTGGAAGTTGTTTACTGCCTGTTTGGTTACAACTCTTGTCCACATTCATAATGACACACATGTCCTCCTGTTACACGCTCCAGGACTCTGCAATGCATTTTCATGCACACTTAGAGGAAGGATGTGCATGCTTGTACATATGTAGAGGAGACATAGTAGAGGAAGTTGAAGAGGGTAGTCAGGAAAAATGAGGAAGACTCTCTGGAAGCTCAAAACAGACCATAAAGCCCGGAGCTGTTTTCGGTGTGGCCCAAAAGCCTGGCACCGTTTTGTTGACTTATGTTATTTCCCTGCATCTGTCCGGTCACACAAGGGAAGGGATAATATTTTTTTCCTGAGTCCTTGCAACACAAGGCCAAGTAAATGGACTCTGGTAAAGAGAGTAAGTGAATGTTTTGGCCTCATCTGTTCAACTGATCAAATAGCCCTTCTCACAGAGCCAGTTTTCTCTTGTCTTTTTAGATTTTTTTTGTGTGAGTATCTTCGTGTCAAAATGTACCTGCAATTTAAAGGACAGGATATTCTGGCTTCAAAAGAATCTCTCCTAGCTCTTATCTTGCTTGTGCTGCAGGTGTTTATTATATATATAATATATTCTTTTTATGAGCTCTGAACAGTTATAATTCCAAACCAACATGAGACAACAGGTCTAAAATTCAAAATGAATTTTTTTTTGTCTGTGCTAAATTTTAGTTCTTCTGATCATCAAAAGATGATAAAATGAAAAATCTAGACATGTGGCACAAAAACAGGCACATAGATCAATGGAACAGCATAGAAAGCCCAGAAATAAACCCACGCACCTATGGTCAGTTAATCTACAACAAAGGAGGCAAGAATATACAATGGAGAAAAGAGTCTCTTCACTAAGTGGTGCTGAGAAGACTGGACAGCTACATGTCAAAGAATGAAATTGGGAGATTCTCTAACACCATACACAAAAATAAACTCAAAAGGGATTAAAGACCTAAATGTAAGACCAGAAACCATAAAACTCCTAGAGGAAAACACAGGCAGGACACTCTTTGACATAAACCTCAGGGATATTTTTTTGGATTTGTTTCCTAAGTCAAAGGAAATAAAAGCAAAAATAAACGAATGGAACCTAATTAAACTTAAAAGTTTTGCATAGCAAAGGGAACCATCTACAAAATGAAAATGCAGCTTTCTATTTTCTGCTCACATACGCTGACATTTCTGATCAGAACCAAGTCCAAAATCATCATGTTTTCGAACTTGAAGGAAATTAAAGACCCGGAAACAGAGGCTCAGAGTATTTAAGTTACACAATAGGGTTGCTCATTTATTTGGTGTCAGAAGACAGATCTTATGGTGTCTATTTCAATGCTCTATTGCACCAAGATTTACCCTACCACCCTTGATTTGAATCCACAATCCCATAACTATTAAAATCCTTAAAGGATTCAGAGAAACACACTTGTGATGTTTATTACACTAAGACTTAATTCAAATCCATTCTACTTCCACGGATTTATACATCATTTTATAAGCTGGCTAATTAATTTATCAGAATAAGTTTTTGAATGATGACAACCCTCATTCCCCACTGTGGTTCAGGATAATTAAAAGCCCTCAGTGAATGGCTTCTTTCCTGAGACTAGGGGTACCTTAGTGGTGATCTGTTTGAGACTGTGTCTTCTGCCATGGTCAAAGGCAGACATTAATACTCATTTTTGCTCCGTGTGTTTGGCACTTTACAAACTCCTGAAAAGGGTAAAACTTAGCTAGACATTTCCAAGTATAAATTTTTAAAAAATAATTTAAATTTTTAGTATTTTTTAACTTACAATTTTTTTACTGGCTTCTTCTTGTGACAGTTGAGGACTTGGCTCTCCACCACCCTCCAAATTTCTTCCCTTCCTTTTCCCACTATAAATAATAAGACCACAATTTTAGTGAAGTCAAAATTCAATCTTTACATTATTATTATTATTATCATTTTTTTAAACCAGGAAATTGATGTTGGTACCATACAATCAACTCAGGTACAGATACTTGGATTTCACCGTTTTATTTATTTTTTCTTTTTAATTTTTATTTTATTTATTTATTTTTGACTGTGTTGAGTCTTCATTGCTGCACGTGAGTTTTCTCTGGTTGCGGCGAGCAGGGGCTGTTCTTCGTTGTGGTGCGCGGGCTTCTCATCCTGGTGGCTTCTCTTGTTGCGGAGCACAGGCTCTAGGCGTGCGGGCTTCGGTAGTTGTGGCACGCGGGCTCGGTAGTTGTGGCACGCGGGCTCAGTAATTGTAGCTCACGGGCTCTAGAGCACAGGCTCAGTAGTTGTGGCACACAGGCTTAGTTGCTCCACGTCATGTGGGATCTTCCCGGACCAGGGCTCAAACCCATGTCCCCTGCATTGACAGGCAGATTCCTAGCCACTGTGCTACCGGGGAAGCCCTTTACATTATTATTATGATCTAAGTAAATATATTTTACTGAATAACCTACTATTATATTATGATTGTACTTTCCTTCTTGTTTTTTAAAAATCTTCTCTTGGAATTTAAAACTGCCTTATCTTTCCAGTCCCATAATCTCCTTTATACCCACTATTTTTTTCCAAATGCTCTACTAGATCTGCTGTACATGTTTAAGAAGCTTTCCCCAAACAGTTTAACATGTCTGCTAATTTATCAGTTGTCACCACAACCCTTCTCCCCACTTCCCTCTGGTGAACAATACTTCTGCTCCAATTTTTTTTTTTTTTTCTCTAGGCCTGTTGCACATAATCATCTTGGGACCTCACCTCTCTTCTGTGTGGGATCTCTTGTCTCCTTGATCATGTGCTTCCTTCTTCCTTGTTTTATGCCACCACTTTTTTGAGCAATCCTTCATAGATTAGAACTTAAATTGTAAAAAATTTAAAAAATTACAATTCAAGGATGAGAATATAATGGATCCCTACATACTTATCACTCATATTCAAAAGTTATCACAAGTTTGCTACATCTATTGCACATGCCTCATTTTCCTTTTTTCCCCAGTCCTTCTCCCCTCCACTCTTCTCTCCTTCTCCCTCTCTTCTCTCCTCCCTTGCTAAAGTGTTTTAAAGCAAATGCCAGTACTTTAAGTCATGACACTGAATGAGCTCCGCTCGAGAGGCAGACTACATTCGATATACATAGTGAAAAAGAGACTCTGACTGCATCACCCAAGTTGCTGACACCAGCACACAGGAAGATTTATACTGGATCTTTCAGTTACATAAACCAATGCATTCTATTTTCGAGGGACATTGAGCTGTGTTTATGGCACATGCAAAATTTTCGAACTGACCAGAAGTTTTGGCACAATGATTTCAAAACTTTTTTTCAAGATAATAGTACTTAAATTAAATTAATTCCCAAATAAACTTGCTCTTCTTGCTATTGTTATCCAATAGGTGAAATGTTTAATTTATAATATTCAGCTATGGAGACTTATAAATATAAAATAATGTGATGTTTAGCTCCTTTGAAAATATGCTTCTTGTATAGTACTAATATAAAGATTAAGGTTTGACATTCAATAGGAAAACTATTTTGTTTCATTGGGAGCTGTACAAATTTCATGGCAAAGGGCTTTCTATTTCTATTAATGTGTCATTATATAGCTTAGTTAACTTTAATCTAATACAGTAGATATAGCAATTTTTGTATCACAAACAAGTAGCTAATGGAACATTTGATAACTAGAAATTGTGTCCATGAATTAGCACATTAGCTTCCATAAAATTGTAAATCTCATACTAGTATTTTTATTCAGGTGTTCTTATCTTCATTACTGAAAGATGATGAAGATAAGAATTCCTTCTGCATTTTCTGAATTGTATTAACAGAATAGCTGAAATCAATTTGATGTAAATAATTCAGAAATGCTGATAAAAATCTCTACCTGATCATTTTCATATATATAGCTTCGTTCTCCAAGAGGTCTTTTGCTTTTTACAGTACACAGATCCCAGAAGCTTGCAGCTTTCTGGATAAATAACTTCATTTATAGTCCTATTTTCTACTCTTAGATATTTATCCCCAGAAGGTAAGGAAATTAGGTTTATTATGAACACTTTATCAATGTATTTATAATAAAATCTTCCCATTAATCTTATTTATACTGTACTTCACATGTTTTTAGTAATCATCTTCTGAAAAGGTCATGCAAAAAAAGCTTTGAGTAGCAGGGATTAATGAACTTATTCATATAAATGTTTATTAATATACTGATTAAAGTGACATAAAGATGAGTAAAATGCTTCCTCCTAATGATAAAGAAAAGCATAATTGTAACTCAATTAATACTAATGTCTCAAATTTTACCAGTAGGTTGGGTGAAAATATCTAAGTAGTTATTTTAATGATGGCGATAATATATATTTTTTTTTTAATAAATTTATTTATTTATTTAGGCTGGTTTGGGTCTTTGTTGCTGCACATGGGCTTTCTCTAGTTGCGGCGAGCCGGGACTACTCTTTGTTGCGGTGCGCGGGTTTCTCATCGCGGTGGATTCTCTTGTTGCGGAGCACAGGCTCCAGGTGCGCAGGCTTCAGTAGTTGTGGCTAGCGGGCTCTAGAGCACAGGCTAAGTAGTTGTGGCACACGGGCTTAGTTGCTCCGTGGTATGTGGGATCTTCCTGGGGTAAGGCTCGAACCCATGTCCCCTGAATTAGCTGGCGGATTCTTAACCACTGCACCACTAGGGAAGTCCCAATGATGGTGATAATATTTTTTAACTCACAGGGATTTTGACATGATCTCTACCAGCTCATTTTACTAGCCTCCTAAACCTTGCCAGGGGAGGCTATGTTTTCCAAAAATGGCTGGATACATATTCCATTCTCCATGTGCTTCTTGAATTGAGACACCCTTCTTACCAAGAGGTGGGGCGTGTTCTCTCTTCTCTTGAGGTTTTTTTTCCAAGGAGACTAACAACTGTTACTTGGACTCAGTGTGAAGCAGAAGTGATGCTGCATGGCGTCCGAGGCTAGCCCATAAAGGGGATGCAGCTTGTGCGTGACTTGCTCTCTCCTGGGACATGCAGCTTGGACGTCCCAAGCTATCGTGTAAGAGATCCAACTACTCTAAAGCCACCATGCTGGAGAGACCAGGTGGATAGACTAAAAGGAGATAGAGAAAAGTATCAGAGGATCCCCAGATGCTCCATTCTTCCCGGCTATGATACCAGATACTCACATGATACCATGTAAGTAAGTGGGCTCCCTCTGTCTGCAACCATGTGAGAAAGCCAGAAGAGGAACTGGCCGGTGGGGTCCAGTGAAGTCCCACAACCATGTGAGAAAGCATTAAATTTCGTTGTAGTTTTAATACACTAAGTTTGGGGGTAATTATGCAGCCATAGTAAATAGAACACTGGCCTTTCTCCATGGTTCCCTTATTCAGAGATCTGCATCATCACTCATATGACAATCCCCAAATTTTCACATAATGTACTTCTCTGAGATCCAGATGGGGAGTTCCAATTGCATATGCAAATTTCTATGGTCACAGATGTACCTATTGGGAGATACTGCAAATCATATAGCAACAGGCAGCAGTGTGTGCTATCCATTCAGTGTGTGCTACCTATTGGGAGATACTGCAAATCATATAGCAACAGGCAGCAGTGTGTGCTATCCATTCAGGGAGGGGAGCCAATAGCAGACAGCAATAATGCAATCTACCACAAGTCTATTAATGCAATAAGAAGATAAATGTTTTCTCTATATTTATCTCTATGTGGTGACATAAAAAAGGATTAAAAAGTACTAGCAATCCTCTGGCATAGGGCTAGAAATGTCAAACAGATGAAGGAAGACTCCAGTTCTCCTTAAACCTCTGTAGTGTTTGCATCTTTTACAAGACTCCAAGCACCCGAGGGAGACTGAGGCTGAGAGCTGCTGCCCGCCTCATACAAGGTCATTCAGCAGTCAGAGCTGAACCTAGTTTAGGATCATTTGCAATGTATTTTGTCTGGTACCTGCCTTTGCCCATCTGTATGTGCCTCACATATTTTCCTGTTGTCATCTGAGCATGTACAAAGAAAAATGACCATATGGGTTGTATTTCTGGCTGTTTTCCTTTAATTTCAGGCTTTGTATATGAGGTCATAGTTATTTACTTTTTGCTTTACTGCTTCTTCATATCCTCTTTCAGGTTATTGACAAAGTGTTGATTCCAGGAAGATTAGAAAAGTCTTTGGTGTTACTCAGAAAAAAGAAGCTGTACACCAGGTAGAACTGACCCATAGTCTTCACAGAGAAATTAGCACCAGCAATAGATCCGTGTTTTCCTTCATAGAAAGGTCTATTTTCAGGAATTTAAAAAAAATTTCAATGGATTAATAGTGAACATACCTTGGTTGTAACTGAGAATTAGGGTTCCTGATTCAACTGTCATTAATTTGCAAACTGTCTCAAGATATTCCTTTTCTTTCCTTATTTACTTTTCATAGTGATACAACAAGGAAAAGAAAAGTACAGATGTATCCTATTAGAAAAGAATCCACATTCAAAATGGGAAATTTTACGAAACAGCTAAGTTATAGAGTTAGCCTGTATAATTCCTTGATTTCTAAAAAGCTTTTCTTCAAGAATTCTTTTAAATGGGATGAACCTAATATACTTTGGATTTTATTTATGGATAACAAAGAAATAGGAGGTGGTGGTGGAAGAGGAGAGAAGCCAGAGAAAGGTAAAATGTTTTAGGAAACCATAGTGATTAAAGATCAATAAAAAGTGAAAAACAAACAAACAAAAATAAACACTTAGAAAATTGTTAAGCCAAGAGAAAAATATTAAATTCATGTTTCATGAAAATGTGATACAAAATGAAAATTTTTATGGTTTGTAAGGTGGAAAGTGTCTTTTCCTTGTAGTAAAAGCTATCTTTCACACAGAAGAGAGGTATGGTCGTGAACTTTGTGAAAACAAGACATGGCATGAATGATGAGAATGATGAAGTGCTCTATTTCAGCAAGTCGCGGGCAGAAAACAAAACCCCAGACAACTGGATAGAGCTTCAGCACTGTTGAAAGTAGGATACTGTTTCAATATTCTACCATGCACTTTGAAATCTAAACATTATTGCCAAATACAAAAAGGTGATCTGTATATTTGTATGCTGAATAGCATGCATTCTTAATGTCTTTTGGTGATTTTGTTGTAAGAGCATATTTAGTCCTTGCTTTCATTTTTACTATCGAAGCAAATTAAACCGTCTATAAGGTCCTAAACAGCAAAGCTGTTTCTTTTCTATTTGTCAGCAAGCACTAGCTGAGCTCTCAGGAAAGGACTTCTTCTCTGCTTGTCTACTGTGGCAGCTCTGTTTTGCCAAGATGGCTGCAGATGCACAGACTGCATAAGAAACACCAGGTTATGAATCAGTGGGAAAACAGATTCAGAAATCTAGGGAGTCAAACCTTTAGTTCTTTACGTAGCTTGGGAATCTGGCCAGGGACTCAAACCTGAAATGGAGAGACATAAACTGAATCTGCTCTACTATAGCATATTAGAAAAATCTCCTTTCTTTCCATCCTAAATGGCAACATCCTTATTGGTGTTTTTCTTCCAAATGTAGAAATAATACATACTCCTTTTTTTTTTTTTTTAGTGAAGTATAGTTGATTTACAATGATGTGCTAATTTCTGCTATACAGCAAAGTGACTCAGTTATGCACATGTATACATTTTTTTAAATATTCTTTTCCAGTATGGTTTAACCCAGGAGATTGGATATAGTTCCCTCTGCTATACAGTAGGACCTTGTTGTTTATCCATTCTAAATGTAATAGTTTGGGGAATTCCCTGGTGGTCCAATGGTTAGGACTCGGCACTTCCACTGCAGTGGCCCAAGTTCAACCCCTGGTCGGGGAGCTAAGATCCCACGTGGAGCGGTGAAAAAAAAATTTTTTTTTTAAATGTAATAGTTTGCATCTACTAACCCCAAACTCCCAGTCCATCCCTCTCCCCTCCTTCCTCCCCCCTGGCAACCACAAGTCTGTTCTCTATGTCTGTGGGTCTGTTTCTATTTCGTAGATAGGTTCATTTGTGCCATATTTTAGATTCCACATATAAGTGATATCATACGGTATTTGTCTTTCTTTCTGACTTACTTCACTTAGTACGATAATCTCTAGTTGCAAAAATGATATATACTTTTAAGGAAAAAAATCATTATGCACAAAGTAGAAAGTGAAATTCTCTTCCCTCCCCACAATGTCATCACCTCCCAGACATAACCCACTGGTAATATTTTATTATAAATCATTCCAAATATTTTCTGAAAATGTGAACACAATTTTGTTTCTCTGAAATGAAAATACACTTTTGTTTTGTCATGTGATCTTTTACCTTAACACTATGTATTGGGCATCTCCCTGAGTCATTATCTACAGACCTACAGCTCACTCTTCAAACAGCATTATTATTATTTATTTAACAGATCTTTCAGTGATGGGCATTGCCCCTGTTATGCATGGTGCTGCAAGGAATATCTTTCCACTTATATTTTTCCATACTTACCCTTTCATTTCCTATGAGAAATCTCCCAATGTGGAATTGTGGGGTCGAAGAGTATGCATGATTTACATTGTAGTGCATGTGGCTAATGGCCCTCCAGAAATGTCCTAAACACACTCCCGCTGGATGTTTACAAAAGCATTATATCTCCCACACCTTTGCTTAAACCAGATATTGTCAGTCTTCTTAACATTTATCAAACCGATAGGCAAAAATCAATATCTAATTTTTCTATAATTTACATAAGAACTGTTTTGTTTTGTTTGCTTTGGTTTCCTGAACCTAGATCTAGTTATGTTTTCTTCAGGAGAAGTTTCTATCCTTTGGCTTGGGGAACACTCCCTTGCTCTCAACCTCTGCCCCATCCTGCTTGTGAGTGTGTCGTTGCTGGTCATTCTTGGTTTTTTGCCTCAGTCTGTTCCCCTAGCTGAGCAGAGGGGTAGTTTTGCTTTCTGTCTCTGACATAGATTCTCATTGTATTTACATGCACACACAATCACACACACATTCACAATCACAAATACACCACAGCATACACATACATACAATCTCTCTCCCTCTCACACACACCATATCACACACAAAATCATATATGCAATCATACACACACCACGTCGTCTGATAGAGTGTCATTACAACAATCAAAATGAAATCAGGTTTCTGACTAGTTTGGAGGCTCGTCACATTCCTGAGACACTTCATACACTCCCAGATGACTGTGGCCTTTCTTGAGTATCATCTTTATCGTGTCAGTTCTCTGGTCCCTTGCTCTTGGAGCTTTCCTGCAAGCTGAGGGTTATTTCCTCTTGGCTGGGCACAAAGGATGCTGGTAAATAGGGGAGAACTGAAGTTCTTGGGTACCAACTCAAATTTACAAGAAATGTTTTAAATCTGTTCTCTCTCTCACCAACACCAATATATGTTATTTTCCCTTGAATTTTGGCACATGGATTTTAACCAATTAAACTGTGGAAAGACCTAAGTAGATCCAGTTTTGTCTGGTTTCTGCTTAAAACATTCTGATTTACCATTAGCCCAATGTTTCTTTCCTAATGCACAATTTTCTTTATTGATTTTTTCCCCTTTGTCACCAGCATTGCTCAAAACAGAACTACTAAAATATGCTGACCTCTTTTCTTTCCTCAGAGGTTCTTAGTAATAAGACTTACACAGAACATATCCATCAAATCCACTATTTAATTAAAATACAAAGTTAGGTTGGGAAAATATAAATAATAGAGCTGGTAAGGAATTTGTATATGAACACTACTTCTCCTTCTAGTTTTCTGTATATGATCCTGGGTCTAACTCTTTAGAGTTTGTATAACACAGTTATGAGCCAAATGGGCCTGGGCTTGCATCCTATGTGTGTGTGAACTCAGCATAATTTTCCTTTCTGAGTTTCAATTTTTTTTTTTTTTTTTGGTGTATAAAATGGGGTTAATAAAAGCACCACCAGCCATGAGGATTAAATGAGTACTTTGAACAATATAAGACTTCACTAAATGTAATAATGTTATTACATGGTAATAATATTATTTTTATTCATTCAAAAGTGCTTATTGAGCATCCACCAAATATTGTATAAGGAATTAAGGAGAAAGTGGTGATTAAACTTAGTGATGAACATGGTTGCTGCTCTGAAGAAGCTTTCTCTGGTGATGAGGAAGAAAATCTAACAAAAGTTTTCAAAAACTGAGGACAAGGGAAAAGTTCAGTGTGTAACTGGGATGCTCATAGCACCTCATAGCTCTGATTAGGACACAATCAGGGAAGACTTCCTGGAAGGAGTGGTACTGGGTTTTCCTCAGGTTTCAGGAAGTCTAGGGAGATGTGTTTGGATGTACATTTTAGTTTTCTTCTATGCAATACTTGACTTCATCAATATATTAAAATAATCAACATTCATGGACCCCCTAATGTCAACTAGGCTCAAAGATAACCCTGACATGGGTCCCATTCTGAAGGATTCTCATTTCCCTTGGGATGCAGAACATGTGTATTGTGTGTACATTGTGATAATAATTATTGCTAACATTTACTGTCTGTGTGCTATGTGGTAGGCTCTAAGTACTTTGCATGGATTAGTTCATTTAATCCCCACAGTCAAAGGTATGAGGAACACGCCATCGTTACACCCGTTCTAGGGATGATTAAACTGAGGCTACTGAACTTAAGGACTTATCTTAGTTTACACTGCTAGGAAGAGGTAGGATCAGGTGCATGAACTACACCACTTTAGTGGAGGTGTGTAGGTAGGAGGGAGGAAGCTAGTCCTAGAAGAAGAAATACTTCCTTCCCCCACTTCTTCCTTTCCTCTTTTTTTAATATGTGACTTTCCTCACAGTGGTCTTCATTCTTTTGGCTTTAGTCACAGAAGGGGTTTTCCTCTTGTCAACAAATACCACTGGATGGAGTTAACCCATAGGAGTTAAAATTCATTCCGAAAAGTTCATCAGATCTTTAAGGTAGTGAGTCAGGAGAGAATCTAAGACACTGGATGAGAGGGAAGAACCCCGGATTGGAGGGCAGGGACGGAGAGCAGAATTAGCAACACCCTCCCTTTTATGTTTATGCATATATCTGCTTTGGGAGCTCTTTATTCCTTCCTATAGGTCTGGGGCTTTCTTTGATATCTTTTCCCTTCAGCCTAAGCAACTCATTTTATTACTTCATGTATCTCAGCATTGATGCTGACACATTTATTTGGCTGGTTTTTCTGAAAATGTCTTTATTTCACCTTGGTTTTTGAAGGATATTCTGTTGGATATAGAACTTTATGGCAAGAGTTTTCTTTGTTTCTGCTTTTATTTACACACACACACACACACACACACACACATTTCTTTAAAAGATTGATACTGTTAAAAGCAAAATAACCAGTATTTGGGGTTAAAAATAAAAATATAAGTGAGATATAAGACAAGGACCATGGCGGGGGAGGGTGTAAAGAGAATTATACTGATAAAAGTTTATTACACTGTTCATGAATAAATACAATATTTGAAGACCAAAAAAGGCACACCTTCCTGCCTCACACTTGGGCAGAACTGTCTCTAGACAGTTCTGGCCCTTCTCAGGGTCTGCGAGCCCCACCTGCTTTCCTGTACTCACACTTCACTCGGCCTGCTTCTTAATTCCTCCTTTATTTTAGGACCTTTGCCTTATTCTACATCCTCTATTCCACCTTTCCTCCCTTCCTCTAAGGCATAAAATGGGCCCAGGATTAAGGCTTTGGGGCATTCCCCCACCACCGTGTAAGCACAGGCACTCATCGTCTGCAGTTCTTTTTCTGTTGACAGTCTTTCCTCAGCAGGAATCTCAGGAGGCATTCCTGAGAGCCTATCTTACTTTTTTAAGAAATGGAATGAAAAGAGGGTTTTTACTACTGTTAACTTTTTAATTATAAAAGTTATATTTACTTACTAAAGAACATTTGAAAATACAGAACTATATAGTGATAAAAATGACACCTAGATACAGTGAATAGTCTGGGAAAATTCTTTAGTCTATTTTAAAACAATGCGTGGTTTTTAAAACTCAGTGTGATCATTATATTTACGTGTATTTATATGTATGCATAACTACATTTGTATGTATATAGAAGATCTATGTGCATGTATATATAAATATGGTATATATATAATTTTGTGAGGGCAAAAAAGGATTTCATTAAGATTCAGTCCTTATGCACTAGTCACTTCAATCAGCCCAAGTCTATTGACATCTGTATCGAATGTCTGTCATCACACTTGTGTTTTAACCTAAATTGACCACTTGGGCATCTGTTAACCTTTCAACACTTCTTTGTGATACAGGTACAATCTCAAATCTTTCCTGATTCAGTCTTGCTTGTTTGCTTTCCCTGACATCATTCTAATGTGCTAGAGTATAAGAGACTTCTCTTCTCTCACGCACTGGCAAGTGTCTCAGACCCTTAAGTGCATCTATTTCACAGTGTTCCTCCGTGTCCTTTCATCCTGCTGCCTGTTCAAAACCATATTAAGGAACTGAAACGCTAAGAAGGCACATCAGGGCAGAAATGGAGAAGCCACTGGAAAGGTTACCATTGTCTGGGTGTGAGATAAATACCCCTTCCTGGAGAATTCACTATAAATGATGCTGCCTTCCTGATGAAGGATTGATTTGCTCAACAGAATGGATGGAAAATGACAGAGAAACACTGGGAAGCAGAGTGAGTGCTGGGAAGCAAGATGAGTAGCTACTTCAGAAAATTTAGACCCTGTTTCTAGGATAATAACTCCAGGGTTTTAGAAGAGTGATTAAAATTAAAATGAGAATCTTTGCATTCTTCTCCCAGACTCTTCATGTGATTTCTTTTGAGTAAAGGATACTAAATGCAGCAACTGAAAATATTAGGAAGAATTATTTATCAAGAACTCTTTTATTGTAGGGAGTTGTTTCCCCCCCCCTCAAAAAATCTTTTACCATCCCAGGGTATATTCAGTCCCCTCCGAACTATAAAATAAGGGAAGCGGAAGCCCTCATTCCTGTGGAGATAATTGGAATTGAAATATTTCATATGTTCTAGAGTAGAAAATTCAGGAAGTAAACTGTACACAGAGAACAAAGGAAGACATGCAGCCTGTCAACCTTCCCCGTATATTGGCTTTGAACCCTGTCTATGAGGTGAAATTAAGCTTTGTCATAGCAGCACTAGAGTGAAGAATTCTTTAGGCTAAAAGCACCTTTGTTGGAGAAAATATGGGATGATCTGAAGTGGGAGGGGGTGTGTGGGAGTTAGAAGAAATGCTTTTTAATGGATAGAATCCTGAGATGAAAATTCAGACTTCTTCTAATCCCCGGTGAGACAAAAGCATCTTTAATCCCTTGTAGTAACTCTCATACCATCTCTTAAACTCTTCTGATATGTTGATGTGGAGTCCCCAGGGCTCTTCCTTTGCTTAGGCAAAGAGTTCCATCCATGAGCACCAATAGTTCCCACATACTAAACCCTTGTAAAGGAGGACTGTTTCACCTTGTTTGTTATTACTGATTGATGTCAATACCTAGTTCAGGGGTCAGGCTATGGCCAAACCCAGCCCACCAACTTTTTCATAAGTGAAGTCTTATTGGAACTCAGCCAGCTACCCCTTCAATTACATTGTCTATGGTGGTTTTTGCACTATAACAGAAGAATTTAGTTTTGACAGAGATCGTATGACCCACAAAAACCAAAAATATTCACTTTCTGACCCTTTACAGGAAAAGCTTGCTAAACATTTCTAGTTGATTAGAACATGGTGAGGCCAGAGTACTAGGTTTTAATTTACATTTCCTAAATCCAGTTCCAGAAAGCTTCCATGGCAATGGTTGTGTCTGGTCAGATGACAGACACAGTGGTTTGAAAGTTTTTATAGTTATTTTATTTGCATTTTGAATGGAAAGCGTATTAATTATTTACTACATAAGTACAATGCATATTTGCATAAATAAAGCACTTTCCAAACAAGCATAATAATTTTCCACTGTACTTTCTAAACAAAAGAGATTGATTTCACATTTTCTAAATACAAGACCACTCCCATGCCATGCTAGGTATATGGAACTCTCTGAAAGTTATTGTATATAAATGCAACACATCTGAATAATTAAACACAGAAATGCACAGTTAATAAACACCTTCACAGAAGATGTTGCTAATTAATTGTGTCACTTGTATTAGAGGCATCATTCTCCAGACTCTGAAACAGGACTTGCCTTTTAGACATCATGGGGTACATGTGGTGAGCATAAGGGAAACGATTTTTTTTTTTTTTAAGAGTGTACATACCCTCAATGAACTGTTCTCTAACTCATGGAGGACCTGGTTGCCATTTCACATCCTGGAAAAGTCTCTGGGGTCCAGATGGTTTCAGAGTTTGTGGGTGGACGTGTTCTGTACCGCAGAATAATATGCTTCATTTGAGTATCTTTATAGCAGTTTAATCTCAAATCGCTCTTTTTTAGCTTTCACTACAAAGTGTTTCACATCCTTACTTCTCTCTTGAGCCCCAGTTATCCCATCCTTGCTTTACCATAGACCCTTTCTTTCTTGCCTCTTAACCTCTGAGTCTCTGATTACTGTGTCCTCTGTCCGAAAGCACTTACTTTTCATATATTTGGCATTTCCTGCGTTCCTAACTACACTGTATGTCGTTTGAGTGCAAAGGCTGTCTTCTATCTGCCTTTCAGACTTAACGAGAAGCGTAACTTCCCAAGAGCATCAGGTTGTTTAAGAGTTTTCCATTTTGCTCATTCTGATGGTTTTATTCTGTCTCCATTTATCAAATGGCTTAAAACAGGTTTTGGCCGTGTTGCTTTTTGTTTGTTTTCCCTCCTCCTTTTTTTTACTTCCTTTTGGCATCCAACATGCCTGAACCATTCTCCCTTCTGCTGGACACGCCCTACTACGCTTTACTTTGTTCTTTATCCACTCTTCCTCCAGGAAACCTTCATGGATTTCCTCTAATCATTTTCACCTTGTTAGCACCCTCTAGGGGCTAAATTTATCTCCAACTCAAACCTGTAATTATTGCTGATTCTTATTTTGGGAAGTGGAGGAGGGGACAGTGCTCATGTCTGTGGTTGTGGCTGAAAAGTGAATGTTGGGCAAACAGTTCTGGAACATCTCTTTAGTCATCTTGCTACTTCCTGTGGGTCCCAAATTCTCACTTGTAGCTCTATTTGAACACTTCTTTACTCTGCATTATGTTATAGCTGGTTATCTCTTCACCCTTCTTAGACTCTCAGAATTTTGAAAAAAGAGAGAATAAACACGTCTCTATGGCATACCAGCTCAGCATGGGGATTAGTTCATAGTATCATAGTAGATACTCAACGTATATTTAGAGTTGAAATAAAACATCCTTTTCTGCCCTGGGGCTGAGTTTATCTTGTGAGTAAGGACTATTTCTACTATGCAAAGAGCTGCTGTTCTCAAACAGTATAAAACTGTTGTCTGGGTTCACTGCCAGCCCAAAGCCTTCTTCAAAATGATCAATTCCATTCCTTATTCTTTAAGGCATATGTTCCTAAATTGTTAGAACGATATTTACTTAGTAATACTAAATGTTTCAGTAGATGTATAATGTGATTTACATATTGACAAAGTATTTATAGGAATCTTTATAATTTTGTTGTATCATTTGGCCAGGTTAACCTCTCTGTGCCTAGGTTTTTTTAATTCTGTAAAATGTGGATAAGTATTGTGGACAAAACTCAGGGTCTTTTTTTTTTTTTTTTCAGTAATTCCCGGTATTTCTACCTCTACTCCACAGCTTTCCTCTACCTATGACAGATGTGGTCTAATGTTTCCACCATTCACAGGAATCTCCGGAAAATTTCCTCTGTACGTGGGGACAGCTCCTACAGCAGAAAATGGCAATCTATGCAGGATAAGACCTAAACCTGGCCTTACCAATATGTCCTCTGCATGCTTTCATTGCAGTTGGGCTAAAAATGGGAAAATCAAGGTGATGGAATCTGTCTTAGGAAGGGTAGAACCATTATTTTGTGGCAATTTAAGTCATTTTAAAAATCAAAAGATGTTAATTGAAGCCCAAGTTGTAAATGAATAGTTAAACTTCCCTTTGCTGGATGAGATGTGTCAAAGAGCAAGTATCCATCTCATGTTTCACTAAACAGAGTACTGACTTAAGGTATCTGCCCTGGATCAACTCGGAGCAGTACTTAAAACTGGACTACTAAAGAGAGGCTGATGTTCTAGGAGCTCCCTGTGGGGGTGACATTTATTGGGGGAGGTCTTGGAAACCAGCAAGGGTCAACACTGTGAATGAAGCTGACCCCACAGGTGCAAGGCTTGTGGGTTTCAGTTCCAGTCTCACCCTTCAGAGATCAGTGAGGGCCACCCTAGAGGCACCATCTGCAGGCCTATGGGAAAGACATCAGATTTGAAATACGTGGGAAAGAAAGAAGTTAAATTTGAAAGTTGACTTAATTATACTCTCTGCTTTCAGAGAGCTTCCTCTTTGTACCTCTCACCTCGTTTTTTACCCACGCTGCCGAACAGTTTTGGCATTTGATTCTCCCCCAAACTACTGGTTCCTAGTTTCAATTTCTGTATCTAGTTGAGAAATACAAATGGGGTTGGACCTCACTGAGAAATACAGGAAAGTTACTTTCTGGTTTGGAGTCTTGCCAGGCTCAGCAGATACTTTTCATGAGGGCAAGATAACTGCTGTTGGCTTCTGATGTCTGTGTCTGGGGAGCTCAAAGAACTTTGTATACACTGTCACATTCATTTTACCTGAGGCAGGGTGGAGGCATGCTTTATTGCAAAATTTTCTTTAAAGTTCTACTCTTAAGTATAAAAGAGAGATAGAAGAAAAATGTTGTCTATGTGTCAGTTAGGCACATTTAAAAAATATGGTACTGAAAAAAGCTGGGGTTTTTTAATAATGTTCCCTCACTCTCTTTAGAGGGGATAAGGGGGTCATTGGTGACCCAATCCCAGGGTTTCCCCCAAGGGAGGGCATTATAAAGGGAGAGAATATAGTGCAGACATCAGCACTTAAAGAGGGGCATGTTATAGATGCATATCCACTCCACCACATCCTGGGAGACTGGCCATTGACTTAAGACCTCTCCAAATTGATTGGACTAATACCTAACGTTTTGCTGATTCTATTCTTTTGCTGTTGGCCAAAAAACCTCACATTTTTATTTTTTACTTTTGGACATCATTAGAGACACCGTAGAACTCTAAACTGTAATGATACTGCTTCTCCTGCCACCTAATAAAAGTATTGGGTTAAGAATTAATAAATCTAAATTATTTCCTTGCTCTGCTGCTATGACTCTTTACTGGGTACAATACTAGGGATCTCTAGGCCTGAGTTCCTTCACCTACACAGTGGAAATGAGGGACCATATCACCTCTAAGATTCCTTCCAGCTTTGCAGTTTCCAGAAGTATATAACATGTTTTACTGCTTGCTGTGCAGGAAAGAACATGCAGAGAATATCGGAGTTTCTTTGTCTGAATATCCCTTGCAGCCTTTTCCTCTCTCTCTTAAAGTCATAGATATAACCTAGAAAATCTTATTCAAAACTCTACATGCTTGTTGTACAGAAAAGTTAGAAAATGTAGATAAACAAAAATAATAAAAACTATGCATAATCTCACCACTCTCGGATAACTGCTATTAACACTCTGGTATACAGTACCTCTGGCATTGTTTCAGATATTTCTGAAAACACACACACTTTAGTTATGTCAGTGGCATCTTGAAGGTTATTAAGGTTGAGGTGCATTAAGAAACCGTCACTATTAGATGTTCAGGATACGTCTAGAGTTTGGAGGAGGGACAGGATGGTCCTTTGCTTCTATTTTGGGTTATGTGTCAGTCCATCTAGGTTTGCCTCAGATGGGCTTCCTCTGGCCTCCTTTCTTTCTGTGTTCTCTAAAATTCCATTTTTAAAATTTTATCGAAGTATAGTTGCTGTACAATATTAGGTAAGTTTCACGTGTACAGTATAGTGATTCACAATTTTAAAGGTTATACTCCATTTATAATTATTATAAAACATTGGCTATGCTCCTTGTGCTGTACAATACATCCTTGTAGTTTATTTTACACTTAATAGTAGTTGTACCTGTCCATCCCCTACCCCTTTATTTCCTCTCTCCTTTTCCCTCTCCCCACGGGTAACCACTAGTTTGTTCTCTAGTTTGTTCTGTGAGTCTGCTTCTTTTTTGTTATATTCACTAGTTTGTTGTATTTTTTAGACTCCACATATAAGTGATATCATGCACTATTTGTCTTTCTCTGACTTATTTCACTTAACAAAATGCCCTCCAAGTCCATCTGTGTTGCTGCAAATGGCAAAATTTCATTCTTTGTTTATGGCTGAGTTGTTTCCATTGTATATATATATATATATATATATATATATATATATATATACACACACACACATACACATCTTCTTTATCCATTTACCTCATGATGGACTCTTATGCTGCTTCTATGTCTTTGGTCTCCTTCTTTTCTTAGAATTTTTTATCTTCTTTCCCTGTCTCCTAGTTTATTGGTTTGATTGATTTCCCCTCCTGGAGAGGTGGTACTAGCATCTTTCATCCTGCTCCTCCTTGGAAGGAACTTTATACAGAGTTAAACATTGATAGGACAAAAAAACACTTTGGTTATATTGATGCCTTTTATAGCATAAATTCAGTGCCTTATTAGGCTAGCAGATTCTCTGCCTCTTTTTTTCCTACCTTAAAAAGACACAAACAAAATAAAATGGAATAAAAAAATAACTACAGGACATCCCTGGTGGTGCAGTGGTTAAGAATCTACCTTCTGGAACTTCCCTGGTGGTGCAGTGGTTAAAAATCCACCTGCCAATGCAGGGGACATGGGTTTGAGCCTTGCTCCAGGAAGATCCCACGTGCCATGGAGCAACTAAGCCCGTGCGCCACAACTACTGAGCCTGTGCTCTAGAGCACGTGAGCCACAACTACTGAGCCCTCATGCCACAACTACTGAAGCCTATGAGCCTAGAGCCCATGCTCTGCAACAAGAGACACCACCACAATGAGAAGCCCACACACTGCAACAAAGAGTAACACCCACTCACTGCAACTAGAGAAAGCCCGTGCACAGCAATGAAGACACAACACAGCCAAAAATTAAAAAAATAAAGTAAAATAACTACAACAACAACAATAATGACATAACGACAAAACTCAAAACTCCTCCCAGGAAGGAGTAGAAGAGAAGGAAAATAAAGAAGTGAGGAAGGAAGAAAACTCTGACTTGCTTTGTGTTTACATTTGTAAATATTTCTCAATATTTTCTATCTCAACAATCTATTTTAAAAATGTGAGCATACTTTGTGTAGTTTGAAACCCACTTTTTCTCATAATAAATCCATCACAAACATCTTTCTACCTCATCTAATCAATACCTAAATCATATATGTAGTGGTTGAATATTTTTGCAGGGGGAGAGATAACTTACCCCCATTATTAATTTTGTTGACGTAAACAATAATAAAGAATTACATTGGATGACCAGACTAGGATAATGGCATAATTATTCCTGTCTTTCTTCAGAGTCCTTTATGTCCATGATAGGTATATGCAAATATGTAGCCATAATCCTGCAAGACTTTACTAAAAGACCACGACCCTGTAGCTGAGATCTCAGCACAATGCTCCAGGTAGCCACGATTAGTTGATTAGAGATGACAAGCTAGATGAAATCTAGGCCACTCAACTTCTCTGGGTCCCCATATTGCCAAAAGCAGGAATGACATAGTATTAGAATCTGTCTCACAATGAAGAGCACAGTAAATTCTTTTATATTAGTATGCTTACATGAATCCTAGTGAGCTGGCTATTGGCGGAAAGAGATAGGTTGATGTTATGGACTGAATGTTTGTTTCCACCGCCCCACCTCACCCCCCCCTCAAGTTATATGTTGAAGCCCCAACTCCCAATGTGACTGTATTTGGAGATGGGGCCTTTATGGATGTAATGAAGGTTAAATGAAGTCAAAAGGATGGGGACCCTGATTCAATAGGACTGGTATCATCATAAGAAGAGACATGAGAGAGGTCTCTCTCAATCTCAGTCTCTCTCTCTCTGCCATGAGAGGACAGAGGGCAGGGAGAGAATTAACACTGGGAACTGAATGAGTCAGCACCTTGATTAGGGACTTCTAGCCTCCGAAACTGTGAGGAAATACATTTCTGTGGTTTAAGCCACCCAGTCTCTGGTATTTTGTTACGGCAGCCCAAGCAACCTAAGACTGTAGATACATTATCACTAAGTATTACTCAGTTAAGGACCAAATATCAAGGATTTCCTCTGAAAGATGTAATTCATTTGTCTAAACATGCAAAAATGTTTCCATTTGAGAGTCAGAAATTTTGAAATACTGTGATTAACTCTGTTGGTAAATCACCTGAACAAATCACAGAATCACAGGATTGACAGGTGAGAAAGAAACTTGGCCACTTGGCTCAGCTACCCACCAATGCAGTAATATTTTTTTCTAAATAACACACAGACTTTACTAGAATTATTTATCAAGTAATTTTTCTTTATATGAAACTTTGATCTACCTAGGTATAGCTTTCATCCATAGGAACAAGTTCTGTTATCTTTACCTGACAGAACAAGTCTGTTCTTTCCTCCACTTCATTCATCTTTCTAGATGCTGTGATGGTTAATTTTATGTATCAGTTTGTTTGGGTCACAGTGCCCAGATATTTGGTCACCTATTTTCTGGATGTTCCTGTGAGGGTGTTTTAAAATGAGATTTGTATTTAAATTGGTGGACTTTGAGAAAAGCAGATTGCCCATAAGGTGGGTGGGTTTTAATCAATCAGTGGAAGGTCCGAATAGAACAAAAGACTGACCTCCCCTGGAGAAGAGAAAATTCTCCAGCAGACTGTCTTCAGACTTCATCTCCAAAATCAGTTTTTCCTGGTTCTATATCAGACTGACTTTGGACTTAAACTGCAACTCTTTCCTGAATCTCCAGCCTGCCAGCCTTCCCTGCATATGTATGTATATATATATGCACATATATGAATATATAATATCCATTTATGTATAATAATATATATATTATATATGTCTAATTAGTTGTGCTTCTCTGGAGAACCCTAATACAGATAATGTCATGTTTCTTCTCTCTTCAAAGCTATCCATTGGCTTCTCATCTCAGTCCTGTAAAAGCCAAAACCTTATGATGACCTCAAGTCCTTACATGCTCTTCCCTCATCTTTACCTCTAAATCCCTCATCAATAGCTCTCTAACTTCATATGTTCCAACTCTTTCCCTAGATCACGCTGGTTCAATCACACTGGCCTAGCTGTGCCTGTCTCAATATTGTTGGATTTACAATTTCCTCTGACCTGAATGTTAGTCTCCCAGATAACCATGAGGCTGGATCCCTCACTTTCTTCACATCTTTACTCAACAAAAATCTCAGTAAAATCTTTCTTAGTTCTTTTAAAAAAAAAATCAATGTCCCTTTCCAATATTTCCTATTCCCTTCATTATTTTATTGTTTTCCTTAGCACTAATCACAATCTGTTATACATTGTATTTTACTTTTATCTTTGCCATCTGATTTCCCTTTTAGAATGAAATTTTCATGAAAGTCGGAATTATTATCTGCTTTGTTCATTGCTATAGTCCCAACACCTAGAGCAGTGTCTGAAATATAAGAGCTGACCAATTACTATTTGTCAAATAGATGAATGAGTCAGAACATCAGATCCTTTTTGAAATTTTTAGGTTGATTTTCAAACCAAATCTTCAAATTTAATAAGTTTTGGCTTAATTTTAACATTTTTACACACTGTTAATTATTTTGGAATTGAAATATATTGTATATATATATTTTTTATTTAAGTGTTTTCATCTTTTAATTTTTCTTATTTTTGTAAATTAAAATTAAAAGAGTGAATGTTTCTAGCTTAAGTTAGGTCAAATCAGACAGGGAAAAAAAGCAGATAATATAGCAAACACTTCCTCCTTTAACACCTGCAATTTCTAGAAGCGTTAAGAATACTGCTATTAAATTTAGATAAAGTATAACTGTGAACAAATGCATGACTTCTTCCAAAAGGCCACTTTGTGATAAACTACATACACATAGTGTTCACGGGTTTTTTTTAAAGTGCTATATATGTCATCTCTGGCTTGAGAATCACCTACTGCTTTAAAAGGTCTTTCAACACAACTCCAGCGCTGTTGTCAGGTAACACTGGCAAAGGCGTAAATGTGGGCAGTACGTCTGAGATGGGTTTCAAAAGGAGATGCCCAGGCCCTCCAGGTCCAAGTCCAGCTGGGTTAATGAGAGGCACAGCCGCAGAGTGGGGAGCTAGGAATGGATTCACATCTGTTCTTCTACCAGACCTGGGTTCGGCTGTATCTTTAAAACTTCCGGGTACACTTGTATCTAGTTTTCTCCTTCCTGGTGAATCTAGAGGTTTCATATCATGAACAGAAAGCTTGGGTGGTAGAATAGATGGATGAGATTCTGTTTCTAGAAATTTAACAAGAAGTTCTGAAAAAGAACTATTAAGCAGAGATTACTGATTTGGTCTCAAAGGTGTGTTGGGAACACTTTTTGATCCTCCTCCAAGCCACCCAGTCATCCACCTGGTAACCCCACCCTGATCTTCATTCAACAACTGTTCCATTTCCTCCTTTTTGATACCTAGGATGGTTCCCATTAATCGTAACACTTCATGACGCTGATTTTTTGGTGTGTGGAAGTGTCCAGTGAAGAGGTTTCTCATTGGGACTTTGTCCACTTTTCCTTCTGTGCTATTTACTAAATTCATCAATTTCTTTTGTACATCATCCAGCATTTCGTGTCAGAACTCATTTTGTTTTTTAAGTTCTTCAATTTGTTCTTCCTTTAAATCTAACTGTTCTGTAAGTCTTGATGCTGAATCCAACACAACATTTGCTTCATCCAAATGCTCCTGTAATGATACAAGTTTTCCTTCCAGATTTTCTGCCTTTTTCTTCCATTCAGCAACAAGTTGCTTGTGTTTCTCTAGTTCAGCAGAATACATAGCTTTTTCTTCGGGCTGGAAATGCTCCAGGACCATCTGCAGGTTGGAGAGTGACAAATATATTGTATATTAAATATATAACTTAAATACCTTAGTTTTCACCTGTTCTTAATCCACTGTCAAATGCTGTTACTAAATAAATGAGGCAGCTCATAAACAACGTTTCTGAGGTGATAGATAGACAGTAGCAGTAGTAATGGAAGATGTTCATTTATCCTTTATCAGTTTCATACTTTACATTTTAAAAAGTTATCAGTCATACTACAAATATTTATATAATGCTAGTTTATATACTTATTAATATACTTTAATATATTAATTATATTTATATATAATTTATGTAATAATAATTATAGAACACTATACTAGATTCAGGGGAATTGGCAACATAAAACATATGTGCCTGACTCTATGCAACTTACAGTCCAACATACAAACCAAATAACAAACATTTTGTTGGAAGACAATTCCCTATGGGTCTCTCCTGTTCTGTGAGTTTCTATAAGCAAGGGCACCAATTTGCCGTTTGCTCCAGATGATAATTTTAAGAATCTTGCTAGGGCTTCCCTGGTGGCGCAGTGGTTAAGAATCCGCCTGCCAATGCAGGGGACACAGGTTCAAGCCCTGGTCTGGGAAGATCCCAAATGCTGTGGAGCAACTAAGCCCATGGGCCACAACAAATAGAGCCTACGCAACTAGAGCTCATGCTCTGCAACAAGAGAAGCCACTGCAATGAAAAGCCTGCATACCACAACGAAGAGTAGTCCCCGCTCTCTGCAACTAGAAAAAGACCGCAGCAGCAACGAAGACCCAATGCAGCCAAAAATAAATAAATAAAAAATTAAAAAAAAAAAAAAAGAATCTTGCTATAGCAAACAGGCCTGGAACACAGAGACAGTGTCTCTCTCCGGACCAAAGGACAGATATACTTACTGCCCATTATAAAAGATTTAGATCCCTAAGCTCAGGGTTCTTCTTTTATTCTTTTATTTTTAAAAATTAATTAAGTTTTGGCTGCGCTGGGTCTCTGTTGCTGCGCGTGGGCTTCCTCTAGTTGTGGCGAGTGGGGGGCTACTTTTTGTTGCAGTGCACGGGCTTCTCATTGCGGTGGCTTCTCTTGTTGCAGAGCACAGGCTCTAGGTGTGTGGGCTTCAGTAGTTGTGGCTCACAGGCTCTAGAGCACAGGCTCAATAGTTGTGGTGCATGAGCTTAGTTGCTCCACAGCATGTGGGATCTTCCTGGACCAGGGCTCAAACCCGTGTCTCCTGCATTGGCAGGTGGATTCTTAACCACTGGGCCATCAGGGAAGCCCAGGGTTCTTCTTTTAAAATGCAACTCACTGCACACGTACACGTCTATCTGGGCCCATCCCCATCACCTCTGTGGGACTTGGGGGCAGGTGAAACTGATGTAAATATGCTAGTACTTATGCTGCCTGTTGCCCCATGCACCATGAGGTTCTGGGTCTCTGAGCCAGGATACTCATGTCTTTAGCAACATCCAGGAAACTTGTTTGTTTGCAAGTAAATTGAAATCTCAGACCCTTCACAGTTCCTGATACACGTCACTACTATCATCATCAGAATTCTAACATGAAAGCTCATTTGTCTTCTTGGTTCTAAGATGCATTTTAACATCATAAAAATGAGGCAGATGAAATCTTGTTAAAGGGTGGAAGGACCATAGAGAAATAAGCCTGAATTCGGTAATTTGATGTTGCTTGTAAAAACAATTGTATGACTTACCTGAATTTGTTGTTTTGGTCAGTGACTTTCACTACTCTGGACCTTTGTGTAGGAATTCAAATCAGGAATAATTTGAGTCTCTCCTGGGGCAGACCCACTGGACACTTTTAGTCCAGACCGACTCCCTTCAGGCTAGCTAGACAAGGATTGAGTTAGTAGGGAAGGTAGAGTTATGGGGATTCCTACTGGTGTTCTCACTGAATTTTATTGCCCACGGAATGCTCAATTGAATAAAGAACTATAGATTCCACAGATACAGATGTGAAGAACATGAAATCTAATTGACTCAGCTGCGATTTGTAGGTCTTTGCCACATACCTCACTCTAACTAAAATCCTATATTGTGTTGAGTTATACTCAGTATTGTGGTATTTTCAAAGAGTGGTCCCCAAACATCTCCTGGGTGCTTATTAAAAATTCTGATTTCTTGATCCCACTCCAGACTTAATATATTGGAATCTTGGAGGTGGGGCTCAGCTATTTCATTTTTAACAAACGTCTCAGGTGTTACTTAGACACTTCTCAGGTGATATATAGATTCTCTAAAGATTGAGAATCAGTATATAGACTGGGGTATCAGGAGAGAAGCCAGGTGATGAGGGTCACTGTGATTCTGGTGGGAAATGTGGTGTACATTGTACTATGGTATGATGTAGAGCAAACTGAGTATGATGGTTAATTTTATGTGTCAACTTGGTTCGGCCACTGTACTGAGATATTAGGTAAAACATTTTTCTAGTTGTTTCTGTGACAGTGTCTTTTTAGATGAGAATGACATTTAAATCACTAGACTTTGAGTAAAGCAGATTACCTTCCGTAACGCGGGTGGGCCTCATTCAGTCAACTGAAGGCCTTGATAGAAAAAGATTGACCTCCCCAGAAGAGGGAACTCTGCTAGCTGACAGCCTTTGAACTTGAATTGAAACTCTTCACTGGGTCTCCAGCTTACCCTGCAGATTTTGGACATGCCAACCTCCACAAGCAGTCTCTCTTCCTGGTTCTGTTTCTCTGGAGAACGCTGATAATACACCATCGTACCAGGATTACCTTGGGGGATGAGAGGACATAGTCTCTGACCTTCAGAATGAGAATTTAAATTTTTGTGTTTGCATTTAATGATAAATGTTTATATTCAGGATCATCTGGATGTTCATCTCCTATCAGAGGACCATCATATGATTTCAGTCATGAAATTTGTGATGGTGTTATGATTGCTGGGGACAGTTGGCTGTCTAAAGTGACAGCATTTAATTTTTAGTGGGTTTTTAAAACTTGAGTACACAGAATTCTATGTAGGGTTGCCAGATAAGATACAGGAGGCCCAGTTAAATTTAAATTTCAGATAGGCAACAAATAGTATTTTAACATAAGTATGTCCCAAATATTGCATGGGGCATATTTATACTAATAATTTTTTATTGTTTATCTGAAACCCAAATTTAACTGGGAATCCTGTATTTTTATTTGCTAAATTCGGCAATCCCAATTTTGAGGGTATATTTCCAGAGGTCCAAGACTTTTCAGATTTGAAGGTGTTCTTTGCATGTATTTGTGCATGTGACTGTGTGTGTGTTTTAGGCAGACAGATGGTGCTTCTTGATTACTATATTTTTTCATAGTTACCTCTATATTACTCCTCTGCATCCTCTGTTTCATCAGTCTTTGGGAGATTTATTGACATTAACCATACTCTCAAGAGACCTCTTTGAATTCAGAAAGTTAATATTGATTTACAACAGGAGATATATTTTGCCAATTATAGTTGAGGTTTCTCTGTGGCTGGGTTCACTTAAGAAACCAAATGGCATAAGAAAATAGAGCTTGAGAAATTCAGGTTTAAAGCACAGGGAATGGATTTTTAGGAATAACTTTGATATATATTAACTTGATAAAATTCTGTTTTTTGTTTTTCTCATAATTTGGATTTAAAAAAAAGCAAACAAACAGATTAACTCTTTCATTGGACATGGCTGAGGCACATGGCTAAAATATTTTCTTCCAACTCTCCTTTCTGTAATCCCTGCGTTGGCCCCAAACTCAACTATTGCAGTTTTCTACCTCACTGAAATGCCTTCCAAACATCTTTACAATGTCAATATCCAATTTTACAGTGGCTACCTTTTCAATGGACTGTCTCCTAATTGTTCTGGGGTGTTTTCTAGGTGCCAATGGCTCTTACTCATTTTATGTGGATTATTTTTGGTCTCAGAGAGTGTGTCGTTTTTATGTCCTTGCTTTTTCCACCTGTGCTCTAATTTTTAATGTCCAGAGTTAAGAGAATAATAGAAGGATATTTCACTCTTAGACCATAAGTGGTCACTGTCTATTCTCCAGATGAAGTGTAATACACGTTCTTCTTAAAGCTGGCATTCTAGTTATATGCTCATTTCACATAACCATTGTAATTGTCTTATAAACCATAATCTAGGCTCATAAGGGAAAGCTGATTCTGTATCCACAGGAAAAATATTCATTTCTGTAGCGTATGCATTAAAAACCACATGACTTTTAAATTTTGTTCTTTTCTTTTATAAGTGCTCCCATTTACTATAAAATCTAATTTAGATGGTTATTTAGAAGAGTGGAAACTATTAAAGTAAAACCAACCAAAAATTATATATAGAGGAGGGGTGAGAATCCCTTAATGGTTTCTTATTATAAACACTCTTAGAATAGTTCACAATGCAAAAGTTAAAGAATGACAGTAGTTTTCCCAAATACTTCATTTAATGTATAAATATTGTCTTTCATTCTAGAAGATGAATTTTCTTCCAGAGTTCAGATTTAAAACTGAGATATTTCTTTTTTTTTTTATTAAAGACTAGTCCTTTGTTTTATTAATTAATTTATTTATTTTTGCTGTGTTGGGTCTTAATTTCTGTGCGAGGGCTTTCTCTAGTTGTGGCAAGTGGGGGCCACTCTTCATCACGATGCACGGGCCTCTCACTATCGTGGCCTCTCTCGTTGCGAAGCACAGGCTCCAGATGCGCAGGCTCAGTAGTTGTGGCTCACGGGCCTAGTTGCTCCGCGGCATGTGGGATCTTCCCAGACCAGTGCTCGAACCCGTGTCCCCTGCATTAGCAGGCGGATTCTCAACCACTGCACCACCAGGGAAGCCCCTGAGATATTTCTTTTAACACTCAATCTGAATTCATTCAGCCAATTGGAAAACTTGAAAAAAAATGAGTGCTGTTAAAGTAGATACCATCTAAAATCTTTTTGGTCCAACTTATCTCTAATATTGTCATAAACACACACACATATCTTTGTATACACACATAGATACTTACACATCTTCCTTCAGATGCCCAGATTTTTATTTAGCTTTACTGTTTAATAAAGACACTCAGGACACATGACCCATCCCAAATAATGACACCATTTCTCATTTTTAATAATTATGCTTTATATTTTCAGGTGCTTTGGCATTTAAGAAAGGTCTAGCAGGCATGCAGGGCAGATATAACTACATTTAATTTTCATTTTATAGGAGAAGAAAGTGAGAATCACAGAAGTTAAGTTTTCGTGCACTAAAAAGTGACATGGTTGGGGGACTTCCCTGGTGGTCCAGTGGTAAAGAATCTATCTGCCTTCCAATGCAGGGGATGTGGGTTTGATCGCTGGTTGGGGAACTAAGATCCCACATGCCACGGGGCAAGTAAGCCTGCGAGTCACAACTACTGAGTTCGCGCACCTCAGTGGGAGAGCCCGCGTGCCACAAACTACAGAGCCCACACACCCTGGAGCCTGTGTGCCACAACCAGAGAGAGAAAACCCGCACACCACAACTAGAGAGAATCCCGCGCACCACCACTAGAGAGATTAAAAAAAAAAGTGACTAGGTGGGAGCTAAAGTCCAGTCGTTTTGACTGCAAATTCTGTTCTCCTTTCAATACAGTAATAGTTGTCATGAGCTTTATAAGAGATAATGTGTGAAAGATACTCTAGAGTATTAGTCATTATAATATATCCTCCAACTTACTGTTCCCAAACCTGGTTGACTATCAGAGTCCCTTGGGGATCTGTACTTTTGAAAACACTCCCCAGGTGATTCTGATGATCAGCTAGAGTGGAAAACAACTTCTTATGTCACATTCTCAGAAAACCAACTGACTGGTGATGTCAGTACCCTGTGGATCATGTACTTAATCCAAATATGTTTCCTACTGCCTACCTTCAAGTTGTAAAGTCTTATTCTCCTCATAGGAAAACATCATGGTAATAGAAATTTTTATCTTTACCTTTGCACTTTCCACTCGTAGGCTACGTATTAGATGCTGTTGGCATTATCTAAATGTGAGGGAGGTGAGGTTATCACCCTCTTACAGACTAGGATGTTGAAAAGCAGGGAAAATAAGTAAATTTCCCAAAGGAACTGTCATTGAATAAGTTGATTTGGTTAGCATAAGGTTGATTATTAGTTCATTAATGATAATGATCTGTAGTAACTGAAGCATCTTCAAGTTTTGTCATCAAAAGTTATCTTTCAAAAAGAAAGCCGCAAAGGCTCTTTCATTTACAGTTTTATTTAGAAAATTTCCAAAGTCCCTCTCTTTCTTATCTCTCTCTCTCTCTCTCTCTCTCTCTCTCTTCCTCTCACACACACACACACACACACACACACACAGTCATGTAGAAAAAAATCTGAAACCTGATTGTTTTAAAACTCTTATTCTATAGAACAATTTACTTATGTAATTGAACAACAACTTTAAAGGACTTTCCAGACCATATTTTCTTGAAACCTTAAATATTTTAGTTCATCCTGGGAAGAAACATTTGCTTTTGAAAAGGACTGATGGTTTGAGTAACGTACTTTGCTTTGATCCCCTTTTCTGCCTGGGGAAGAACATGTCTTATTCATCATTCAATGTGTAAAGTTTTATTGTTACTCCACAGTTAGAGGAGGAGAAAAATAACCAAGGACAATTGCAATTTGAGAGAGTACGCAAGGGCAGGGAAGAAGACATGAGATTATCCCAGACTTAAAAAATATATTTTATGTTTGTAATATCTTCTAGATATTATGAATTTGTTTGCACACTTAGCTTAACTTTGAAAGGAGAACCTCTAAATCAAGAAAATAGTTTTAACCATACTGTGCCAAGTTCAAAGCCAGGTCTTGGAGTCAGCTATAATTTGAGTAAAACAGTAATAGTTACAGCAGATGCAGCTTTTCCTTCAGCCTGTCCAGAGTCTTACTGTGTACAAGTTGCTTAATCGCTCTTGTCACTAAGACCAGTCATCCCCGTCTCATAATAGAAATTACAAAAATCAATGTGTCATATCTCACTTCCCTGGAAAGCAGCACTGAGGATCTATCAGTCAACAGCAACTACAACAGACACCATTCATGTCACCTGCCCCTTTTTCTTTTGTCCCCTTCATCTCTCATAGGCTAAAGAAGAGAAGCCTGAGTTAGTAGCCCCTCACTGGGCCCTGCTTATCTGACAACAGTCAATTAATATTTATTAAACATTCATAATGAGCCTAGCCTGTGTCAGGTGTTGGCTCCCATCTTACAGCCCTCTTCCTGGAGGGTTATCCTCATTAGTCTTCACATGACTGGTTTAATTTTAACTAAAATTTTCAATTTCACCACTCCAAAAAGGTTTTCTTTCAATCTGAAATAAACATCTTAATCACATTGTGTCATATGATCTATTTGAATTCTCTGCATAGCACTTATTATTACCTATTATTTTTCTTATTTTAAAAAATATTTTTAAAATTTTCTGTCTCCTATTACTACAATGTACATACCACAACAGGTGGAAACTTCTCTGTCTTGTTATTACTATGTCCTTAGCACCTAGAATATTTCCTGACACATAAATATTTGTTAAATGAGTGAGAGACTTAGGGTACAGTGGTGGGACAGAAGTGGACATGGTTCCTGATTTTGCGGGGCAGCTTGTAGTTTAGCAAGGGCAATAGACATTAAGCAAAGAATCCTACAATTTAATGCAAATTTACAGCTGTCATTAGTGTGGAGATAGAGCCATTCTAGGAGGACTTAGTAATGGGCCATTAACCATAGAATGGAGGTCACACTAGGGTCCCTGAGAAAGGGAAACAAGGTGAGATAAAATCTAAAAGTAGAAGTGAAAGGGAGATGAGACAAGTAAGGAAATTGTTTGAGACCAAGGAATTTGTATGTTCCAGGTTCTGTGGTTGGAGGGAACATGCCCATTCAAGAAAAAAACCAGTGTGGTTGGTTTGCAGAGGGAAAGTAAAAGGGTGGTTTTGAGATGAGGCTGGGCAGGCAGATGGGATCCAGGCCAAGGTAGGGTCTTGTGGGCAATGTTAAGCGTTTGTATCTTTAGCCTAGCATTGATGGAGAGCCTCTGATAAGTTTTAAATAGTAGTGGAATGATGGGATCAGATTTGCAATTTGAAAAAAATCACTGTGCATTGTAGAGAATGGATTATTTGGTGGTGGTTTAAAAAGGAAAAGCAATGCCATCATTCAAGCAAGAGATGTGGGCAGTTTGGGTTGGGATACTATAGAGGAGATGTGGTGCAGTATACAGATTCAGGAGGTATTTTGGAAGTGAAATCAGTAAGATGTGGTTTTGGAGTAGCTATCAGGGGCAAGAAAGAGGGAGGTGTCTAGGATGATTCTTAGATGTCTGGCTTGCTTATCAGAATGGAAGCTTGTGTCATTCACTGATAATGGTCACTGTAAGAAGACGTGGAGGTGGGGTATGAGGCTGGAAACAATTAATTCAATTGTGTGTTACGTTGTGTTTAAAATGCCTTTGAGATATCCAAGTAGACACGTTTAGTAGGTAATTGGTTATGTGAGTCTGGAACGCCAAAGAAAGGTCTGTACCTGAGAAATATTCACAGATTTGAGAGTCATGTGTAGGTGGGCAAAAATAGAAGTTGTTGATGTCGATATAAGAGCCTGAATATAGAAATTGGAGAGAGAGAAAGGCTAAGACAGAGACTTGAGGAAGTTCCATCACTTAATATCATTTAATTATTGGAAAGAGAAGGATGTCATGCAAAGCAGAGAGAGGAGGAAGTGCCAGAGAATAGGAATAAACCAGGAGAGACTTGTGTGATGGAAGACTCATCCATGTCAGAAGCTGTGTACAGACTGAAAAGATGACTTGTCTATTTCCCCCACTGGACAAATAATTTTTTAAGCAATGAATGAATATTGAACAAGAGGTATGCCATCTTCAAGGAAGATAGATAATAGGGCATTAAGGGAAAATGGGGATGTCATAACAAAAGGTGGGACTGAGGAGAGAAGTAGAGATTTCTGAAAACATACTCATCATGAATGATGTTTGTGGTCAATTATTAGTGTTAGACTTAAAATATAGACCCTAAATAGATCACCTTTCTGTCTTCTAAACATCACGTGGATATAATGGCAAATTCCAGAAGGGGCAATCTGGTGAAGAGGAGCAGTGAGACCCTGTGTTATCTGGGAGGGCTCACAGAGAACACAAGGTGCAGGTGTGCTTGGCTGCTACTTACAGGGGCACTTTTTGATCTAAAGGGAATTCCGTAGCTACTGCTCTATAGCCATTTGAGGTGCAGGCATCAGAACTCGGCATGAAACATTGCTGCTTTGACTAAAAATGCATTTATCTTAGTCACTCTCGCAAAGACTTAGATTACACATGGTAGATGCTGTCTGTAACAAACCCCAGACTTCACTGGCTTAGCCCAGTGGGAATATTTCTCATTCATATAGTGTTTTTGTGTAGGTGTGTGGTAGTGGCATTCCCTAGGGTGATTTATGAACTCTGGGTCCTTCTAGCTTGTGGATCTACTGTCCCTTAAAGCCATGGAGGTTTCTGCTGAATCCTCTGCTTCCAGTAGGCCAATGTGAGAAGAAAGAAGAGTGAGCATTATGACAGATATTTTATTTATTTATTTATTTATTTATTTATTTTTGCGATACGCGGGGCTCTCACTGTTGTGGCCTCTCCCGTTGCGGAGCACAGGCTCCAGACGTGCAGGCTCAGCGGCCATGGCTCACGGGCCTAGCTGCTCCGCGGCCTGTGGGATCTTCCTGGACCGGGGCACGAACCCATGTCCCCTGCATCGGCAGGCGGACCCTCAACCACTGCGTCACAAGGGAAGCCCGACAGAGATTTTTTATTTTAATGGGCTGGGCTGGAAGTAGCGTCCACCCCTTCTACTCTTATTGCAGGAGTCAGAACTCAGTCCTGGGGCCACACTCTACTACCAGGGAGTCTGGGCTGTGTACTCAAGTGGAAAGGAAAACAGATTTGGTAACCCTGTCCACCTCTCTCCTAAGGGTCTTTTTTCATTTTTTCTGCTAGTTCGAGGACCTGATTAAGCTCTAGTACCTTCCTTGCCAGAGAATTCTCTTTCCTTACTCAACATATTTCCTTTAAACTGTTTCTGCCTGTTGGCCTTAACTTTTACTTAAATGTCTTCTCAAGAGAGAAAAATATTTGGGGATGATTTCCCACAATTGTCTAATGATTATTTTCCAGCCAAGAAGACTCCACCTCTGGCAACCAAGCTGATTTACTTCTCCAAAAACTATTACTTCTCTCCGACTTTACCTTTGAGTTTTTAAAAAAATATTTTTATGAGATTCTATTTCAACAAAATTTGGGGGAAAGGGTTTATAGTTTGGCTTTTGTCTAAAACAGTGGTTCTTAAAATTTCAGAATTGCCTGGAGAGCTAGCCCACACCCAGAGGTTCTCATTTTCTGGGTCTAGGGTGTGGGCTGAGAATTTGCATTTCTAACAAATCCCTAAGTGATTCTCAAGCTACTCATTCAGAAACCACATTCTGAGAACCACTTTTCTAAAATAAACTGCTTTTTATTTTTTTAAAGAGGACATCCTGCTTTCCTAACCCTGAGATTTTATTTGCATGTGAACCTAACACAATAGAAAATACATTTTAAAATCAGAAAAAAGCTTAGAGGTAGAAAATCTTAATCCTCGTTTTGAACCAGTCACTTTTTAGTCTGTAGTATGAAAGTAGGCAAGTCATTCTACCTCTCAGGGTTTCCATTTCTTTATTTATAAAATGATGATAATAACACCTACTTTGCCTGGAACAAGAGATTTTGTCCCAGGCTAATGAGGAGCAGAACAGCCAGGAGATTGGCTTGTTTGTATGAAAAGGGAGATTTACGCTCCATCACAGAGTTTCCCCGGGGGGCTGATCACCCCCAGGGAAAACTATTATGTAGCCTCCACAAAAGAGGCTGCCTTCATTTTCTGGAAGGCGGTATACACCCAGTCCCTGGACTGAATTTTAAAACAATGCACCAGCAACGACACCGAAAGGTCAACACTGCATCCCTGCGATTCTCAATGCAGCTCTGTGACAGAATCACTGTGTAGCTTTGAAAAAAATGCCCAGGCCCTAGTCTCGGGCATTCTGAGGTGGGGTCTGGGTGTCCAAAATTGTGTCTTAGGTGCTAACTGAGGTTGAGAACCTTCCTGTGGGAAACAGACTGGCCCTATCCTGGTCAGCGAAGTGGGTTGCACTGTGACTTCCAGCTTACAGATGACAGACACATTCTGTGCACATCAAAGTTTGATTGCAGTGGGGATATTAAATTCCCATGCAGGGAGCATTCTATCACAGGACAAATGAGAGTGTCAGAGCAGGCTTTTTAAGGCCCTGTGCTATTATGTTGAATGATAAACTGCTTGCAGGTGATTAAGTTGCCTCCACAGGCTTAGGCCCTCACTTCTTTTGCTTTTCAGGTGATGCCATCTATCTTTGTTTTTTGTTTTTTTTCCACCAAAGAGAAAGCACACACATGTTGCATTGCTGCAAAGCATCCTAGATACTAGAGAAGTAGGTTGAAGAAAGTGCTTCGTGCTTAATTTCCCTAGTCATGCAGAACTGGATCAAATCTAATGTAACTATGTCGTAAGAAATTGGGCAGCTATAAATAATCTTGGGTTTCAATATCTGATTTGGGGGTGTTATTTTGGTTTTTATCACTAGGATAAAGACAAGCAGAATGGTAATTGTGAGAAGGAAGTGAAACAGGCTAGTATGAGATTCAAATGCTGTTATGACCTCTGCTGCTTTCTCTGTATCACTTGGATTTCTATTGTTCCAGCAGAAAAAATGGGCCAAAACCCATGTTGTTTATTTGATAAAGGAATGCTTAAACCTGCTCTCTGAGCTCTCCATGTTTACACTTTTGAAAAGCCACTATTAACATACTTGACATTAAAATAATTTGGCTTGAGTAATATTTGTCTCAGAATAACTTTCATTTGGTTCATATATAAGCACTAGATATTCAAATATTTAATGATTCCAGAAAGAGGCAACTAGAAAACACAAATTGTGGAGCTTCTGATGAACTGAACTCCGTAAGTTGAGTGAACACCTTAAGACCAAGACCTGTTATTTTCTTCAAATGTACTGATAAGGAAAGAGCAACTTTGTAATGGCTCTGTTATTTATTTATTTATTTTTACCACCAATAAACAAAGATTTATTTGGAAATTTCCAAACCTGCCAGAAGTGGCACTTGCCAAGCCCTAGGTCCACTCTCCTTACCAAGCTCCGAACGGCAACGATAGTCCCCCCCAACCTCTCCCCTGCACCTCCCCCTGCCCACACACACCCATGCCTCAGGCCACACCAGAGAACTAGCGTCCTCCCTCTAGGAGGCATTACCCCTGGGCCCAAGAGCTTGGGTAGCAGCCCTCTGGCCTCTCAGGAGATGATGGAGGCCAGAGCCGCTTGCATAGATTGAGAAAAGAAAATAAGGAAGGAGCCACCAAGTAGGGCTCCCTGAAAAACCCAAGCTTACCCCTGTACAAAAAAAGTGGCTCCCGCATAGAAAAACCTGCTCCACGAATACTGCAAATACGCAAAGGAAAGGAAAAAAAGAACAGCAGCAAGGCTGGGCTGGTAGGAATGGCAAAGAACTTTGGTTTGGAAAGGCTAGGAAGAGGGTGAGCTGTGCCCCTCTTCCTCGCAAAGTTCCCCAGAGCCAGCGCTGACACTTGCCCCAAGGGGGGTCAGTAAACAAGCAAAGCCGGGGGCCTTTGGTTCTGAAAGGTCTCCATTATGATGTCAAAGCACAGCCTCCAGGTCCTACTTGGGCCTGCCTGCAGGGGGCAGAGGAGGCCTCTGCTGTGAATCCAGTTAAAGCCAAAGTGTAAGTGGTAAGGCTTTCGGGACCAAGCAACAAGGAATCCTATCACTACACTTATGAAACTAAAGCTGGGGAGCAGAGGGTGAAAGGAGATACCCCTCACCCCCACATCCTACATGTCTGTGTCCCAGAGGGTGGTCCCCTTCCAGGCTGAGGAGAGGGTGGCTCCAGGGCTGGGAAGAAAGGAAGGGATCCCCGAGCAGTTAGGTCAGGCAGATTCCCAGCACCTGTTCCAGTTCCTGCCTTTGCTGCTGCACCTTGGCAATGATGTGCCTCCCCACTGGTTCCTGAGCCCAGGGCTTGTGGTAGAAAGCAGCTTGTCTCTCCTCCTCAGGATTCCCAATCACATCAGTGATAATCTTGAGGTCCCGGCACTGGGAACGGAGCCATTCCTGAAGTCCTGGGGGTCAGTGCTAAAACTGAGTGTGAGATCCCTCTGGGTCTTCCTCAGGTTGATGGACTCAATGGTCTCATGGATTTTGACATCAAGGGAGGCAATCTCCTGCTGATTGGTGGCAGAGGCCAGAAAATTGCTCATCTGGGCCTTGAGTGGGTCATCCACCTCCACATCAATGTCATAACAGCCTGTCTTCTTCCGGTTGTTAGGGTCCAGGCTAATTACATGGTTGACGACAATGGGGTCTGGATGCTGCAGCAACCTGGCTAGCTTCATGGGAATCTCAGAGAAACGCAGTCGGCTACAACTGAAGATCTGGCGGAAGTACCGGTTGCAGCTGACGTACTCCCGCTCGTGGCCGTCCTGCAGCTGGTTGTGTTTGATGTAGAGCCACAGGGCCTGCATGATGGCAGCCCTAGTCTGTGTGTGCACCCCCAGCAGCCTCCCCAGTCGGGGGTCCGACTTGTACTGGGAAGGCTGATGATCCAGCATGAGCAGGCGGGTGCACTTGACATTGAGGTCTCCAGGTGCTTTCACCTGGAGGGCATCTGTCTCCTGGGTGGTGGGCATCCGGTGCCACTCCAGCAGGTGGTTGTCAGGCCCGTACAGTTCCTCCTCAATGACGAGGCTCTTAAAGAATGAAGAAAACTTCCTCTTCTGTTTCCTAAGATCATCCGGCAGTTTTCCCTCTACTCGGAGTTCCCAGGAAGCCACCTTGTCCCCTTGGGGGGTTTCCCCCCAGGGGTCCCTGCGGTTCCTGCACTATCACCTTCTGACTTGCTGGGACTGAACATATTAGAAATATAGATCCGCAGCTTTCGTTTTTGCGTCAGAGGCTTTTTGATGGCCTCCTGGATCTCCATCCGCTTTCGAGCAATGGTCTGGTCCAGCTTCCACTTGAAAGCCAAGAGATCCATGCACGCCTGAGGCTCTGGGACAAGCTCCCAAATTCGCTGAGGTAGAACTTTATCTGCCACCTTCCTCCTCTTTAACCCCCGGCGCTGGGCAGGCATCGGGGGCTGGGCCTGGGGCACAAGCAGGCGTTTTCGGAATGGGTCCATCATGGTGGGTGGCATGCCAGGTCGAAGTGGAGCAGCTGCGCCAAATGGGGAGCCGGCAAGGGGTCCCACCTGCAAGCCAGCCATGGGCATCCGGCTGCCTGGTGACCTGCGAGGCCTCTGGTACTGCGCCGCAGGGCCCATGGGGCTCTTGGGGAGGAAGGCGGCAGCCCCCCACGCCTCCAGCAGGCCCGGGCCCCCTGAGCACTGCTCCAGGCAACGTGTTGGGTCCCACTGGCGGAGGCGGAGCTCCCAGGGCGGCCTGGCTCTGTTATTTTGATAATTTTGACCGTCTGAGATAATGGAAATTTTTCATCAGATGCTGTCTGTGATCAATGCTTTCTGAGACCTCTCTTCTCCTAGAAACTTCTCTTTCCTGATTACCTCTTGGCTATGGCTTTTTGATGACCTGGGTTTGGTTTAGATGATCGCTTCTGGAAAAACTGTGTTAGCATCCTTGCGGTGGTGTGGAGCCTCCTGAGGAGGGAGAGGCAGGACAGGATTCTAGTTCAAGTCGTCGCAGTTAGTAGGAAACTGGGGCTTAGAACCAAATAGAATCAGTATCCCCAGTGTTTGAGGAGAGACACCCAGGACAGAACTGGCTTCAGACTCCGGACAAGGCTGAAACAGCTTATGTCAACTGAAGGCACCTTTTCTAAGTTCCAGCCGTCCATGGACATTGGAGAGCACATGTGCGGTTCCCCAGCCTGTTTTAGGCTCTGGGAACAAAAGCTGGCACTGTATTGCATTATACTGGAAACTGACTAGAAGAGGCTTAGGTTTTTATTGTTTTACTTCCAGGAGGAGAGGGGAAAAATTAACTTGCAAATCAGGTGGATGAAAATTGAGAATGAGAAAGATTTGCTTGTTGAAGGTAACCCTGTTTTCTCTCTCTTTTATTAGGTGTTTGTGAAGAGGCAAGTAAGGCTGAAACCCCTTCTGTTCTTCAGGAATTCTTTTAAAAGTATTTTGTTCTTTGTCTTAGATCGAGACTGAAGATGTGACACCATACATTACTGTTATCACCTTCTGCAGCTGAAATACAGACTCCAGAGCTGGATGTGGCATGGTGTAATTTTTCTAATTAGCCCTAGAACTCCACGTTAAAGGCTCAGACTGCGTGTCCTTTGGCATGACATCAGTCCGCCGCTGACTCTGGTTGTCAGCAGGAGTCTAATTATTTTGGCCAAAGCATTTTGCCTAGAGTTTATGTTTGTATTCAAAGAGAACTTCTGTGTAAGGAAAGAAAGGCTTTTTGTTATTATTGTTCCTCTTCTTTGGAATTAGCACCTATCTAAATTAATCCTCTCTAACTTCTACTCCTTCAGTAGGTATACTTCCTAAACTTGTTTAGTAACCAACAAAAAGGGGAGTGATGGTCTTTTAATTAGCTTTCTAGAGATAGAAAATTCACAGCTATTAAATCCAAGCTGTATCTAATGTGAAGTTTCAACCTAATGAACAGCTGTAAGTATGCTGCCTTCCCACACAGTGGAACTTGATGGAAGCCCTGGTTTTACAACTGCTGGTTATTGATTAAACAACTAGGCTGTTTTGATGCTGGTTGTTTCTGTTGTTGCACTCATCATCTTAGGTTTGGAAGAATTATTGCAGATATTAACGTTATTAGAGTTATTAAAGGTCACTCACTAGTCTGTCCCCTCACCCACCCTATGCTGGTAACATCTTTACAACATCTCCCCCAAGTGGTTGTCTTGATCATGATAGAACCCACCTAAGACAGTGGGGAGAAAGCAGACTCCATAATCCAGCAGTTATAATTTAGAGTTATTCCTTAATATAGTTTATCTAAAACTATAGTGAACTCCAGCTTAGGAGAGGACCTGAATGTATAAATAGATAAGTTGATATAAAATGTGGTGAATGCTTTGATAGAGGCACAGATAAGTTGTTTAGAAACAGCTAACTGCGTGGGAGAACATGCGAAAGAATTTGTCTTGAAGGATAAGTACATGTGCTTATGCACTCGTGGTGTGTGTGTGTGTGTGTGTGTGTGTGTGTGTGTGTCTGTGTGGTGGGGAAGAGTATTTCCAGAGAGAGGATATAGGTGCAAAGATATGGAATTTAGGAAAGGCTGTGTTAAGACATGGTGAGAAATTCGGAATGACTGGATGGAACCTGCAATGGTAAGAGATATGTCTTGAGGTAGGCTATTTGGAGTTTTGTTGCCCACTCAAAAAGTTTAGATTTTATCCTACAGGAAAAGAAGAGATTTCAAAGGGGTTAAAGCATTGGAGTGGCTTGATCAGATTTCAATTTTATGAAGATAATCCCAGTGGCAGTTTTGAGGACTCATTTGTTGGAGGAGAGACTGTTTCAAGGATACAGGTTGGATACAAAGTGCTCTGCCCTGCTGGCAGCCCATGTGTCCTATAATATCTCTGGTTCAGAAAGTAAAGTCACGGTCTATAGAGCCAGTCAGGCTTAACTGGTTGTGGTGGGTTCTTGTAAAATGTTACACCTAATGTTGTGTGAATACTGGCAAAGTGAAATAGGAAATCATGGCACAATCATGGATTGTGCGGGGAAATAAAAATTGACTTGAAATACTATCTTAAAGAATTTTAAGATGGGAAATATCTAGGTCATTGAGCAAGGTTTTTTCCCATGAAATGCTCAACTTTAGTTTGGCTGGACATAGTCTGAGGCACATACTCAGTAATTTGATGATTTCAGCAGTATGTTATTCTGTGACATCCTTATGGATCAAAAAGTCACTATACAGGTCAAAATGAAATCATGTAAGTATTATATTTTGAAAAGGAAATGTCAAAATAATATTATGAGAGGCTTTAGAAATTTGTATGTACTTAACATTCAGCTGGAATGTGGGGATTACTACTCTCAAACCAGTATAGGTGGTGCATTTTTTTTTTTTTTTTTTTTGCAGTACGCGGGCCTCTCACTGTTGTGGCCTCTCCCGTTGCGGAGCACAGGCTCCAGATGCGCAGGCTCAGTGGCCATGGCTCACGGGCCTAGCCACTCTGCGGCATGTGGGATCTTCCCGGACTGGGGCACGAACCTGTGTCCCTTGCATCGGCAGGTGGACTCTCAACCACTGCGCCATCAGGGAAGCCCTAGGTGGTACATTTTTGATTGCCTTTCAGGAAATGCATTGGTGCTCAGAAGGTGAGGAGTTTTGAACTTTTTAGCCCTCACCCACTTTTACTTCTGCCCTACGATGTTTATATCATCTGCCCTTTTTGTTTTGCTGGCTAACCAATTCCCATTCTCCACATGCCATAAACAACTATTCCTAAGATAGGTAATGTCACAAACAGAAATTTATCTGTTTCAGAAAAAGATGAGGGGGGAAATATGCCTGAATTAAAGCCATGAAACAGATCCTCGAATATCCTCGCTAATGTAATGTGAGAAATAGGCTTCCAATAGTTTATTTTTATTCATGTTATTTATTTAGTAGCATCACCATGCGGAGGAAAGTAGATTTGTTACCAACTGACAGAAGAGTTCAGTCTGGACCCTGGTTGTCTTTGCTGTGAGGCTGGCTGGCTCCCGTGCTTTGTCATCTCTCAGAGTTTTCCTGATAAATAAATATGTGTTGGTCAGAATTGATCTCTGGCATTACTGTCAACGGCACCCATGGGTTGGCCCACAACTGCACATTTTCCTGCAACTGGTCTGTGGCTGCACCCTATCATTTCATATTCACAGCCTGCTCCATCAGGCTAATAAATCAGATGTTTCTTATGCATGACATTCTGTGTTGTGTGACTGACGGATAACTGCAGCATTTTAAGTCTTGTTCTAGAGTCTCCATTATGCTGCCAGCCTCTCCGTTATACTCTATAAAAATGTTTCCTGTTATGGGCTATCAGAAGCAAAAGTAGGTTGTTTTAGAGTCAGAGCAATCGGAACCCTGTAAAGTACTGCTAGATTAGCAGGCATGGGTAGTTGAGGAGAAGCTGTTTGGAAAAAGATGTGCTTAAGGGCATCAAACATAAGCACAAAAATTACCTTTTTCATGGCCCTGCATATATGGACATAGATAGAGTAGCTTCTGTGGAAGCTGTGATTCAGTACGAGCTGGAAAACTTCTTTCTAAGAGGTCTGGAGACTTGTTAGGAGAAAGACAAGCACAGGTGACTGACACTCATTAAGTACTTTGTGTCCAGTGCTGTGCTATGCTCTACTGCACATATTAGGTCATTGATTCTCAAAAAACTCTGAGAAACAGGGATTTCTATCCCCTCTCCCTTTTTTTTTGCCCACGGTTTGTGGCATGTGGGATCTTAGTTCTGTGACTAGGGATTGAACCCTCGCCGCCTGCAGTAGAAGTGCTGAGTCTAAACCACTGGACAACCGCCAGGGAAATCCCTCTATTCCCTTTTTTTCGTTAACGTGTAAGAAACAAAGTCTGAGAAATTGTGGAACTTTCTTGCTTTCTCACAATGACTACAGTTCTGTGGCCCTTCCTGTGCCCTTTTCATGACCCTCTCCATGCTCCCAACTGAATGGCTCTCCAGGGAAAAGCTCTATCTCTAACCAGCTCTGGAGATTCTGGGACGACTTGACAGGGCTCCAGCAAGTTGCTTCTTGAGGTTTCAGTGGCTCAATGGCTAGAGACTGTTCGTCCTAACAACACGAAAGCAGACTTCAGTGTAGTCTGTTTCTACTGATAAATTACATACACTGTTTATATTAGCAAATAATGTGGCAATTTAAAAATCATGTTTATCAGATCATTATTATGTCTTAGGGTTCTGTAGAGCACAGTCTGATAACTACAAGCTTAATATATTCCAGTAAATGGATTAACTCCTTTGACATGTGTGTCTTCCTATCTCTTCTTACCTTGAAGTCTTGACCTTCTTACATTTACTCATGGTCATTCATTAGCTCCAGGGAAGGTTTTTAGAGCATGGCTCTGCAAAAAGAGTGAAGTTCTTGGCTTATGAGTTGTAAGAATCTGGAATTTGAGCATCAGAGGCCTTAGTCCTGAGATCAGTGGGCAGAATTTATGGCCTAAGTGATAGATTTGGAAGAATATGTTGTGGGTCAGAGGCACTTTTTCTAATATCCAGATAGATGAAGATTCTGTGTGATGATGAGTGAGAGGAGATAAATCAGAAGAGACACACAGAGCACTTCTGACGGGTCTCCTGAGAAGGATCCAACACTCTTTCCGGACTCTTGGGATGTAATCATTTTAAAATATAGTTTTAAACAAAAGTTGTGTATGTTTAAGGTGTACAATATCATGATTTGATACATATATATGGGTATAGTGAAATGATTATTATAGTTAAGCTAATCAGCATGTTGTCTCCTCACATAGTTATTTGTGTGTGTGTGTGATGAGAACACCTGAAATCTACTCTTATCATATCTTCAATTTCAATACAGTATTATTAATTATGGTCATCATGCTGTATATTACTCTTTAGACTTGTTCATACTACATAACGGCCAACAACTTTGACCAATACCCTTGACCCTTGACCAATACCTCCCTTATTTCCCCTCCCCTCCTCCCTGCTTGGCCCAGCCCTGGTAACTTATGTTCTAGTCTCTGTTTCAATGAATTCAACTCTTTTTTTTAAAGACTCTGCATATAATTAGGATCACACAATATCTTCTTCATGTGTCTGGCTTATTTCACTTAGCATTATGTCCTCCAGTTTCACCCGTGTTGATGCAAATGGAAAGATTTCCCTCCTTTTCATAGCTGAATAATATGTCAGTGTGTGTGTGTGTGTGTGTGTGTGTGTGTGTGTGTGTGTGTGTGTGTGTGTGTGTGCGTGTGTGTGTGTGTAAAATCTCAAGCTCTTAACTTGGATTCAAATGATCTTGTATTCCTAGTTTCCCCAGGTGCTTGGCAAAAGCATTATAAAATCCTGTTTGGAAGATAATAAATTGATACTACTAATAATTTTCAAATAACATATTTAACGTACAATAAGAACATCTAGATCCAAAGGACAAGACTCCTCTAGGTGAGAAACCTCAGTTAATAGGAGCAGATCCATAAAGACTGTAGATACTGAAATTATCAGACAAAAACTATGAAACTATGGTTACTATGGTTCTGAGAAAATAAACATCAAATATAAAACCGTGGCAGGTAACTGAAAATTATGAAGAGTGACACAGCGCATTAAAGTATATATTTTAGAACTAACTTCAACAATTGAAATAAAGAGCACAATGAATGAGTTTAATAGCAGATTAGACAAAACTGATAAGAAAATTGGTGAACTGGATGACGTGATGGAAGAAATTAATCACAATTAAGTAGAGAGAAGCTAATTTATGGAAAATATTGAAGGAAGGGTAACAGAAATAGAGGGTACAGTGAGAAGGGCTGCCATAAGTGGAGTCCAAGAAGGAGAGGAAAGAGAGAGAATGTGACAGGTGGAATAGAAGACAATGACTGAGAATTTTCTGTAACTTATAAAATACACAGATTCAAATATCCTAAGGATGACAAATAAAAAGAAATCCACACTTAGACATATCAGAGTGAAACATATGCAAATATATGTATGAAATAGGCCAAGTTTACTAATAGATGTACATATACACACCTGAAAATCTCTGTATGTCTCTTAATCTTTAAAGTATCTGGAAATAGCACTGTAAAGTTGGCATCATCTAACAGTGTGTGAAGTCCTGGTGCTACTAATGGAGCCGGCTCCTTCACAGCCATTGCTCCCCTCCTTGAATGTGTACAAAAAGCCTGCAATCAAAAGGAGTGAAATTCATTTAGAAGAACAGGCATTCGCTCTGATTGGAAAGATAAGCGTCACAGTCTTGTGTAAATGCACTTTCTTCAGCAGCACATGTTGAATCCTTATTTTCCCACTCAGTCTTTTTAGCTATTTTTACAGAAGCTGAGAATTCTTTAGCAGATTTGTGTCTTTGTATGTGTTCAGTGATATCACTATGACCTTCATAGTGGCTAGTAAATGTTGACAAGTTTTGCAAGTTACATGGTCATCATTAACTTTCTCAGAGATAAAGATGTAGCACTTATTTTTTTCATTAAACACACTGTTCCATTCTTTTGAACTCATTACTGCTAACAGGGTTTATTGTAAATTGAAAAATGATGAAAATAATAAAACAAACAGCTATACATTTATAAGTTACATTGAAATAAAGACAACCACCACTGTAGCAAGTGTGTTCAGACTACTCTTCTTATGCTACGCAGCAGGATTCCTCATCATCTATTTTCCAGGCCTACTTCTTGTAGACCTAACCTATAATTTCCCATTTTCCACTGACTCTGCTGATTGGATGCCTGTGGCTTCATGCATATCATCAGTATAGGGTATGGCCTAATTAGCTGGTGGACCAGATTGTTGTCAAGGGCAACAGCATTCCTGTTTGAGTGCAATTGTTTTATCAGTAAGCTTCTGCATGCTTTCCTTGAAAGGAAAATGTTAGTTCTGTTGTGTATGAGAAAGACTTGGAAAAAGAGAAAAGGCTTAAGACACTTAGGATTAAAATATCAAACATCTAGAAATAAATTTATGGAAAAAACTATAAAACTTTATTAAAATAAACTAAAAAGACTGACATAGAGAAATAGATATTGGTTATAGACTAGAAGATTCAAATTTGCCAAAATGTCTTTTCCCTAAACTTATTTATGGATTTAATTCAAATCCAATAAAAATTGCAGTAGGGTTTTTTTGTGTGTGTGTGGAATGTGAAGTGTTGATTCTAAAATTTATATGGAACTACAATGATTAAAGAATAGCCAAGTTAATATAAGTCTACATTAATTTATACCCTGTGGTATTAGCACAAGGACAAACAGACAGGGGAATGAAGAGAATAGAGTGTCTAGGAATGGAACCAGATACATATGGCAAAGTAACACTGCAGAGCAGTAGGGGAAAGGCTAGTATTTTCAACAATGGTTCTGAGACTATTGGACAACATTTATTGTAGAAAAAAAAATTGGATCTCCTGTCACACCTAACACAAAAATCAATTCCAGGTGGGTTACAAACTTACGTATAAAAAAAAATCAAACTTGTACTGGATAAAAAAGAGAATATCTTCATGACCTTAGATAGGAAATGATTTCTTTTTTTAAATTAATTTTTATTGGAGTATAGTTGCTTTACAATGTTGTGTGAGTTTCTACTGTACAGCAAAGTGAATCAGATATATGTATACATGTATCCTCACTTTTTTGGATTTCCTTCCCATTTAGGTCACCACAGAGCACTGAGTAGAGTTCCCTTAGCTATACAGTAGGTTCTCATTAGTTATCTATCTTACACATGGTATCAATAGTGTATATACATCCATCCCAGTCTCCCAATTCATCCCATCCCCCCTTTCCTCCCTTGGTGTCCATACATTTGTTCTCTACGTCTGTCTCTCTACATCTGCTTTGCAAATAAGATCATCTATACCATTTTTCTAGATTCTGCATATATGTGTTAATATATGATATACGTTTTTCTCTTTCTGACTTACTTCACTCTGTATGACAGTCTCTAGGTCCATCCACATCTCTACAAATGACCCAATTTCATTCCTTTTTATGGTTAATACTCCATTGTATATATGTACCACATCTTCTTTATCCATTCCTCTGTTGATGGACATTTAGGTTATTTCCATGTCCTGGCTATTGTAAATAGTGCTGCAATGAATATTGGGGTGCATGTGTCTTTCTGAATTATGATTTTCTCTGGGTATATGCCCAGTAGTGGGATTGCTGGGTCGTATGTTAGTTCTGTTTTTAGTTCTTTATGGAACCTCCATACTGTTCTCCACAGTGGCTGTATCAATTTACATTCCCACCAACAGTGCAAGAGGGTTCCCTTTTCTCCACACCCTCTCCAGCATTTATTGTTTGTAGATTTTTTATGATGGCCATTCTGACCAGTGTAAAGTGATACCTCATTGTAGTTTTGATTTGCATTTCTCTAATAATTAGTGATGTTAAGCATTTTTTTCATGTGTTTATTGGCCATCTGTATATCTTCTTTGGAGAAATGTCTATTTAGGTCTTCTGCCCATTTTTTGATTGGGTTGTTTGTGTTTTTGATATTGAGCTGCATGAGCTGTTTGTATATTTTGGAGATTAATCCTTTGTCAGTTGCTTCATTTGCAAATATTTTCTCCCATTCTGGGGTTGTCTTTTCATCTCATTTATGGTTTCCTTTACTGTGCAAAAGCTTTTAAGTTTCATTAGGTCCCATTCGTTAATTTTTGTTTTTATTTTCATTACTCTAGGAAGTGGGTCAAAAAAGATCCTGCTGCGATTTATGTCAAAGAGTGTTCTTCCTACGTTTTCCTCTAAGAATTTTATAGTGTCTGGCCTTACATTCAGGTCTTTAATCCGTTTTGAGTTTATTTCTGTGTATGGTATTGGGGAGTGTTCTAATTTCATTCTTTTACATGTAGCTGTCCAGTTTTCCCAGCACAACTTATTGAAGAGACTGTCTTTTCTTCATTGTATATTCTTACCTCCTTTGTCATAGATTAGGTGAACATATGTGCGTGGGAAAAATATGGAATGCTTCATGAATTTGCATGTCATCCTTGTTTAGGGGCCATGCTAATCTTCTCTGTATCGTTCCAATTTTAGTATATGTGCTGCCAAAGGGAGCACAGAAATGATTTCTTAAACATGACACAGGGCTTCCCTGGTGGTGCAGTGGTTAAGAATCCGCCTGCCAATGCAGGGGACACAGGTTTGAGCCTTGGTCTGGGAAGATCACACACGCCACAGAGCAACTAAGCCTGTGTGCCACATTACTGAGCTTGTGCTCTAGAGCCCACGAGCCACAACTACTGAGCTCACGTGCCACAACTACTGAAGCCCGCATGCCTAGAGCCCGAGCTCCGCAACAAGAGAGGTCACTGCAGTGAGAAGCCTGCGCACCACAACCAAGAGTAGCCCTCACTCGCCCGCGTGCAGCAACAAAGACCCAATGCAGCCAAAAATAAATAAATAAAATAAATTTTTAAAAAATGATGCAAAAGGCACTAACTAAAAGGAGAAGATCAATAAAGTTGATATCATTAAAATTAAGTTCCCTTCATTGACATACATTATTAAGATAGTAAAAAGCAACCATAGGGCAGGAGAACATATTTCCAACAATTTTAACCAAACTATTCAGAATACATAGATCATTGTTACAAATGACTAAAAAAAAACCCCAAAAGCAATGCTGCCAATTCAATAGAAAAATGGGCAAGAGAATCCACTAATGAGGAAATCCACATTACCAATGTACATTTAAAATGGCGTCCAACCTCATTGGGAAGCAGAAAAAGCACATCAAAACCTCAATGAGAAACCATTGCTTACCCACTAGATTGGAGAAAATTTAAAAGTAGGACAATTCCAAGGCAAAAACATGGAGCAATAAGAACTTTCAAAAACTGGTGGCAGTAAACACTGATCCAGTCATTTTGGAAAATGCTTTGGCACTATCCAGTAATGTGCAGTTGTGCATATCCAGAAATTCCTCTCTCAGAGATATGTTCTATTTTTGAAATGCATACTTATGTGCACTACCGTACACTTGACAGGAATGTGCAATGTTGCGTACAATAGCCTCAAATGGGATCCTGCCAAACATCCATCTACAGTAAAATGAATAGACAAACGGTTTATTCATGTAATGGAATAACATTCAGTAGTGAAAAATTTAAAACTACAGCTGTGTGCAACATAACGTCAACAAAAGAAACAAGACAAAAACAGATAAAGTAACCCACATTGATTAGGGGTTCCTGCTTCTGTCGCAAAGCTATGAAACAAAGCAGGGACACATTAACCTAACAGTCAGGAGAGTGGCTACCCCAGGGGAGGCAAGAGTCTGAGATGAGCAAGGAACATGGTGGGGAAGTTACTTATCCTCCTGATTTGGTCCCGAACAAGGATCCTTCTGCCCAGTGTCATCTGAGCCAATAGAATGGGACCAAGCAAAAGAAAGTTTTCTGTTTTTTATTTTTATTTATTTATTTACTTTTTGGCTGTGCTGGGTTCTCGTTTGCTGCGCCAGGGCTTTCACCAGTTGTAGTGAGCAGAGGCCGCTCCTTATCGAGGTGCGCGGGCCTCTTACTAGCGGGCCTCTACTTGTTCCAGAGCACAGGCTCCAGACGCGTAAGTTCAGTAATTGTGGTTGTTTTATGATATGGGAGAATCTCCCCAGACCAGGGCTCGAAGCAGCGTTTCCTGCATTGGAAAGCAGATTTTCAACCACTGCGCCACCAGGGACGCCTGGAAAGTTTTATTCTTTGATGAAAGAATGGAGAGAGGCAAGATCATCCTGTAGAGTACCGGCTCTCCCTGGCTGCCCGGAGGTAGGGCTGCTTTACAGGGTTTTCTTCAGCGGGGAGGGGGTGGAGTTCTCTTGGGGGCGGAGTTCTCTCAGGGGCGGATTTCTCCCAGGGCTGGCAGAGCCGCTTGCGGCTTTAGATCACGGTGCCGGGTGCAGAGACGCTGCAGACGGGCTGCCGCCGCCATCTTGACTTGCTGTGTCGTTCGTGGAGCTTCTGCCCTGTGTCCCACGAAGCTGAGGTGTCGGCGCAGCTGTTTGTGCACTAGATCTCTGGTCTGAAGTGCTGGGTGCCAGGTCTCTTCACACGGCCCCCTATGAGCAACTGAAACTAGACTACGCACAGAGGAAAAGAAAAATGAAAGGTTAGACTTTTTAAATTACGCAGATTCTATTTTCATTTCCCGGGAATAGTCAACGGGCTTTGCCAGTGATAGCAGCATTCTCTGATGCTGATGATGTTCACTATCTTGACCTTGATGAGTGTTACACAGGGATCCACTGTACTATAATTTGTTAAACTGTGTAGTTTGTTATAACTTGTTAAACTGTACACAATATTTTATACACTTTTCTTCATGTCATATTTCATAATTTAGAAATGTTTAAGCATATGCAGGGTACAGAGGGAATAATACAAAGAAAGGAGTCATTTCTATGGGAGGGAGGAAGTAGGAAAGGCTTCTTAAGAGGTTTCCGGTGAGCTAAGTTGGGTAGTGGCTCAAGGAGTAGGAGCGTACCGTCAGACTTTGATTCCTGTCACAAATGCTTACTTGTGTGTTAGTGTCCAGACTGGGAAGACTGTTTCAACTTGGCTCTTCCTGGGGGTGCAGGTGGGAATGGAAAGATGCTGGCGATGAATACACTGGGCTAAAAAAAAAAAAGCAACCAATTTAAGGTGCATAGGCTACAGATAGAATATAGTTAAGTGTTGTCCTGGGCAGTATGGTTTAGTTGTATGACATTACTGGTTCATTTATTCAGTAATTAATCCATTCATTCAACAAATATTTTCTGAGCATCTGCTCTGTGCTGTGTATTACTCAAGATCCTGGGGATACAGTGGTGTATGAGACTAATGTGTTTTCATTGACCATGATTAGCATGGGATTATTATAGGCATCTGCTTATTTTCCAGAGTAGGTTGAGTGATTTGGGATCCTACGGTCACTGCAGAATAGACGTTTGCTTCTGGATCTCCTCCAAAATAGCCCAAATCAAATGTATTCCTTGATGTAAGGTCCATGAGATTATGTGGGTTTTCCTCAGCGTCACCCATGGCATCTGGGTCTTTACCTTGTCCCAGATTTGCACCCACAGAGCTCAGTGGGTTATAATTTGGAGACTTGGCCAATTCTTTTAGTTTAGAGAAATAAGACAGTATTTATCTGTGTAAGTACTTAGGTGTCTCCACCATTTCTGATTCCTTGAGATTTTAACTTTACCTTCAGCAGAGCTCATTGAGCCCACAGTAGAGGGAAAAAAGTGTTTGTAACGGTTTTCTTTATACGAGACAATTTTAAAAAATAGTGAAAGGCAAAATGAAACTAATCCTAAGAAGATCTCTGAAATAACTACTGTTTCAAACTGTAGACTTGGGGTTACTTTTTATTCCAGAAGTTGAAAAGTATTTGAATTGTTTGTTTCTCAGGAAATTTTACCCTCTAATAATATAAAATTTATTGCATGGTGAATTTCACTGAATAGGCCTGAAGAAGATCCTAAGATGGAATTCTTGAAGAGAAGTTATTTTTTCACGTTTAGTTTACAATGTATATATATAATGCTTGATGTTTCTTTATTTCATATTTCAATGATATGCATTAATTTTTTGTTTTTAGTTTGGATAACTTTGGCTTTTATCTGATCAAAAGACTTGTTATCATGCTGACCTTTCCAGCATTTGATTGACAACTGATTCCTTCAGAGTCTCATGGGATATATGTTTCCCAAAGTTTACAAATGCTTTTATTTAATAAGACCCCCCAAAAATGGTAATTTCTGAGTAATTTGTCCTGCTATAACTCTTTTCTCTTAGCATTCTTTAAAAAAAAAAGATCTTTTCCCAAAACTACTTCGGAGACATTATAAACATACTAGCTAATTCAACAAACATTTACTGAGTGCCTGCTACATTCCAGACACAATGCTAGTTTTTCAGTTAAGACAAAACAAGTAGGCTGCAACACCTGTCCACAGGACTTCACAATTAGTTGAGGATTGAGAGATATAAATTGTCAACAAAGATACAGTGTGATAAATGTGATAATCAAGGTTAGAATAGAACGCTAAGTAAGAAAATAGGGAAAGATATTTAGTTGATATCGGAAGCAAAAATGAAGGCGTTTCTAGGTGAAAGTGACCTGAGCTGAGATCTGAAGAAGGAGTAGTGCTGGGTGATTAAGGTAAAGATGTTAAGCTGGACAGTGACCTAGGCAGAAGGAACAAAAGGCGTAAGACACAGGGTGTGAGAGAATGTGGTAAAGTTAGAACTGCAAGTGGCTTAGTGTGGCTGAAGAGTAGGTTGTGAAGTAAGTGGACAGAGAGTGAGATGAAGAGGCTGGTAGGATCCAGGTAATCCAGGTAATTAAAGGCTTTATGTGTCATTCTAAGGGGTATCAACCTTATCCTGAATGTAGTGGGATGCACTGAACAATTTTAAGTAGAGGAGTGAGAAAATATTTGTATTTTAGACTAATCTTTCTGGTGGTAGTTTGGAGAACAGATAGTAAGGTGAAAGCCTGGTGTTTGGGGATGAGGCCATCTGACCAGAGGCAAAGTTAAAGCACTAAACTGAAGCAAACAAATAACTTAGAACTGAAGAGTCAGTTTGGTTCCAAACACCTATGTAATTCAGATTTTTCTCTGACAGATTTCCAGATTATTGCCAGCTCACTTTACCTGAGTTGTTACATATCTATATAAAGGTAGTAGATAATTAAGCAGAGTTTGTGTGAATGAAGCAACATCTATTCCTTCTTTGAACAAGGAACAAGATTTCAAGGAAAAGAATCTATAATGCTTTAACAATGATGTGAGATATAATAAGAAAAATACAGTGTCAAGAAAGGCCTGACTTAAATTACTATCAATAAGCCAAGGTGAGGTCTAATGACAGCCTTAACATTGTTTCAACAGCCGCCAGTATTTGAAGCTAGTGATTTGTTTATATTTGTCCAAGAGATAGGTTAATGGCAATTTTGTAGATGGTGGCAGGCGTCCTAATCAGTCTTCCAGCAGGACAAAACCATCATTTAATCATGTCACTGGCTCAGGATTGATATAGGGAGAGTGAGAAGTTAAGTGAGTCTTCAGAACACTCTATCCATTCAAAAAGGGGACTTCAAAAAAAGATTCAAGGAGAAGAATTCATGTGTACCTTCAGCTTTAGATACATTGGTATATTGAAAAAGTAGAAAAGAGAATGTGGAACAGACCTCCAGTGACAAATTCTGCTCTTTCCCCTACTTGAGAACCATTAACACAAAATTTCATGGTGGTAGCTTAGGTTGAGAGACCTAAACACGTGCATGTTCTAAATGGGTGTTCCTTTTTTTAATTTTTTATAAATTTATTTATTTTATTTTTGGTTGCGTTGGGTCTTCATTGCTGCGCACGGGCTTTCTCTAGTTGCAGTGAGCGGGGGCTGCTCTTTGCTGTGGTGCACGGGCTTCTCATTGTGGTGGCTTCTCTTGTTGCAGAGCATGGGCTATAGGTGCACAGGCTTCAATAGTTGTGTCACGTGGGCTCAGTAGTTATGGCACATGGGCTCAGTTCCTCCGCGGCATGTGAGATCTTCCCAGACCAGGGCTCGAACCCGTGTCCCCTGCATTGGCAGGTGGATTCTTAACCACTGTATCACCAGAGAAGCCCCTAAATGGGTGTTCTAATATGATATTTTCCCATCATAAAACATACCAGCATTATTTGTAAAAGCCTAGAGACCACGAATCCATGTCCAAGCCCTGTCTGTGTTGTCCAGCTCATCTGGTTAAATCTGGAAAGAACTAAATGTGCAATTCTTACTTTGAACAAACACTTGACATTGCTATCAGATAAAATTACAAGCTAGAATTCTATGAAAAGTCACATTGTAATTAAGTTGTTCTAATTGAATACATTATTTTTTTAATAGTTACCCATGCCTTCAGTTTGTTAGTAAACATTATCTAATAAAATACTCTATTGTTTAGGAAAGTTTGCGTAAAAGGGAAATTGTTTGGGGAAAAGAGTAAGCAGTGAATAGAATCTGAAAAGAAATGTCTCATAGCAGCCAAGCAATTATGTTCCTTCACAGAATAAGTGCTTAGTATCAATTTTGTGCATGTAGAGGGCATCTCTAGTGATTCAGAAGAGAGAAGCAGTTCTTGGTGCTTTCCAGTTCCTAATAAAATCACTGCATTGAAAAGATTAATGAACATACAGTTGTATGTTTAAAGAATAAGATGATTTTGTTTCCACTACCGTTCATGAGATGATGAGTGAATAGGTTGATACTTCAGCTGCTCTGGTTTCTGGTGTTAGGAAGACTACCCTACAGTCAGTTTCACCACATTCTGCTTGATTGGCCTTTTGGGAAGGGCGATAGGCCAATCCTTGATTATAATGATTTGCTCCCTGAATTTACGTATCCAAAAAAGTACTTAGCTCCTAAGAGAGTGGTCTCTACTTCCATCCAAGGGGTCAGAGGACCTCACACAAACAAAAATCAGGATATGTGTTTTGAGAAGTAAGGAAGAACTTAGTATTATAAATAAGAGTTGCTATATATTAGTTATGTATTGCGATGTAACAAGTTACTCCAAAACGTAATGGCTTACAAAAACAACCATTTATTATCACACGTTTTCTGTGGGTTAGGAATCTGGTGTGGCTTAGCTGAGTGCCTCTGCTTCCGGGTCTCTCACAAGGCTGAAATCAAGGTGGCCAGCATTGCAGTTATCTCAAGGGTCAATCAGGCATGGATCTCCCAAGCTCACTCAAGTGGTTGATGGCTCAACTCGGTTCCTCGTTGGGTGTTGGATGGAAGGCCTGAGTTCCTTGCCAAAGGAGACTCTCCATAGGACAGCTCACACCATGGTCACTGGCTTTCTTCAGAGTGAATGTGCAGGATTGGGAGGGAGGGAGGGCAGCCCAAGATGGAAGACACAATCTCTTTGTAACCTCATCCCAGAATTGACGTCCCGTTACTTGTGCTGTAGCCTCCTTGTTAGAAACCAGTCACTAGGTCCAGCCCACACAAGGGGAGAGGCATTCACAGGGCATGAATACTAGGAGGCAGGGATCATTGGGGCCATCTCAGAGGCTGCCAACTGCAAACTGGGAAAACCTGGCAAGAGTAGTTCTTCTTTAAGACCCCTCTTAGTCAACTTCCTGCAACCAAGATTCTTAATATTCTTTCTTCTTTGGGATCCCTGTCTCAAATCTCCCAGTTTCTTCGCTTTTCATGAATTTTTTTCCTGGAACAGTTTTTGAGGTTGCTCTGTAAAGCCATTAGCAGTGGCCTAGAATTAGACTGCTGGTGTGATCTCAGAGACGGGTATACTAGCTATAGCGTGTGTTCTCTTGACCTACCAATTTTGGGGATTAAAAAAACTTTAGACCCACCTTAGAGTATTTACATATTTATTATCGTTTTTAAATGTAGGAGGTGTGGAATCTGGTTAAAACCCCAGGCCAGAGAATTTGGAAGATTGAACCTCTGGCTTTGTTTGACTTCTAGGCAAAACTCATTGTCCTTCGGCTGCACATTCCCATTGTTCTTAAAACCTGCTGTATGGGAGGATGGCGCCTGAAGAGGGAAAATGTCTTGGCCTTGCCACCACCCAGGCTGTTATATCTTTCTGATAAATATCAGGCTGCAGTCACTTGTGAACGTTTCCCTCATTAGGTTTGGATAATTAATTGCTGAGTCTTGCTGCTTTCTTTTGAGAAAGGGGCAGTATATAAAATATATTTTGTAAATAAAAATATGTCTGCTGCATCTGATGTAAGACTAAATGCTCAGTTTCAGGACTGCAGTTTGGCAGTGTGTTTTAAATTTGTCTACTCCCTTATGAACAGAGTAAGGTCAACAGTTTAATCAGTTCAGTATTTATCAAGCACCAAGTGCTGCCAGACATGGTGCCAGGGCCCGGGAATATGAGGATGAGTCATACACATTCCTGCCCTTGCGGAGTTCTCAGTCTGTTGGGAGGAACAATCAGGTAAACCAATAATAACAAAATAATGTGATAACAATAGAGCTGCCTACGGAGTTCAGAGAGGGCCCTGAGAAGCGGGTGTCTAACTCTGCCTGGGAATTTGTATTCTACAGCATCCCTTAGAATACAAACCTCAGAAGGTCTGATGTGTTCGGGAGGAGAAGCATGTATGCTTGTAGGCTGTGCAGTGTTTTTTCAGCTGCTCTATCCCCAGAGGGAAAAGAGCATTACGTCTTCACTGAATTTTAAAGTTTTTTTTATAATTACTAAATTATTATCTTTAGAAAGTAGAAAATAGTTTAATTTTACCAATGTAATTCTCTTTGAAACCAACTTTGAAATGTCAAATGTCAGATTGATTCATTCTCCTAATAAACTATTTAGCCAGGAAGTCCTTTCACCAGGAAATGCTTTGTTTACATCTCTGAAGGTGGTCCTAAAAGAGTAGAGGGTATGTATTAGGAATACTTTGTACTTAGCAGCATGTACAGTGATGTCAACTTACTCACAATGTAAAACATTCATTTATGCCTATAAAGTTGTTTTAACTTTAATGAAAAATACCAGCAATACTAGTGTATTAGTTTTCTAGGGCTGCCATACAAAGTACCACAAACTGTGTGGCTTAAAACAAGGTATCAGCAGAGCCATGCTTCTCAGGCATGCTCGGAAGATTCTAGGGGAGAATCCTTCCTTGCCTCTTCCAGTTTCTGGGGGCCCTGGATGTTTCTTGGTTTGTAGTAGCATCACTCTAATCTCTGCCTTGGTCTTTTCATGGCCTTTTCCCCTGTGTCTCTCTGATTCTCTCCTCTTGTTATAAAGACACTAGTCATTGGATGTAGGGCTCACTCTAAACCCACAGCATGATTTCATCTTAAGGTCATTAACTAATTTTATGTCTGCAAAGACTTTATTTCAAAATAAGTTCACATTTTAGATTCTGGGTGGACATGAATTTTGAGGAACAGTATTCAACTTATTACAGTTAGATTTACAGAAACAGCAAAAGATATATTTGCACATCAAGGATAAAAGCTTTATACTTCACATTTGAAAAAAGGTATTTCTTTATATTATTTTTATACCTGGTGGTAGAAAGAAAAAGAAGTGGGGAAAAGGTAGACTTTAAGGGTAGTTAGGTAAGATCTGATAGATGTAAGGAGATTTAACATGTAGAGAAATATGAAATGCTTAGGACCAAAATGTAATGCAGGAAGTGCTGTGATAGCCTAACTTCCCCAAAGTTGTTCATCCAAAAATGGTTATAGATATTTAGATTGGAAGTCAGAAACTTAATTCAAAATAGGTAAATTAGTTTACTGAAGGGCAGAAAGGTAAGAACCATTGAAAAGTCCTAAACCACTGAAACTTTTAAGTATTGACTTGGCAGTTTGAAAGTCTGTCCATTTTTTCTAAGATGTAAGTCTGATAGGCTATCAGCTCAGTCTTATTTATCCCTATATTTAATTAAATGAGTCAAATCAGTAATTATTTATTGAAAAACTGCTTTCAAGGGAAGGTGTTACACTGTACATAAAGAAATATAAAACTCAGCCCTTTCTTTCAGTAGCTTAGTTGTGAAGACAATCTGAATACATATGAAAAGATAACTAACTGTATAAGCAGTAAAAAGACTATGTTAAGACCTTATAGCAATTTAGAGGAGTGAAAGCTGCTATAGGTATTTTGAATAGAAAGAGGTTAAATGCAGGGCCTGAGAGACTTACACAAGTGTTGAAAAGGCTGGGAGTGCTGGCTTTTAGGAGACCTGGAAGTGCAGGGTCCACAGGGAAGCTGCCACTGATGAGCTCAGCTGTCTGCAACATTGGAGTGGCTGATTCTCAGGAGATCATGTTTATCCTTGTGGAGCGCTTGTTCTGCTGGGGGAAATAATCAGATAAACTCATAATCAAAATACACTGTGATAAGTGATGTGGTAGAGTCAGGTACAGAGCGCAAAAAGGGCATAGAGAAGGGAGTGTCCCCGGCCAAACCTCACATTGCCATCTGGGAGTGCCACCTCACTTACCTGCAGATGATCTAGGGGAGTAATGACCTGTTCATCCTGCCTTCTGGGTCAGCCCCTTATTGGTAGAATCCAGTGAGCTCTGCTGAAAAGAGCCTGGAAGTGTCATTTCCTGAATTTATCCCCTTCCGTGCAGAGGAGGGCTTAGGGGGCAGTGATGTTTCTGAGAATCAACAGACACATCTTCTGCAGTAGCCAAGAAAAGCAACTGAAAGAGGGATATAATGTGGGTCTTAAAGAGAAGTGAGATTTGGATAAGAAGGAAGAAGGAAGGTGTGTATTCCAGGTGGAACCAGGACTTAGGATATTCCAAAATGTGTTCAGGGTGCAGGGATTATAGCAAATTGACTGAAGTCATGTGGAAAGTCAGTGACAGATAAAGTTATAAAGATAGATTGGGTCAGATTATGAACAGCTCAATGGTGAGTTGAAGGGATGGGAATGGATTTTAGGTTAGTGGGTCCCAACTTGTGGGCCTGAGGCCTCTGGGACCCTGGAGTTATTATTGTCACGGGCTCTCTGATCCATATGCATACCATGGATAGCCTGGACACAGAACAAATATGTCTGTCCCATGATATGAGCTACGGTTTGTACTTGACTGTAGGTGATGTGACTTAGCAAAATACAGATTAATTGTATATGTCTAAATTTATTGCAGCATGTATCATCTATTTTTTAAATTAAAGTGTTCTAACAGTAAGACTACTGTCATGTGGTGACCTGTACAAAATTGTTGATATTGTAAAGGGGTTTTCATATTTAAGAAGTTTAGGATCACTACTCTAGGCAGTATGAGTCCTTTGAAGGCTTTGGAGCAGCATAAAGACAAAGTGAAATGATGGTTTAGGGAAATCAATCTGATAGTGCTTTATAGATTTAAAAGTGGAGATTAAAGGCAGCTAAACCAATAAGAAACCTCTTGTGGAAATTAAGCTTCAGAAAACCAGTGAGCTGAGAATAAGCAATTCCTAAAGCAAGATGTGATGTGTGACAATGGGTGCAATTAAAGAATTGTGCACCAGGTGTGAATTTATTGCCTCTCAGCTCCAAATTCACACTGTGATGCCTGTTCTGTGAGAGTGGAGCTGGGCTCTGTTTGCCAGCTGACAAGTTGTTACGATTTGCCATTGAAGGGCGCTGCAGGGACACTGGAGGAAGGACTTCCTTATATTGGGCCCAGTGTGCACCTCTCTCTGGACTCCTGTAGCACACACGGCTTCTCCAAGATCTGGCTTTGGCCGCCTGTGCAAGTTCTCTAGCATCAGATTCCTGTAGCATCAGTGCAGCTTCTCCGGGCACCCCTTCAGGTGGCTTTGCAGCAGAGCCACTGCCGAAGGACAACCTTGTGGATGGCTTTCCTCCAGGACACCAGAGGGCAACATTCTGGCAAGCTCTGCTGGCACAGGACCTCAGCAACTTCTCTACCAACCAATGAGCCACAGCTGCGCCCTCTCCAGTGAGGGAGTGGATTAGCCCTTGTTGGGGGAGACTCTTATGTGGGGCAGTAGCTCAGCCCTAAGGGTAGTGGCTGCTCCTTTATCTGTAATTTTTGTATTCCTTGGTGTTTTCTTTGCTTTTCACTAGCCAATCCCTTGTTGAATTTAATAAACATTTATATTAAACATTCCCCATAAACTCCTGTATAATCTTTGTGATATAGGTCCTGATAGGACCCTGACTGATATAAATAGTATCTAATTCTGTTGGACATTCATAATAAAGCAACATCTTCTACATTTCTCTTTATCTGAGGATATAAAAGGCTATGTGTTTTAGCCAAATAGAGTCATATTATTACCCATATTTTTCTTGCTGCTAGGGAGCAGTAAAAGCAACATCATATAAGCATTTTGAAGGCTGCAAACATAATGAGTTTCTTGAAGAAGTTCTTCATAAGTAGAAAGTAATAAATTAATATTGTTTTTGAAATGTTTTCTGTGGTTGATAACATGGTGATAATAGAAGTTTTATTTATTAATTCTTCTTGTGATTCATTCATGTCTTCTCTGTTATAAAATGGAACTTTTTACATTATTACTGAAATCCATCTGGGATTATGACATTTGGGATTTCATCATTAAAACATATGTTTATAGCCCCTTACTTGAGGAGTTTTATCAGCAAAGTATCAGGTACTATGTTTTCATATTATTTAGACCTCAAGGTCTTGGAAGGCCAAGAGGCTTTTGTGTTTAACTCATTTTGTTCACAAATGTGAGCTTAAATATATACTTTTGCTTGAAAATCATTGCGTAGCTGAGGTTTGTATAGATTGACAAGTATTACATATGAGTATGTATTAAAATATCAGTAAATTAAAGTAAGTGTGTGTGTGTGTTGGGTGGGAGTCTGAGAATGTGTTTTTTTTTTTCTTGTTTACTTTAGTGACTGAAAATAGCCCAGATTACAAATTAGTAAATTTAGCAACATTATGCTTTTATTAAGAAATAAAAAGATATCAATATTCTTCTGAGGGTGAAAACATTTATATAGTATCAAATTTATAGTTAAGTGGTGTTTATTCTTTTCTAAGACACCTTTCTGTACTAGCCCCGATGGAATTGAAATGTCTTTTCCCCTTGCCTCTTAAAGGGCTATAAACCACGTTCAGAACTCTAGAAAGACTAAAGAATGCTTAAGTGGGATTTTCAAGGTTGACAGCGTAGAACTCAAGAACACAACCTTGCTTTGTTAGATCTGTTACAGAGAATGTTAGTGACGTTACCCATCATGTTTGCTAGATGGCGCTAGAGTTCATATCTCATATCTAGACTTCACACACCTTCCTCTGTATTTGGAGTCATTATTGTCGGATTTAAAATCGTATTACCTTAAAAATGTTACTTATTAAGTATGTATGGAGTGTTACTTTGTCTGACATCGTTTAAGATCTCATTTTCCTCTAGCCCGTACATGAAAAGATCTGACAATACAATATAAAAATGTTTTCTTTGAATATTCATGTTTAGAGAGTAGAAGACTAAACATGTCCAGAAAGAGCTTTTCCAGAAAGAAAATTCTTAGTGAAAACTGAGCTTTCACTATGTGTCTATACTTGAAAATTGAGTAGGCGAATTAAATAATTACATGCTTATTTTAAGCATTAAAAATATCTTTGCCTCAATTATTTTAATGTTTTAGTTGAAGGACCTCTGTGACCTGTATATGCACATAAACATAGTCTGTTGACTAAGAGAGGTATTTGAAATGAAGAAAAAAAAATTACCTATAAGATATAGTTTTTAATTAACAGTCATAAATAAGAAAATGTCACATTTTCTAAGAAGTAATAGCTTGCATTTATTTTCTGCATTTGTTTCAGTTAAAAATCATATTACAAACAATGCATATATGCATGTATAAAAAATGTCCTACTGACCGTATGTTCTGCCTTCCCTCACCTAGTTTGACATTGTAGAGATTTCTGCCGTTAGAAGTTTGATGTCTATTCCTCAACAAATTTTCCTAAACATGAAACATAAATATGTTTTCATCTTTGTAGATTATCTCTGTATATCTTTATATGTTATCTTCTGATCTGTCTATAATACAATTATAATCCTTGTATACACAAAGATCTGATTACATGAAAAAAAAAACAATCTAGAGTCCAAGAAAATAATTCAAAGTAATGTGAATCATATTCCAGTCTTGCATAAAAATATCCAAAGAGAAGAACATTCCCATGCATCACAGAATTTCTTTCAAAAACTTCTTTCCCCAAGTTCTTATTGTCAATATTGTTCACACCCATAGCAATGCTTTAAAGAGTCACTCCTTTCTCACTCCAAGCTTTCTAAATTCTCCACCCAATTCAGTCAAGACCAACCCTCTCTCTGGTGTAGTTTTCTATTACTCAATCAGTTTTTCTCTTCCTTCAATACCTAGATTCTGCAAAACAAAGTAGGGTCTTGAAGCTGACTGAGCAAATAAGTCAGCTTCATCTCTCTTCTTCTTCTTCTTCTTTTTTTTTTTTTTTTATAAAGAAGATGTTGGGGGTAGGAGTTTATTAATTTATTTATTTTTGCTGTGTTGGGTCTTCGTTTCTGTGCGAGGACTTTCTCTAGTTGTGGCAAGCGGGGGCCACTATTCATCGCGGTGCGCGGGCCTCTCACTATCGCGAACACACACTCACATATGCAGATTCTCTTTCCCTTTTTTAGTTACATAAATGGAAAATCATACTATATATATTGTTCTGTGTCTTGGTCTATCTGCTCAACAATTTATCATGGACATTTTTTCTTTTTAAATTTATTTATTTATTTATTTTTGGCTGCGTTGGGTCTTCGTTGCTGCGTGCGGGCTTTCTCTAGTTGCGGTGAGTGGGGCTACTCTTCGTTGTGGTGCATGGGCTTCTCATTGCGGTGGCTTCTCTTGTTGCAGAGCACAAGCCCTAGACACGCAGGCTTCAGTAGTTGTGGTGCACAGGCTTAGTTGCTCCGTGGCATGTGGGATCTTCCCGGACCATGGCTCGAACCTGTGTGCCCTGCATTGGCAGGCAGATTCCTAACCACTGCACCACCCGGGAAGTCCCATGGACATTTTTTCATATCCATACACGTACATCTACTTCTTCAAAAAAACCCCATGCACTTCATATTATTCCATGCATTGATGAGTATGGATGTACTTTATATACAACTGTTTCCCAACTGATATTTGGGTAATTTCTAATTTATGTTATTTTTTAAAATTAATTAATTTATTTCTGGCTGCATTGGGTCTTCGTTGCTGTGCGTGGGCTTTTTCTAGTTGTGGTGAGGGGGGCTACTCTTCGTTGTGGTACACAGGCTTTCATTGTGGTGGTTTCTCTTGTTGAGGAGCACGGGCTCTTGCTGCATGGGCTTCAGTAGTTGTGGCATGTGGGCTTCAGTAGTTGTGATTCACGGGCTCTAGAGCTCAGGCTCAGTAGTTGTGGCACACGGGCTTAGTTGCTCCGTGGCATGTGGGATCTTCCCGGACCAGGGCTTGGACTCAAGTCCCCTGCGTTGGCAGGCAGATTCTTAACCATTGCGCCACCAGGGAATTCCCTGGTATTATTCTAAGAATACTCTGGTAGATATACTAGTGTATTTCTGAAGACACTTAGAATTGGAATAACTGGTGTGTAAATTTAAAGTTTAATTGACAGTACCATATTACTTCCCTAAAAAGTCCTACTGGTTTTTGAGCCCATTAGTAATGCATGAGCCTGCCCATTTTCCTATTATCTTGCAAATATTGCTAGTATCAATCTTTAACTTTTTTCCAATCTGAATACTAAAATTATCTTATTAAATATCTTCAAATTTTTATCAAATTAATGACTGTATATTGTTTATAAAGTAGAAGTAGAAGTATAAATTTATATTTAAAAAACAGCAGTTTTTTTAGTGTTCTTGTTCTGCAATTCCTGTTAGTCACATGTTGAACCTCCTGGATTGATTCTTGTATGGGCCAGGTTTTGCTGTTATAAATTTCTGTTGTGAAGTTTTAGTGCTTAACCCAACAACTGTTTGTCTCATACTCATGTTCAAAGTGAATTGGGTGAGATTCCTTCTGCTCCACATGGTCACACAGGTACCCAGCTGATGGAGGCACCACCATTTGCTGCAAAGCTTTTTATCAAATAGATAAGAGAGTAGAGAATTTTCTCTATTTCAGCCTGGAGGTAACACATGTCTTCTGCTCACACTTCATTGGACATGACTAGTCACATGACCCTGCCTAGTCCCCACTGTGCTGGGAAATATAGTGGAATATTTGATGAATGTAGCTACTTTTGCCACAAACCTATAGGGCTCTCATTTTTCTCTCCAGTTTTTCAATTCTGATATTTTGTTCCATGTATTATAATATAGTCATAACTTAATCTTTCAGTCTAAAATTAAATTTTTCTGTCACATTTTTAGTTTCTAAGAGTTCTTTTCTTTCATTTTTTTAAATGTATTTTTCCTTCTGGTTTCATGAATTCAATATATATTCTTATTTCTCAGCAGATATTAATTTAAATTTTAACTTTTCTTTTTGCCACCAACCAATGCATTGCCATTGTTTCTTCAAATTTCCCCTTTCTGTTTGTTTTTCTTGGTCTTTGTCTTTCCTATTGGAGGCTTTCCTAAAGTATCTGGTGATCCTTGACTCTTTTTTTGTATTTATGACACTAAAAAGATGATTGAAATCTTTTTGTGCAGCTGGGTGGGAGGGGTGGGGGAGAGACTTGTCAAATGATGTGCAGAGTGGTCAGATGTGGTATGTGTGTGGGAATCCCTGAATATTAAATATCCATATTTGTGTGTTTTTTCTCTTGGGCTGCTCAGTTCCTCCAGAAGAGACTCCTCTACTCTCTGAGTATTTGGGGGTGATTAAGCCTGCTGCCAGTTTCTGATAATCAACTGAGGGAAGGGAGTGTGGGAGCTTACCATCTAGTACATACAGATTCACCTAGCTGCCCTGTTCTCAGTCTGGGGTTGTGGCATGATGGCTAGCTTGCCACCAGCATTCATGCTTCCACATCCATTACGTATGGAGTTATTGGAAGCAGCTTCCCAGCCAGAGCCTATATAGTCCATCCCCTAATATATCTAGGTGTCTCTAGGTGCCTAGTCCATACATCTTTTCTTGGGAAATGCTTTATACTCTTTCTTTTTTCAGCCAGTTGTGATAGAGATAAACTTCAGGCAAAACTTTGAGTTTACATTTTAAAGACAGTAGATTTTCAGTTTGGATGCCTAGCTGACTCTGTAGATGTATTTTTTAGTTTCCTATTACTGCGAAAACTAATTACCACAAACTTAGTGGCTTAAGACAACACAGATTTATTATCTTACTGTTCTGAAGGTCAGAAATCTAACATGGGTCAGCAGCCTGTGCTCCTTTTGGAGGCTCTAGGGAAGAATCTGTTCCTTGCCTTTTCCAGCTTCCAGAGGAGACTTGAATTGGTTGGCTCATAGCTCCTTGCTCTCATCATTCTGACCTCTGTTTCTGTAGTCACATCTCCTTCTCTCACTCTGACCCTCCTGCCTCCCTCTTATAAAGACCCTTGTGATTACACTGGGCCCACCTGGATATTCATGATAATCTCCATTTCAGGATCCTTAACTTAATATCATTTGCAAAGTCCCTTTTACCATGTAAGGTAACATATTTGTAGGTTTTGGGGATCAGCATGTGGACATGTTTGGAAGGCCTTATTCTGCCTACCACAGAACAAGACTGTCCCCTCCACCTGTTTATGTACTAATGAAACAGGAGGGAAGGGGGCAGGACACAACCTTTAAAAGAATTTTATAGCCATAGTACATGACAAAGACTGGTTAGAACCAAGTAGGCCCAAGATGGTGGAAGATTCAACTTCCAGTGGACCTTGTGCCTCATATGCTCATTGTAATACATTAGCATGCTAAATGACACACCTACCACTGCCATGACAGTTCTGAGGCCAACCATAAAAGGTCAAAAAGTGGGTGGTGGCCCAATTCCTGGAAATCCCTGCCCCTTGCCCAAAAGAATTAGAATAATCCTCCCACTCATTAGCCTATGAAATTACCTAGCCCATAAAAATTAACCTCACCATATTTCAAGGCCTCTTGCCTCTTGCCTCTTGCTTTCCCAGGTGGCCTGCACTCTGTCTGTGGAGTGTGTTTTTCTTGAAATAAATCTGATTCTTACCTATCACTTTGTCTCCGAATTCTTTTCCGACAAAGAAAGAACCTTAAGTTCACCAGCAACACTAACTGCTGTTATATGAGCAAGAAAACCCCCAAACATCTATCATGTAAAAGCAATGAAATTTGCTATAGCTTTTAGTATTATGTTAACTAATACAGAATTGAAATGGAGTTCTGCCATAACAAAAACTTAAAATAGTGACACTGAGTTAGAGCTTAAATAGTGAGTGGTGAGAAAACATACATGAGAGGCTGTTAAAAATGGGAATAAGGTTTTATAAAACTCTTGTTTGTGATAACATGGAAGGCAGACAGACCAAGTTCTTACTGAATCCCCATAACTTTAGTGAAAATGTCTGGGAAGAGCAAGAGTATTAGTATGCATTGATTGCTTACTGATGCACTTAGCATGGTGTTTTAAAAGAAGTAAATGAGTTCTGTGCAAGTAGAATTAAAGAGAGTAGAGAAAGTTCAGAAATTTGTCACCTTACAGAGATGGAAGAGCCAACTACTTCTAGACACCAAACTTTAGGAAATAAAGTCACAAAAAGCTTTGAATGGCAAAAACCCATTGAGTTTACAGTTAAACAAATGACTCATCTGGGCAGCAGATACTACATTAAGGATATTACCTCCCTTTCAAGCTATTGTTTCAGAAGACCTCAATGCAAATTCCATTAAGTTGGAAGAGAAAGAGGAATAGTCTTGAGAAACAACAAGTTATGGAAGGCTTGGATTCATGACTAGGAATTGATTGGAAGCAAATAGAACAGAAGCCTATTAAGATTTTTGGAGAATTGTATAACTTAAGAAACTATGAACTTGGCCCACAGAAAGCATGTGATGGTAAAAATAACCATTAAAACCACAAGATTTTACTTTAGTCTGAGGCACTGTTTGATGCTCACAGTGCATAATCCCTAGAAGCTCTGTTTGTATGCACTTTCCTTTGCATGCACGGTACCAGTTCCAGTTAGTTTCTTGAGTAAGAAAATTCAACCCACTAAGCAACTTTTCATATGGCAAAAAATCACAACAGGCCAAACAGCCAGAAATCTAAAACCCTAAATTCCATCATAGCTAAAATGGTAGGTTTCTCTCCCCAAAGAAATTACACCTGGGGACCTTCCATAGGAGCTAGACTTTGCTATAGAACTTTCATAGAATTAGAGCTTGGAAAAGAGCTGGAGGTCAGATGGTAAGTATTCAGAGGCTGTCTCACCTTTTCAGACCTTATAAGAAAGGTATGCCAGTTAGGACAGCCCTAAGCATTTTTTGCTTTAGATTTAACTGATGGTCTCTGTATGACAAATTTTATCTCCTGGCACAGGGCCATTCTTAATGAGTGGTACTAAAACATTGCATAATATATGACAACCACATGAGGCATTGTGGCCGAAAATAGATCAGTGGTTGTTTCTTAATGACTGGGATTGGATTTGTGTCACAAAAGATTATTGACTATCCCCACAAACTTTGTCGAGATGTCTTATCTTGGTAGTCTGATGACTGCCTTCAGATATTACCCAAGGTCCATTTTAGCCCGTCAATTTCTCTTCTTAGAAAAAAAAGGGTTATTTAGACAATTAAACTCAAAAATTAGAAAAATTGGGTCCCAGTTTGCATTCAAACATTGAAAGAGAATTTTGGACATCTTTCCTCTGCCCTCAAACTTCTTCAGTTTATACTTTACAAAAGCCCACACAAATGTAGATAATCCTACATGCAGTGGTTCAGTGTATGGCATGAGAGCTAGAGAATGCCATTGAGGTTGTGGAACTTACAGGAGAGGTTTCTGAAATTAGACAGGTGATATTACTAAATTTTAGGTTATTGGCATCTGGAGGTAGAATGTATACCGTCTTAGGAGAAGAATATTGTATTTACATCCCTGTAGACCTCTCCAGGATATTTTATATTACAAAAAATACCCAGGGAACAAAGACATGATGAAATTAGGTAATTTGGCTTATATTCCCATATTTGGTTTTACAGGCTCTTTGGTTTGGGATGGGATGTTTTCTCTTGGTTCCTGTATTATGCATGGACTACAAATTATGATTACTATTCTTCAGTTAGTATATGTTTTTCAGTGCTCAGTTGTATGGTTTTCAGGGTCTTGAATGCTGTGGAGAGGTCACTGTTCTGTGAAATGAAGCAATTAATGAATTTTCCACAAAAAATAAGGAAACCTGATACTTTTTAGTGTTGGAATGACTACCATCAGAAGCTCTACACACAACCAGAACACATCATCCAGCTGTGCAGAGCTGGATTAATCATATGTCCATATGATAATGTTCTACCCTTCATTTTAGGAGGAAGAATGGCCTAAAAGGGGATTATATTAGTTCTCTATTGCTGTGTAACTATATTTTCACAAACTTAGAGGTTTAAAACAACACGTATTTATTATCTCACAGTGTTTTGGGGTAAGGAATCTAGGAATGGCAGAGTTGAGTCCTCTGCTTTAGGGTCTTACAACACTGTAGTCAAAGTTTCGCCTGGTACTGCTGTCTCATCTGAGGCGTCACTGTGGTAGGATCTGATTCTAAGGACACATGATTATTGGCAGCATTCAGTTCCTTGTAGGTAGTTGGAATGAAGACCTCAGTTCCTTACTTTCTGTCAGCTGGAGGCCACTCTCAGATCATTGTCCAGTGGGCCTTCTCAACATGGCTGCCTTCGTCGAAGAAAATCTCGAAAGAGGAATGTTATAATCTTATATAATGCAATCACATACATCCCATCACCTTTGCAGTATTCATTTGGTTAGGAGCAAGTCACCTCTTGACTGGTCCACAGGGTGCCCAGATATTTGGTTAAACATTATTTCTGGGTTTGTCTATGTGGTTTCTCTGAATCAAAGTAATAGTTGAATCTGTATACTGAGTAAATCAGATTGCTCTCCCACATAAGTGTGGGCCTCATCCAATCTACTGAAGGCCTCAATAGAAAAATACCTGGCTCTTCTGGATCTGGACTTCTCAGGTTTTATAATCATGTGAGCCAATTCCTTATAAGAAATCATACATATATATATACTTGAGTTGTAGGAACTGGAGAAGATGCCAAAAGCTAAAATACGTAATGGTCTCAGCTAATCTTTCCTTTGCATCTTTCCCAGGAAATGACTCAATTTTGGGTGCCAAATTTGGTTCATCCATGGCCAAGAAAATTACAAACAAACACCAAAAAATCTCAAGACAACAATAATACTTGTGGTCATTTTAAAGGTATATTTACAAATTTTTTGGTACTCTTCACTTAAAGAAGAAAAGCCTAATTTCCTGCTGCTTGAATGTGGACTAGACTTAGTGACTTCCTTCTAACAAATAGAATGCAGCAAAAGTATATCACTTTTGAAATTAGTTATTAAAAGACTGCAGCTTCCATCCTGGGTCCCTCTCTTCTCTCTCATCACTTACTCTGGGAGAAGCCAGGTGCCATGTTGTTTGAGCAACCCTGGAAGAAGAGGCCCACATAGTGAAGAACTGAAGTCTCCTGACAACATCCATGTGAATGAGCTTGGAAGTGGATTCTTCAGGCCCTTCAGATGATTAAACCCCAGCCGACATCTTGACTGCAACCTTGAGAGACACCCTGAGTCAGAAGCTACTAGCTATGCCACTCTTTGATCCCTGACTGTCAGAAATTGTGTGAGACAATAAATGTTGTTTTAAGTTACTAAATTTGAGGGTAATTTATTATGTGGTAATAGATAACTAACAAGCTTGTGTAAATCTTCAGCTGCTCCTAGATTAGGTAAAATATTTCAGGTTTAATGAGTTTCCCATCACATTTAAAATATTTTTTTCCCACAAATATTACAAAGTTTAGGGTTTCCCTGGTGGCGCAGTGGTTAAGAATCCACCTGCCAATGCAGGGGACACGGTTCGAGCCCTGGTCTGGGAAGACCCCACATGCCACGGAGCAGCTAAGCCCGTGCGCCACAACTACTGAGCTTGCGCTCTAGAACCTGTGAGCCACAACTAATGAGCCCATGTGCCACAACTACTGAAACCCACGTGCCTAGAGCCCATGCTCCGCAACAAGAGAAGCTACCGCAATGAGAAGCCCACGCACCACAATGAAGAGTAGCCCCCCGCTCACCGCAACTAGAGAAAGCCCGTGCGCAGCAACGAAGACCCAACACAGCCAAAAATAAAAGAAAAAAGAAGTTGAAAAATGAAGTCTTATTGTAGATTCCCACCTACCTTCAATTTCTTTTAATGAGCTGCCTTATACTAAAGCCAAGTTTGAATAATGAGCTGCCTTATACTAAAGCCAAGTTTGAATAGACTTAGGACTCTACATAATAAGCAGTTAAACAGTGTCTAACTTACTGAAAGCCTATTAGGTGTTCAATTCCTTATTAAGCTTTCCACGTAATATCTCATTTATTCCTCTCAATAATATAATGGTATTATTATTATTATTTGCTCCATTCTTACATTTGAGAAGACCGAGGCTGAGAGAAGGGAAATAGAATTCCCCCTTTGTGGGTGTTGTTGAAACCTGTGACTTGCTTCTAACCAACGGAATATGGAAAAAGTGATGGAGTAGGTACTTTTCATGATTATATTTCATTATATATCAGTCCCTCTTAGCAGAGTCTGCTGGCCTTGAAGAACAACTGCCATGTTGTGAATTGCCTATGAAGAGAGTCACATAGCAGGAAACTGTGAGTGGCCTCTAGAACTAGAAGGGGACCTCCAGTCAATAGCCAGTAAGAAATGGGTCTTTAGTTCTACAAGTATAAGAAAATGAATTCTGCCAACAACCTGAAAGAGCTTGGAAGTAGATTCTTCCTCAGTCAAGCCTCTGGATGTGAATGCAGCCCAGCTGATAACCTTGATTGCAAACTCGTGGGACCCTGCTTAAAAGACCCAGCTAAGCCATGCTGTTCTCAGTATATATAGGATAAAATAATTTCAATTTGAGTGGGTCCATGGAGATAATGTATTTCACAGGTTTTCAGTAGTATTCCTCAGAACACTCAAGGTTTCACAGAAGAGGTGCTAGAAGATGTGGTGGTAACCATAAAGGTGAAGTGGGAGCCGAAAGAGAAGTTTGTAGAGAAGGAACACCACAGTCCATCCAGCTTCAACTTGAGCTGCTATGATTTTGGTTCTTCTGAATATTGGTTCTGGGTAGGCTTTCACATGAAATAAAGTGTTTTATTACTAAAAAAATTGAAAACCACTTATGTATAGCAACTATTCCATCTTACAAATTAAGAAATTGAAGCTTACAAAGGTTAAGTGACTAAGAAAAAATTACACAGTTATTATATCATTTGGTAGAAACAAAATTTGGATATGAATTCAGGTTTTTGAACCTCAGGCTTTTTCAGTGTTCCATCCTTGATGTCTTCAGAGCATAGGATAAAGAGCTACTTCAGCCCAATATAAACATGACTTTAATATTATCTTAATATGTTTCTCCATGAATATGCATGCACATTTTAAAATTATTATTTCTAGACAACATTTTTCCATGAAGAATTTGAGGTGGCTTGCCACAACAAATTAGGAATTTGGGGAAGGGAAAGTGAGGTGGAACTAGAGTTGCAAAATACCTGTGCTAAAGTCTGGATGGTTGTAGGGGTGGGCTATAAATGGGTGGTGAGCCTGGTAGAGGTCAGTGCAGAGGAAACAACACAGAATTTCTGGCACCTTGAAAATGTATGAAATCAAACCTGGGGGGAAAAACACTAAAAGAAATCTGAGCCAACAAAAGTAACTGCTCTAGACTGCCTGTCAGCTCTTACTGTTCTTGATGTGCATAAGGCTTACTTATTTCCCTTTGCTCTAATGTACTCAAACTCCAAGTGCCTGGACATAATGTGGAGAGTTAAAATAGAGGAGTGCCTCAGTTCCCACAGTGCCTTGCATCTGTCAGTTTAAGAGGAGACCACAGCATTGCTTTAATGTTGTGTGTGTGTGTGTGTGCATGCCTGCACACACTTTTATTAAACATATGCTCCCAGCCACATTCCACTTGGCAAGATCACAAGTACATAATAGCTACAAGCTGTAAAGAAGGAATAAAAGAGAGCTTAACCAGTTTCTTTTAAAAATAAATAAGACCTCCTAAGCCACTTTAAGTGTTCATTTATACATTCTTTGAGTGTGCACACTAGCTTTTCTTCTGTCTCTGAGTCTCTATTTTCTCACCCCTACACAAAGATGAGTATTGCAGTTGTACGTGATGCAAACATTGGAAATCTGTGTTTACATTTGTGTTTCCAACTGAATATGCTAATAGTGTTTAATCAGCAGCGATGTTGCTTTATATCAATGTTTTGTGCCGCGTACAGCCTCAGTGATAATGTTGTGATAACCACATTTTTCCCCACATCAAAACTTGGAGACTATCCCAGTTTTTTGAACAGCATTTGATTCCAAAATATGATGAAATCCTTTATTTTCTTCAGGATTGTTTCTGTGTTTTCAGGGAACACTAAATATCCTCTTTGCTTCACTAAGGGGTTGGGGGGACTTGGAACAGATTTACTCTTTTAGCAGTCTCGAGGTTTTGGTGATCCAGATGAGCTCACCAGCTGGCCAGGAGAACCTGCAGGGGGAAGCTCCAAGGTTGGTGAGGCTGTCAGAAGAAACGGCAGCAGGCTGCTTGGAGTGTGATTTGGGGATATTCAGTCCAGCGGCACACTGGCTAGAAAAGCAAGAAGAGAACATCAGTTGAGTACCATGGAGATGGGAAATGACAGGCTTTTAGTCACGAATTTACGAACAAATTTTTCTAACCTTCTAATAATATAGCTAAAGGAGATATAGGGCCTGTACAAGATTTGGTGAGCTTCTGAACTTAGGAAAGGGATACTCCATAGATAAAGTATTACACTCTTAGAGCACAAATATCTTTCTCCTCTTGAAAAAAAAGGTAAGAATAGCAATCTCAAACTGCAAACTTCCTTTTTAAAAGAGAAGTATTTCTTATTCTTTGTGTACGTTCAAAGTTGGTTAGGACTCCTTTTTTCCCCAGTGAGTCTGTGAGAAACTTGTTTTTTTGACAGAAACATGACATACTTTTTAAAGAATACTGTCATCTGGAAAACAATTCACACTTTGCATTTTAACCTTAATATATTGTATACAAGTTCTCTTTAATGCTGCTTCTCTCAGAGGACATGAAACATTTTGGCTCTTAAACACTTAAGAGCAGTACACTGCTTGAGATGAACAGATAGCTTTCATTAGTGCTAATGGGAGTTATACTTCTGCAGCAGGAGAGAACAGAGACTAAAGATTTTAAGTTATCCTTCATGTAAATCTTCCAGATGGAATAAATTATGAGGGATGCTTAGGAGGAAGAGGTCTAAATATCCCCTAAAGCCATAGTTTAATAGAAAAGCAATACTTCTGAGTAGTGGAAGTGGAGTCAATAATAATGGCTTTAAAAAAAAAATAATGGCTTTGGGGCTGTCACCATGGTAAGTAGCTGATATTGACTCTTGAAAATTCTTATTGGATTAGTACTGCACTTGAATTCCATTATTTTCCAAAGGACCTGAGAAGTAGTTCTCTATCTTGAATAGTCCACTAAAATGTATTCAATTTGGTTCAGCTTTTAAGGCCATTTATCTTAAATTCTGTAAATTTCTAATCTGCAAGCCCTGTAACAAGGAGATCTTTATTTTTGTTTTTCAGAATAACCCTTTCTGAAAATAGTGTTCCCTGTATCTTTCTTTCTGGCTGGGCGGGGGTGGCACATATTTTACTTTTCCTTGTTTTTAAAATGTTTACATTCTTTTACATGTAGCTGTCCAGTTTTCCCAGTAACACTTATTGAAGAGACTGTCTTTTCTCCATTGTATATTCTTGCCTCTTTTGTCATAGATTAGTTGACCATAGGTGCGTGGGTTTATCTCTGGGCTTCCTACCTTGTTCCGTTGATCTATGTTTCTGTTTTTGTGCCAGTACCATATTGTCTTGATTACTGTAGCTTTGTAGTATAGTCTGAAGTCAGGGTCTGATTCCCCCAGCTCTGTTTTTTTCCCTCAAGACTGCTTTGGCTATTCGGGGTCTTTTGTGTCTCCATACAAATTTTAAGATTTTTTGTTCTAGTTCTGTAAAAAATGCCATTGGTAATTTGATAAGGATTGCATTGAATCTGTAGATTGCTTGGAGTAGTATAGTCATTTTCACAATATTGATTCTTCCAATCCAAGAACATTGTAATTGTATATCTCTCCATTTGTTAGTATCATCTTTAATTTCTTTCATCAGTGTCTTATAGTTTTCTGCATACAGGTCTTTTGTCTCCCTAGGTAGGTTTATTCCTAGGTATTTTATTCTTTGTGTTGCATTGGTAAATGGGAGTGTTTCCTTAATTTTTCTTTCAGATTTTTCATCATTAGTGTATAGGAATGCAAGAGATTTCTGTGCATTAATTTTGTATCCTGCAACTTTCCCTAACACCATACACAAAAATAAACTCAAAATGGATTAGAGACCTAAATGTAAGACTGGACACTATAAAACTCGTAGAGGAAAACATAGGAAGAACACTCTTTGACATAAATCACAGCAAGATCTTTTTTGATCCACCTCTTAGAGTAACGGAAATAAAAATAAGCAAATGGGAGCTAATGAAACTTAAAAGCTTTTGCACAGTAAAGGAAACCATAAACAAGATGAAAAGACAACCCTCAGAATGGGAGAAAATATTTGCAAATGAATCAACGGACAAGGATTAATCTCCAAAATATATAAACAGCTCATGCGGCTCAATATTAAAAAAACAAACAACCCAATCCAAAAATGGACAGAAGACCTAAATAGACGTTTCTCCAAAGAAGACATACAGATGGCCAAGAAGCACATGAAAAGCTGCTCAACATCACTAATTATTAGAGAAATGCAAATCAAAACCATAATGAGATATTATCACCTCACACCAGTTAGAATGGGCATCATCAGAAAATCTACAGACAACAAATGCTGGAGAGGGTGTGGAGAAAAGGGAACCCTCTTGCACTGTTGGTAGAAATGTAAATTGATACAGCCACTATGGAGAACAGTATGGAGGTTCCTTAAAAAACTACAAATAGAATTACCATATGACCCAGCAATCCCACTCCTGGGCATATACCCAGAGAAAACCATAATTCAGAAAGACACATGCACCCCAATGTTCATTGCAGCTCTATTTACAATAGCCAGGTCATGGAAGCAACCTAAATACTCATTGACAGACAAATGGATAAAGAAGATGTGGTATATATATATATACAATGGAATATTACTCAGCCATAAAATGGAACGAAATTGGGTCATTTGTAGAGACGTGGATGGATCTAGAGACTGTCATACAGGGAGAAGTAAGTCAGAAAGAGAAAAACAAATATCGTATATTAACACATATATGTGGAACCTAGAAAAATGGTACAGATGAACCGGTTTGCAGGGCAGAAATTGAGACACAGATGTAGAGAACAAACATATGGACACCAAGGGGGGAAAGTGGGGGCGGGGATGGTGGTGTGATGAATTGGGCGATTGGGATTGACATGTAAACACTGATGTGTATAAAATGGATGACTAATAAGAACCTGCTGTATAAAAAAATAAATAAAATTCAAAACTTCAAAATAAAATAAAATAAAAATTACAATTAAAAAAGTAAAACAAGAAAAATAAAATGTTTACATTTTATTTATTTATTTTACATTTTAATTTTGCTTTGAGAAGTATTGCCTACACTTCTGAGATCATTGGGATTGTTTCCTGTCATGTTCTTTTGTGACATATCTCTTATCTTCTTGTTTTAAAATTTGTTATATTTTATTTTACTTGAGAATTTTTGCTTTGAGAATTATCCCCCCACCCCCCACTGAAATAACTGAAAAATTGGAGGAATTTCTTTCCTATTCTATTGACCTAAGGGATCATCTCCTTCTTTTTGTCTCCTGTGAGAGCATTTTCACTTGAAAAATTCCTCTACCTTCAAGTGGAAATTAAACATTATATTTACTTGACATTAATTACTATTAGAAGTAGAAAGGGATAGGGCATAGAAGTAGTGAGAAGAAGGTAAGATGCCGCCAAGAAAAGATGGGCTGACTACAAAAGACCAATCATCTGGTGAATTTATGGTGGTTCAGACCACCTCTGAATCCTTCAGTGTCCCAGTATTCACTGGACTTGAAGAAGTATATCAATCAAAGATTGAAGTAGATTAACCCAGATCTACAACTTATAAATATACAATGGGAAATATTATTTTCTAGAGTGAGATGGTGGAGCTTGCTATTAGGGACACTTTTTCAGCTCTGGAATCAATATACCCAGAAGCCAAATGAATAATCAGAAAGTTGTTCAGTAAACCTGTAATCAGTGCAGAGGAAGTTGGAATAATGTTAAGGCATATTTCATCCAAGCCAGGTAGGCTCAATGAATCATACCTGCTCTACAATAGGGTAACTTATCTGGGGTGTTCACGTGCTCCATATTCCCTGTCACTCTCCCCAGGTAGGCAGGAAACTGCTGCTAATCTCTGGGATGTTGGTGTCTTTTTTTTTTTTTCATTGACCATCCTCCTTTAGTTCATTTAGTCCTTCTTTAGGCATGGTACAGTTCAGTTGAAATGGCTCTTGCTTGCCCAATTTCAATCAAATCACTTTGATTTCAGTTTTGAGTGTTCCTAAATTCTTTAGATCTATTAGTTAAAATCCGCAGGTGGTTAATACAATCATCATATATGCACTTTTTTTCTAGTTCAGAAAAAACATTTATTTTCTTCAGCTTTAAGTTCCTGGGGAGAGAATGCTTCACTGTTAATCATTATGTACTGCCACAAATCTGCATTATGATACTATAATAATTTTTTGAGTGCTTGTGGTGTTCTGGGCTGGTATTGTATGAAATCCTAAGAATACTCTCTTTTTATAGGTGAGAAAACTGAGCATCAGAAAGCCTAAGAAACTTGCCAAAAATCTCACAGGTACACAGGAGTGAGAGTCCAGCCAGGTCTCTCTGGCTCTTTTCACTGTGCCTCTCAGCCTCCCACTTTGTTTTTGATATTTTGTTTGAAATTGCTAAAATAGAGAGTGGCATTAAAGACAAGGGAAGACACTGCTTTACTGTGTTCTTTCTAGTTTTTTCTTGGGAACTTTGTGTCACCTAGTCCCTGGACCCTGTGTTCACTTTAACTGTGCCCTTGGATTTGGTTAGTACCCACATCTATAATCAACAAAAATGCAGTGGAAAATCCATGGAAGAAACTTAAATGTATATTTCTAAGTGAAAGAGGTCAGTCTGGAAAGTCTACAAACCATATGATTCCAACTATATGACATTCTGGAAAAAGTAAAATATGCAGAAAGTAAAGCAAGTGGTCGCCAGGGGTTGTGTGGGGGGAACGGGCGAACAGGCAGAGCAGAGAAGGTTTTTAGGGCAGTAATACTGCTCTGTACAATAATATAATGGTAGCTGCATCTCATTATACATTTGTCAAAATCCATAGAATGTACAACAGCAAGAGAGAACCCTAATGTAAATAATGGACTTTGGGTAATAATGATGTGGCAATGTAGATTCATCAGTTGTTAACAGATGTACCTCTGTTGAGGGATGTTGATAATGGAGGAGGTTCTGCATCTGTGGGAACAGGAGGTGTATGGGAACTCTCTGTACCTTCTGCTCAGTTTTGCTGTGAATCTAAAATTCTTCTAAATATAAAATCTATTTTTAAAAACTTCAGTGGAGAGTAGCAACAGGAAGTGTGTGTTCTTTGGAAGTGATGCCTGCTCTCTCTTTGGAGTAGGTGTGGTGCATCCAGTTACACAATAATTCTACCCTCAGAAGCCTTTCTCTTCCACTCACCCATCCTCATCCATTTTTCTCACAAAGCCTTAAGAAAGCAAAGCGTGTGTGTGTGTGTGTGTGTGTGTGTGTGTGTCTATGTCTATGTTGATCTGCTATGGTGGAAAAGAAGGGAAATATGATTGATTACCATTTGGGCTAAAAAAGGAAAGAATCATTCTGGCTTCTCCCCTTTTTCCATTTCAAAGTTTCCTTGGTAAAGTAGGGGACAGTGAGGAGGAATTGGAGGGGCAAGTAGGATGAAAATGAAATTCCTGCAATACATGTGAAGAGCTACACCCTTGTCAACTGATATTTTTCTGTATCACAGCACCTGTTATTTTTTTTTTTAATAAATTTATTTATTTATTTATGGCTGCGCTGGGTCTTCATTGCTGCGCATGGGCTTTCTCTAGTTGTGGCAAGCGGGGGCTACTCTTCGTTGCGGTACACAGGATTCTCACTGTGGTGGGTTTTCTTGTTGCACAGCATGGGCCCTAGGCGTGCAGGCTTCAGTATTTGTGGCACACAGACTCAGTAGTTGTGGCGCACTGGCTTAGTTGCTTCATGGCGTGTGGGATCTTCCTGGACCAGGGCTCAAACCTGTGTCCCCTGCATTGGCAGGCGGATTCTTAACCACTGCGCCACCAGGGAATTCTGTTATCTTTTTTTATAAGTATTAATCATTAAGAAATATAACCATTGGGAAGGTGTTTTTTATTTTTACCCCCAAATAACTCAGTCCTAGGATTTAAAAGCTGTGTATGACATTTTATATGTCAAAGATCACAGCTCCAAATATCCATCAAACCAGACAGCTCGCATTGTTACTGGAAAGGAACATTAAAATACTGAGCAAGCCTAGCGGCCTCTCTTGCCTTTTAAAACTATAAATGGACAATTCTTCACACGCACACTGCTAAAATTAAATGAGCAGCATGAGATGGCAAATAGCAAAATAATGACGTGAAACACTTGGGGTGCCTGCTCCTTGCACAGTGGGGAGGTGGAGACTCCATGGGAGGCAGAAAGAAAAAAATAGGCTAGGCTATCTAGGTGGTATTCTCTAGTTGGCATGGGAGAGGGAGTTGGACAGCACTGACAGCTGGGCTGCAAGTTGAAGAGGATGTGAGAGTGGGAGGAACAAGCAGACTTGACTGCAAGCTGTTTCATTTGCATATGGTCCACAAGCTGGCTCACTGTCAATCCACCGCCCACTCTCCCCTCCTCATCCTGGGTAAGTGTCCGTGTTGGAGGTGATCTGTCAGCCAAAGCCACTGGACACTAAAAAGTTGATCCGCTCAGACAGAATTTGTTCCAAGGATAGGTAGCACACACACACACACACAAAAGCGCAAAGGATGTAGCACACTGGAGATTTTCCTTTATTGAGATACTATATTTCAATCTTATTGGAGTGAAATTGACCTCTCAGGTCAAGGCATGTGAAAGACATTCTGGCTTAGGCAGGGAATTTAAATGTGTGCCATAGAATTTACATATCCAGTCTTTTAACCAATCATTTGCTGGTATCTTGTTAAAACTAGTTTCTGAGAGCTATTGCTGAACATTGGGAATCACTAGGAATGCTTTCTCCCCCCATCAGGCTGTTTTAACTATGTATAGCATTGTTCCTTAAAGGTTTGATAAGAAGAGCCGAAGCAGTAAAAAAGAACTGTTCAAACAGGATCTAATTAAACAGCTACCAACATCTGCATTCCATGAGAAGTTAGAAAATTCTGTGTGTGTGTGGGTTATTTGTTTTTGGTGGGATGAATGAAGAAGAAGCATGCTAAATAAATATGGTGTTCATGATGGTGTACTGTTTGTTGAAAGGATAATGGCCGTGCAAATGTTTAGTAGAGAGCTGTCTTTCACTTGTGGAAACAAGACATTTTGTCTTGTTTAGGGGCAGACATTCAGACATTTTTGAAACATGGTTTTTATCATTTACTCAGGATATGCATGCAGGCAGAAAAGACGGAACATTTGCCAGTCAGAAGCCAGGTGATTATTCGTCTCAGTTTTGAATACATCAGTTTTACAGATTCTCTTTTACATAGGAATACAACCCAAGAGCAACACCCCCCTTTCCAGGAGTTGTTTTGGGATCCATTGAAGAGGGGCATCCTATACTCACAAATATACAGATTTACAATATACATTGAGAAGCGATTCAAGCATATATTTTGAAAATGGGGGAATAAGCCTAGGTAAATTATAAATCTAATCAGAGATACAGATGTACATTTGGAAACAGGAGGAGTCACACTGAACAGATAAGGTATTCTGATTTAGATATGGATTGGATAAGAAAGGAAGTCACAGTATTTGCTTAGAAGTACAGAGGGAGTATGACATTAAGGTTGTAAATTATTAAGGATAACTTTTATTGCTTAAGTTTGTTTGTTTGGTTTTTTTTTTGCGGTACGCGGGCCTCACTGTTGTGGCCTCTCCTGTTGCGGAGCACAGGCTCCGGAGGTGCAGGCTCAGCGGCCATGGCTCATGGGCCCAGCCGCTCCACGGCATGTGGGATCTTCCCGGACTGGGGCACGAACCCGTGTCCCCTGCATCGGCAGGTGGACTCTCAACCACTGCGCCACCAGGGAATATTGCTTGAGTTTTAACTTTCAAAATATATATCATAAAGAGGGGGTGTGTGCTTGTGAGAATTTACCTTAAATCACCACACTGAACATTTTTATGCTGGCATAGTTTAACTTTATAATTTAAAATAATTTGGTTAATTTTTTCCCCATTTTAAATAAGTAGATCAGCACATCTGCATTTATTTTAAATGGTGGCATGAGAAACTCGGGTGGTCTGTTCCAAGTCACGCAGCTAGCTGGTTCCAGAAGGAGAAATAGACTTTGAGAGAAGCTATGAATAGAAACTCGATTCTGTTGTCTCAATTATTAGCTAAGCCCTATTGGAATATCATGGTTTACTGTATGTTGGGCTAAGTTCTTGCTGCCTAAATAAACCAAAGAGACTAAAATGTGAACATAACTATGTTGCACTGAAAGCCTTTCTTTGATGTCTTTAGACAAGAAATGATACCGTCCCTGATTTAATATTTACAAAGGGTCAGACGTCCAGGAGGTGGCACTAGTGAGCAGTGATTAAGGGTATGGGACACATCCCTGGCTGAGAAGATTGATTACCTTTTCTGAAACAAGAGGGAACTAAATGGCTAAGATATGGCAGATACATGAAGACACCTAAAAAAATGAGAGACATTTTTCACAGACTGATAACTTGAAAGTCAGCTGGAGGAGGCTACATCTCCCCAAACCCTATGTTGTCTCCTTGATTCATTGGACCAACATGACTATTTTAAAATATGACATTGTGGAGATATTTTCTGATATCTTTGAGAGAGGGGAAGGCATGACCATAGGATTAGTCAGGCCATGTTAGTCTCATAGTAGCCTTCTGGAGTGATCAATGCAATTTAACTCAATACTGTCAAACATTCAGTCTGATTATACTTGAGTGTGTGTGTGTATGTGTTTTTAAGGAGTATTTGAAGGGAGATGCTGGTCAATGTATGTCCCTGTGGGAATTAACCAGTGGGTAAAAGCTATAAAGGAGAGTTGTATGATTGTGTTAGTTATCTATTACTGTGTAACACATTGCCCCTAAATTAAGAGGCTTAAAAACAACCTAAACATTTATTGTCTATCACTATTTCTGGGAGTTAGGGATTTGGAAACAGTTTGGCTGGACTGTTCTGGTTTGAAGACTCCTACAGCAGTCACATGTCAGTTGGGGCTACAGTGATCTGAAGGCTTGACTGAAGCTGGAGGATCCTCCACCAAAGTAATTATTTCCTGTGGCTGGCAAGTTAGAGTGGACTGCTGGTGGGACGTCTCAATTCTTCTCCCTGTAGGCCTCTCCACAGGGCTTGTTGACTGTCCTAATGAAATGATGGCTGGTTTTCATCAAAGTAAGCCATCCAAAAATACCAAAGCTTCAATACTGTGACAGCCTATCCTTGGAAGTCACGTATGGTCATGTCTGCCATATTATAGTTATCACATAGACCAGCACTGATTCAGCATAAAAGGAGACTAACACAGGACATGAATAAAAGGAGGTGAGGATCACTGGGGCCATCTTGGAGGCTGGCTACGACACTCTTTTAAGAGAAGTTCCTTTTCCTTTTGCAAATAATTGGGATAGAACATGTTTTCATTAGAAAATCCTTGTGAATACCTGTCATCAGTTTGTGATGTTGAATCACGATATTACACATAGAAGCACTGACAGAAAGCAGGAGTGCCTTGTGATTACCCTATGGGATAATTGTGCTAAAATTGCTATCAAATAGTGGTAGGGAAGAACCTCCCCCCCCCCCACGACCATTGTATTTTCACATTAAAAAAGTAAAACCAAATACAAGCAAGCAAAACAAAAAACAACGTTCCTGGAATGGCTAAAAACCGTTGCCAACTTTTGAGACCAAGGTGAAAAACCTGCCTTCTTTTGAAAAATAATTATCTTCTACCTTAAAAGAGAAAGGAAGAAATTCATAGTCTGTGAACATTCAAAAACATGACACAAGTGACTGCCAAGAGGTTTGCTTCTTCTTTCTGCCAAGTACCTCAGTGATTGAACTGTATTCCTCATTTGGGTTTATTATTAATATTGAGTTTATTACTATTACTGACAGTATTATTGAAACTGTCATGTTTTGCCAAATGGAGACATTTGTTTCTGCACACTGGTTGAATAGTGTTTGGGGCTGGTGTCATACTTGGCTGGCTTATATTCTAGTGTATCGTGATGAATTGGCCTGATCTTGGATGATAGAGAGTTGGGAGGGGAGTAGAGAGTGGGTGTTTAGGTGTTAATCCACTATTGCCAGCCCCCACCTTAAAATTTCTTATTCTAGGTCTTCATTTACCACCCATTTCAACTTTTTCTACTCCCTTGGCACCTGCTTGACATCTAAATCTTAATTTGGTAATCAAAGGCATTCTGACCAAGTAGAAGAATATCTGACCAAAGTAAGTCTTATAAGGGATTCTAGCCGCTTGTGATTGATTGGAGACTGATCTAGGGCTGTGAAACTTATGGCATTGAAAATAATTTCTAATGTGTGAGGACCTCAGAAATGTTTTAAGAGAACTCTGCAAATTCAAGTTGTACTGATTCATGAAATCAATAGCAAAGCCAAGCACCATAGTGTTTCCTTTCTTTCTAGATCTGTACTCTTAACACCCACATTTGAAAATATTCTTTGTCTTATAATCTACTCAAATTCTTGACATTTTACCTGCTGTGGCTGGTAAAATGATGAGTGTTGCTCATCCTAATATCCATTTCTTCTTCTTGGAACTCCCAATTTTTCCTAGGCACATGATCAGCTGAATAAGGACTACATTTGTAACTAGGTATGGTCATATGTCTAAGGTCTAGCCACAGGGATACAAATGGAAGTGTGTGGCAGCTTCTGGGAAACTTTCTTAAGATAGGTGATGGTGTACTTTGATCCTGCTTCCCCCTACTTTCTTCCTACTCTTTAGGACTCAGAAGTGATGTTTGGAGCACCATGTTGGACCAAGTATAAGTACTCATGACATAGAACTGAAAGTAGTACAAGTTCCAGGTGATAATGAAGCCACCATATCAGTTTTTGTTTGCCTATCCTGGACTTCCTATGGGAAGGAAACTTCTATTTGTTGAAGCCAATTTATTTTGGTAGAGAGCCTGATTTTGGATCTTTATGAAGTCTTGTATAGGAAAGTGATCCTAATGTGCTGGTAACATATGTCATTTCTGGTCCCTTTGTAAACTGTGAGAAAATAACTATGGCACTTTTCATATGATAGTCAGGCATAAGTTGCTTTAGTAGCATTTCAGGGGAGAATCATAGCACCTCGATGCAGTCTGCTACACAGATGCTCCAGATGCTGTCACTTCTGCTGCCAAGAAAGCAGCTGCTTCTCCTGACTGCCTGTTGGCTCTGGTGCACATTCCCTGGGTGATTCATCATGGGACACACTCTTGTTTTTTATGCGCCAAAATGAGGAACACCAATTTTGACTTTTGCAATTCATTAATGTTTTCACATATGTAAGGTCATGGAAAGTTTTTACAACAGCTATTTGTGGCATTATGACTTCCGTGATAAAATACTAATTTTTTCATATTAGAAGAGAACGGATATGAGAAATTCAGGGATCTTTATGTGATCAGATGAGTCCAAAATTTTTGCAGACAAAAGATAGATAGAAAATAGACTTGGAAATAAATATGCAAAATATGAAACCTGTAATTATTTGACTCACAAGCTGTAATCCTCTCAAATCAAAGCTCATGTTTAATATGGATGCTTCAATAGTATTTTACCTTTTAAAGTGAAATCTTCCCTTGTTTGATTAAAGAATTTCATTTGTGTTCACTGTGTCTGTTTTCTATAAAGTAGTTATGAAATACTTATTATGTATAAAACACTGAGTTATGCTCTATGATGGAGTAAACACAAATGTCTAAAACAGAGAAAACAGCATGAATATGTCTTAGCACGATATTATCAGTGTAGACATGTCATTATTCACTGAGGACTTGAAGGAAATGGGCTGGAATTTTCTCAATAGTTTTTAAGTGATGTGTAGGATATTCGCTGAATCTTTAGGATCATTTGGTAGCTTCAGTAGGTGCTTGGAAGAAGGCCATGTTTTGCAAAGTCATGATATTATTTGATTATTTATGTTTTTTGTAAATACAGTGTATCTTTTTAAAAAATTTTATTGGAGTATAGTTGATTTACAATGTTGTGTTTCAGGTGCACAGCAAAGTGATTCAGTTATACATATACATACATTCATTCTTTTTCAGATTCTTTTCTCATATAGGTTATCAAAGAATATTGAGTAGAGTTCCCTGTACAATGTGTCTTATCATCTCTTCTAATTAAAAAATCCTGCTGCTGTAAACATGGCTGACAGCTGCCTTTATGTCCATATTTTGCAAGTGTGAAGAATGGCTTTTCTTTTGGAGCTGTAATCAGTTTACTGAAAACATTTGTTTTTCTATAGATTATGGTTCTGAAGCCTTTGTTAAAATTGAGTCAACTCATTCCTTAATGGAGGTGCTTGAGACAATTTTCTATTTTTTTATATATATATGTTCTTTTTCATATTCTCTTCCATTATGGTTTATTACAGGATATTAAATATAGTTCCCTGGTTATACAGTGGGACCTTATTGTTTATCTATTTTGTATATAGTAATTTGTATGTGCTAATCTCAAATTCCTAATTTATCCCTCTCCCACCCCCTTTCCCCTTTGGTAACCATAAATTTGTTTTCTATGTCTATGAGTCTGTTTCTGTTTTATACATAAGTTCATTTGTATCATATTTTAGATTCCACATATAAGTGATATCATATATATTGTCTTTCTCTTTCTGACTTACTTCATTTAGTGTGAGAATCTCTAGGTCCAACCATGATGCTGCAAATGGCATTATTTCATTCTTTTTTATGGCTGAGTGGTATTCCATTGTGTGTGTGTGTGTTGTGTGTGTATATACACACAACACACACACACACACACACACACACACATATATATATGTCTCTCACATCTTCCTTATTCATTCATCTGTCCATGGACATTTAGGTTGTTTCCATGTCTTGGCTGTTGTAAATAGTGCTGCTATGAACATTGAGGTGCCTGTATCTTTTTGAAATAGAGTTTTCTGCAGATACATGTTCAGGATTGAGATTGCCAGATCATATGGTAACTCTATTTTTAGTTTTTTAAGGAACCTCTATACTGTTTTCCATAGTGGCTATACCAATTTACATTCCCACCAACAATGTAGGAGAGTTCTCTTTTCTCCACACCCTCCCCAGCATTTATTATTTGTAGATTTTTTAATGATGGCCATTATGACCGATGTGAGGTGACACCTCCTTGTAGTTTTGATTTATATTTCTCTAATAATAAGAGAAGTTGAGCATCTTTCCATGTGCCTGTGGACCATCTGTATTCTTCTTTAGAGAAATGTTTATTAGGTCTTCTGCCCATTTTTTGATTGGGTTGTTTGTTTTTTTGTTATTGAGTTGTATGAGCTATTTATAAATTTTGGAAATTAAGCCCTTGTTGGTCACATTGTTTGCAAATATTTTCTCCCAGTCCATAGGTTGTCTTTTTGTCGTTTATGGTTTCTTATTCTGCGCAAAACCTCCAAGTTTGGTTCAGTCCCATTTGTTTAATTTTGCTTTTATTTCTATTGCCTTGGGAGACTGACCTAAGAAAACATTGCTTTATGTCAGAGAATGTTTTGCCTGTGTTCTCTTCTAGGAGTTTTATGAGAAGTAATTTTCTATTGTTTCTCAAATGTGTTTTCTACTTGGCTTACATGTTTTTTAATAGATTTTCAAGAGAGCAGTTGCTTGAGAATACTGATACTGAAAGCGACAATAATGCCTGTCACAAGCCAGGTATTTTATATATTTTTAAATAAACTTCATAATGATTTAAAGGGCAGTTATCATAGCTCCTGTTTTGTTCATGGTAAAACTAAAACACAGATATTTAAGTTAATGGAGGGGTTCAGAACAGACCTCCCCAAGATGTGCCACTTGGGCATGAAGATTATTTTGAGCTAAAGGCATTGGAGACGCTAGGGGCTCAAGGGAAACTACTACCCCTCCCTTAACCACCTAGAAGAATTTGAATTGGGGAATTTTCCCAGAAAAAGAGTTATTACCAGAGATAAATTTTATCTAATTGGCCCCATCTATGTGGTAGGGTGAACATATAATAACCAAACATCTACTCTTCTTGTGCTTGTTAATGACCCTCCTGTCCTTGGAAGCCCCAGGTCCTTATCCCATTTCTTAGCTCCGGACGACATATATACCTCATTTAACTTTTTATCTATCTCTGAACCTGTCATGTATGTGGGATTCCCACACATATGAAATTAAATTTGATTTTCTCCTGTTGATCTTCCTTACATCATTTAATTTGACCAGCCAAAAGAACAAGAAAAAAAGGGAAGAGAAAAGGAAAAATTTCTCCTTCCTGACATTAACTTCTTGAGATCACAGTACAGATTAACAGAAAAACTTGGTTTGAACTCAAGTCTTAGAACAAAATTGTGCTCTTTCCACTACATGATACTATTTTCCACCTGATACTAGACTTTCACTACTTACAGTCCCTTTAAAGCAGTTGGGATATTGTAATGACTGTTGCTTCATTTTTAGTGGGTTGAAATATTTCAAATCTTTGTTGTGGAGCCCAATTGTTTTACCATTTAATGTCAGGCAGTGTGTACTGGTAATGCAAATGAAGTTACCTAAGAAGGCAAAAACTTAAACCAGCATTATGACCACACTCTAAATCCACATTCATGATTTTTTTTTTCCCCAAAGAAGCTTTTTGTTGTTAAAAAGAGAATATGCTAAAATATGATGTTCTAAAATGCTGACTAAGGATATATAAAATTTTTGGTAATTTATTTCCAGGAATTTCTAGTGAGCATATTTTAGGGAGTCTCAGTTAAGAGAGGAGGATGAATATTCTAGTCAATTGATGCAGACACTGCAGGGTTGGGTGAAAATACCACATGATAATAGACAGTCATCGGGACGGTTTGTAATGCATGCACCAGTCTGTGGAGCAGGATGTTGAGGTGGTCCTGAGACAGCAGGTATTGCCTTTGGCTTGCACATTTAAAGCTTTCTGCCTAATTTGCAGACTATTAAAGGGAAAATCTGGTAGAACTTTAGAATAGCATTCTTTTAGAATATCCAGAAGGAGTCAGATCAGTCATGTGTTCTTCAAGGTACGAGTCAGACCTGTTTAGAGACACTCCCTTTTCTCTTGCCCCAACCCATTGTATTGCTGTTTTAATGTGATTTATTTTGTGTTCTGATTCCTACTCATCTTGTGTGAAACTTATAGGATTTAAGCTGTGTTAAACTCTGTGAGGCAGTTCAAAATGTAGTCCCAGTGGCCAGTGTGAACTTCAATATATCAGTGGTTTTAAAACATCTGCTGTAAGACTGCAGGTGTCTCAGAGTGATAAACTGAGCGTGTTACTTTAGATGAGAAATTTGATGGGCGATAAGTGTCACTGGAACAGGAGGAGCAACTGATAGAGCCATGACCCCCTCTCCTGGAATAAGTGCTGCTCCTTAAAAAGAGGCCACCGAGCCAAGCGACTTGAAGTCTCTTCGCTGGAGGACCCATCTCCATGCCGCTGAGAGCTGTTCCAGACCAGTGCTGCTGGAGGCCCTGTTGCAGCAGAGGGCTGCTTCCCACTCACGCAGGTCGAGACCTGTTGCCAGATTGCTGCTTGTGCTGTGACACCTGCTTCCAGGACTTCTCCTTGGAGACTAATCTGTGTTGTGTACTAATTGTTTGCAATAAACTGAATGACTTATGGATTGAATATTGGCTACATTTCATATATCTCCCATCCTGTGATTCTTAACCTGTCCTTACTGCTGGGCCCTGTGACAAACAATTGCATTGCAAACATAAAGCAGACAATGTGTTTCCTTACCACTAGGAAAGAAAAAACATCACCCAGAGGCTCCATCTCTCTCTCTCTTATAAAAATTAAGCCTTTTAGTACCCCTCTGGTGCTTTTACATGCAACTGAGCAAGGTGAGGTTGAGGATGGGTTGGCCAGTGAGTGTACTTCGGGACAACGAAATCCTGGAACCCTGCAATTCCTTGAGCTCAGGGGAAGCCTTTGAAGAACTGAGAGTTTTACACACGCAGATTTCAAAATCTCACATTTTATGAGACAAGCCATTTAGTTCTTTTTTTATCACCAGCAATTTGAAGCTATCATGGAGAGAGAAAATATGACCTGTAAGGTTTCATGGCATATGTAAAATTTTACCGATTTTTCAAGTTACTCTCATTTGTTTAGTCACTTAGTGAAACAAGATTTCTTGGGAGATAGAACACCACAACCACTATAGGCACAAAAAAATAAATCAAAAACTAACTCTTCCTTCAAATATCTTATCACAAGCAATTAATTTGTTTCTTTCTAAATCAATTATTTGTATATTTGGAACTTGATTTCTTTTTAAGTTAATAACTGGTTGTTTGAATCAGTATGAACTGCTCTTGGGTACAGTCTTTTCATATTGAACCCATTCTCCTTTGAAGTTGGAACTTTAAGAAGTAAAGAGTTAATTATTCTTTGTTTGCATTTTGATATTGTTAAATTAATTAAACAAGGAGGCCATTAGGCTGAGGTGGCTTTAATGCCCTGGACACTTGTGTAAGCAAACCAAAATCTAAGCCTGTAAGGACCTCAAGGTTATAAAATTGAAACCTAAGGACAATCAGTTATGAGCAGCCAACTAAGGCTTAAAGCTATAGCCAATCAATAATTCCTTTACTTTTCTTCTGCATTCCTTCTATAAAAGTCTCTCCTCAAGCAACTGTCAGTGGAATGTTCCTAACTACTTCTGGTTTGGTGCCGCCTGATTCAAATAGATTTTTGCTCAAATAAACTATTAAAATGTTTGATATGACTCAGTTTATCTTTAAACAGTATTAACTGATTTCCCACTTCTCATTTCCCCAGTCGGGCTGATAAGGCATTTGCTAAATCATGTGTTCTTAGAATTTCCCTATAACTTTGAACCATGATACTGAGTGGAGGATTAATTCTTTTGCTGTGTAAGGTATTAGTAGTACCTGCCTTATGACATTGATATAACGATAAAATGAGTTAGCACAGGTGAAAGGCTTAAAAGAACTCCTGACACATAAATAGGTGCTCAATATAAATTGGTTATAATTACTGTTTCATTGCTATAGTCCTGATTGTCATTATATTTTATCTGAATAACAGCAATAACCTGTAATATTTTTTCCTACAATCTAGTCTTCCTCCCTCCTTTTCTTCACAGAGCAAGTCAGAGTGATACTTTTTAAGGTGCAAGCATGCTACTGCTGTATTTGCTCTTATTGCTTTACTTTAGTAGCTCCCTGTTACTCACAAGATATAATCTAAACTCCTTATTGTGACCTGGTTTCTCTTTAGCTCTCCTGCCTCATCTTATTATCCTTCTACTCAAAATCTATAACTTCTTAATATTATTTGTAAATCTAATGTTAAAAACAGGAATTATGACCTTCAACTTTTTAAAAATTAATAATAATTTAATTCATAAAGTAGTAGATTAGATTATCCCCTGCAATAACTCCATCTACAAATTTAGTTATTTTAAATTCTCTTAAGTGTTTCAAACTACATTTAAAAGTTTTAAATATCTTGATCTTAGACACTTTAAAAAACAAGTAAATGTGCTTTTTTATTATAGCAAAATATACATAACATAAAGCTTACCATTTTGAAGTGTATAATTAGTTCAGTGTCATTAGGTACGCTTATATTGTTGTGCAAATATGCTTTTTTTTAACATCTTTATTGGAGTATAATTGCTTTACATTGTTCTGTTAGTTGCTGCTGTATAACAAAGTGAATCAGCTATACGTATACATATATCCCCAGCTTGTGTCTCCCTCCCACCCTCCTATCCAACCCCTCTAGGTGGTCACAAAGCACCCAGCTGATCTCCCTGTGCTATGCGGCTGCTTCCCACTAGCTATCTATATTACATTTGGTAGCGTATATATGTCAATGCCACTCTCTCACTTCGTTTCAGCTTACCCTTCCCCCAACTAAAGCTTTAAAAATAGACTTTCTAAGCACTTAAATTTTATAAATCTGATAAATCTAACATAAATGTTGTGGGTAGGCTCCTTTAAAAATTCATATCCTGGGCTTCCCTGGTGGCGCAGTGGTTGAGTCCGCCTGCTGATGCAGGGGACACGGGTTCGTGCCCCGGTCCGGGAAGATCCCACATGCTGCGGAGCGGCTAGGCCCGTGAGCCATGGCCACTGAGCCTGCGCGTCCGGAGCCTGTGCTCCGCAACGCGGGAGGCCACAACAGTGAGAGGCCCGCGTACAGTAAAAAAAAAAAAAAATTCATATCCTGGCCACAAACTTAACTCTTTTATATCCTTTACATTAAAATAAAGATATCAACTAGATATTTCTTTTTTTTTAAAATAGGGTATCACAGAGCTTTTATGTTGCTTATTTTTTTAAAAATATTTATTTATTTATTTTGGCTGTGCAGTGTCTTCGTTGTGGCACACGGGATCTTCACTGAGGGATGTGGGATCTTTAGTTGCAGCATGTGGACCCTTGGTTGCAGTATGCATGCAGGATCCAGTTCCTGGGCCAGGGATTGAACCCGGGTCCCCTGCATTGGGAGAGCAGAGTCTTACCCACTGGACCACCAGGACAGTCCCTCAATTAGATATTTCAGTGTCAGATCACAAGGCTATTATGTCAGATTCTCTTAAACATTTGGAACTTTTAAAAATGTGAAGCAAAACCTTTCAGGCAATTTAGTTATGAGAATGTGTGAAGGTTTTATTATCATCTTGATATAAAGGAAAAGGGTCCTAGTAGACCAATTAAAATATGCATTTTCTGTAGGGATATTATACAGGAAAAAAAAAACAGTTGCGTGATTAATGTTAGATTTGTTAAGAAAAAAATTCAAAGGTTTAGAAATGGGCCAAAGAAATGATTGTGCTTTTAAAGGAGTGTTGAGGATTCCCTTCAGAGATTATTTGACTTTTTAGGGCTGTGCACCTTTAATTGTCTTTCTATGACAATTTTACAAACCTGTAGGGGTAGAAGTTTAGTTATAGAAAACCGGTATTTCTCAAATTATTCTCATTCACAGCAATGCAAGTGAATTGTGTCCTGTAGAGACACAACTTGATGCCGAAAACTTGGTCTCTGTGCACTGGTGCCAAATCAAGACTCAGCGACAGAGTTTCAGGTGAAGTAGAAAAGAATAGCTTGATTGCTTTGCCAGGCAATGGGGTACACAGGGTCTCATGCCCCTCAAAAACTGTGTGTCCCAACCCAAGAAGATTTGGTGAGGAGTTTTATAGCAATGGTTCAAGGGCAGGGTTGCTGATAAGGATTAGGATGTGTGTAGGACCTGCACGCCTTTAATCTGGTCTCAGGTGGTCTTTGATGAGCTTCTCTGGCTCCTTTAATCTGGCCTCAAGTGGTCTTCTCTGGAATGAAGAATGCTGACATCTTCCATTTGTTGGTTTTAATTCTATAAAAGGGCCTAAAGATATTGTTATGTGTGTCCCTTGAGGTGGAACCAGGACCCTGCCCCAAGGCTGCACTATTGTTTCTTGGCTGTTCCTCCCTTGACTCAGCATCCCTTCCCTTCCCGGATTAGCAACTGTTCGAATCTGCCCTTTGGAACTCAGAGAAGGTCATGGAGGCTGGAGTCTGTTCCCTGCAAACAAGAAATGGGGAACATGGAAAGGCTTCTGTGCCCAGGAGCCCCATGGGTGCTTGTCAGTTTCAGACTCATTTCTACTTTGTAGAAAAAGATCATCTCAAACATTGTTCTTTAAACTATTAATCAGTTTTCATCTATTAGCAAATTCATTTTAGCAGTCCTGATTGCCTATATATATGTCTGTGTTTCAGATTCTCCTTTGAACCAGTTTTAACACCTTATTGATTTTCTCATTAATTAATAAGTTAAATAAAATTTTTGACAGTATTCATTTTATATTTTTATGAGAGTCATGTTCTTAATTTTTTAAGAATTCATACTTTAGTACATTAGGTTTTTTTTTTAATGTCTGATTAAGCTTCTTGACTGACCGTTGACAGTGTGCTGAGAATGAACTAATTACTAGTAGAACAAGCCTGAATCCCTGTAAAGTTCATCAAAAAATTGTTTATGCATTTTATAAAAAGTGGGAATTTATTCACAGAGGAAGTTGTAAATTATAGCATGAAAAACATCTCCATTCCAGACCAGTTTTGGTAAAAAATTACAAACTTTTAAAATGCTTCCAAAAATTATTCCTAACGTTTCTGGGGTTGCAAAACCACTTACCCAGCTGAAGCTGAGTCCCCCTAATACTGAGTTCCCTTACCAAGTTTATGATTAATCTCTCTATTCAAAACTTTATTCCATTTTTTGTCTTCTGTGACCTCAGTCCTATGCTAACTGAACACTAATCAACTAGAGTCAGATGACTAAAATTGCTGTGTGGATAACATTTTTTTTTTTGCGGTACGTGGGCCTCTCACTGCTGTGGCCTCTCCTGTTGCAGAGCACAGGCTCAGGACGCATAGGCTCAGTGGCCACGGCTCATAGGCCCAGCTGCTCCGTGGCATGTGGGATCTTCCCGGACTGGGGCACGAACCTGTGTCCCCTGCATCGGCAGGCAGACTCTCAACCACTGCGCCACCAGGGAAGCCCCTAACATTTTTAAAGTACTAAGTTTGTTATTATAGATAACATTATTATCATACAAACTCAGGTTATTTCTCCAGGGCAAGATGAGCTCAAAGACCCTGAGCCATGGACCACCTGGCCAGAGAATTGTAAACCAGAAACATCCTGACTCCAGAAACTACAATTAAGAAATATCACAGAAATATCATAGACAATAATCAATTCTAGCCTCTTTGTTCTTCCTGTTTTTAAAAAAACTCTGATTCAAACCCCAAGTTGGAGTGGATCTGAGGCTTTCTCCCATTGCCATGCTTGGTGCCCTGCAATAAACGCTGTACTTTCCTTCACCACAGCTGACACGTAGTTTGGCTCTGCTGCAAGGTAGGCAAGCAGACCAGAGTTAGGTTCTGTTCTGTAACACATCTCTGGCTGTCTGGAGTAGCGTCTCAGAATGCTTCAGCCCAAGCCACAGGTAAACATGCTGAGCACCCTCTATCCTTTTTAAGAAAATTTTTTCAAGCCATGCTTTTTTGTATGTGTATATGATATGTATACTGTATATATCTTTGCTTTTTTTTGTCTTTCTGACAAAAAAAATGCTTTTTTGTCATCCCCTGATTTTGATAGATAGAATTGCTCACTCTTTTAACTAGTTAGAGCTAATCTTTTTGCTGCAAGGTTACATTCAACAAATCTTTTTATTGCCTGATTGGATTCTTCTTTCTTTTCTTTCTCACTTGATGCCATTTTTTTCATTGATATACATCTTCACTCTTCTCCACTTCATGCAGCACTACATACATTCCCTTAGCACACCAGGTTGTCTCTTGCCCTCAGACCTGGTACTTAAAGCTGGACTTGTCCTGTCCCTACTTCTGAGATGAACTTCCTATGGGAAGTTTTTCCTGCTTTGAAACTCAGGGTTCACATTATCTTATAAATACCTATTTCCTTGGCTGCTGTCTCTACTGGACTTCAGTCTTCTTGAGAATGGTGACGATGTCTTGTTCACTACTGGAGCTTTCACCCTAAACAGAGGCATATAGAAGGTGCTCCATACAGTTATAAGAAAAAGAATAGATGAAATTCAGGAACCAACTCTGAGACTTCAGTACTATACTCTGATCTTACAAATAAGATTGAACATTATAAGGATATATCCATGTTGTTGAAGCTGCTAAAGAATCTAAGGCAACTTTAGTAGGCTTTTTGCTAGAGTTGTCAGTTTATTGACCTTATCTAACTCATTCTTCATCACTGGTGGTGTTGAATCACTATCTCTTTTATGTAGCTATCCTGAGGATACCGATGGCAAAAGACACTTGTGGCTTTATTAGAAATGCTTATAGTAATGGATGAGTAAACTAAAAACAAACATCAAAATTTCTGTTGTCATTGAGAACTATACCATCTCCTCTCTGCCCACACAGACAGAAGATTTATATCACAATAAATGATGAAATAATTTTAATACATCATGTATCTGCAACTGCTAGTTTGGTGTTTTCTACCATAGGCAGATACATGCTTTCACAGAGTCTTTGCTGGTGCTAAAGGGAAGTCCTGACTCTAGACCTTAGGTGAAGACTGGTTTCTGTTTTGTTTTGCTTTTTTAAAAATTTCTTTTGAAAGTTTGCTTTGAACTGTCCAAGATTTCCAGGGATTGTGCAGCAATCCAGTTGGCTATGGCCTGGAGGCTTATTTTAAAAAAAACAATTAATACTTTATGGTTAGCTGTAATTTTCAGTGTATCAGCCACATGTGGTTGTACCATATTTCTGCCGAGTGACTCCCTGATTAGTTATAGTCACAGATGCTGTTGCTGCATTCTTGGAATCACTATCTGAAAAAAAAAATAAAGCTAATTGTGTTCTGTTTTTAGTTACAATAAATTTTTAGGTACCACACAAATCATGAAAACAGTCAATGACAACAGATGTTACCAATTACTTTGTAGTTCTGTATTTGAAAAAAAAGTAGGGGTTGAATATGCATACCAACTAGAATTTCTCTCTTTCTTTTATATTTAAATTTGTGAGGAAATGATTGATGAAAGCAGTGAAATAATGCAAAATTGTAATTCAGTGTGTGAAATTATTGTGCAGAACACCTTCATAATTCTCGTGTTAATGAAAGAGTTGACACATACTCTACCATATTACCTTGGGCAGTTATGGCTTATGATTGTTATGTTTTGAGCGGTGAGATTTGCCTTTGAGATCCAGACGGATGTCACAAAGCTTTCCCCAAAGAAAAGAACATTCTAAGAAGACGTCATTAAGAGTCCCCTTAACAACTGTGAATTATTTGTTTTGAACATTGGAGATGTATGGCATTTATTTTGTATAACCCTGTCCCTTCTCAAACTAGGTGCCAAGGTCTATTTTTCCAGTCCTGTAGTTTGTCTAACAATGATTTTAAAATGCCTTTTAGTTTGGTACCATATCTCATGTAATTAATGAAAATATTGTCTTACTATCTATTTTGATGATGAGAAAATATCTGTAGAGTGAAACTAGTTAGCTAGTAAAGAACACCATCTCATAATCCATTGATATAAAATGTTATGAAAGTAACTGAGATTTTCTTCTGTCTTCTAATTTTTGTCTACCTTACTTCATGCAGAATGTTAGACACTAGAAAGAATAATAATTATTTTAATTCTACTTTTTTAAATTCTCAAGATTAAAAAATATATAGCCTGGGCTTCCCTGGTGGCGCAGTGGTTGAGAGTCCGCCTGTCGATGCAGGGGACACGGGTTCGTGACCCGGTCCGGGAAGATCCCACATGCCGCGGAGCGGCTGGGCCCGTGAGCCACGGCCACTGAGCCTGCGCGTCCGGAGCCTGTGCTCCGCAACGGGAGAGGCCACAGCAGTGAGAGGCCCGCCTACCACAAAAAAAAAAAAAAAATATATATATATAGCCTAACCCTTTCAGAGTGAGAATGAGGAGAATGATTATATTAAGTATCCCAAGGACTAGAAAAAGCTAATCTGAAAGTTAACAACTACTTTTAGAAAAAATGACCGGGATACCCATCCTCTAGAATGTCCCTCAATGATCCCTGCCTCCTGGTGTTCAGGTATCAGGGGTGGTAAGTTCAACCAGCAGAATTCTGTACAAGTGATGATATGTCACCCCCAAAGTAAGTTTTCAAAAGCCATTGTTTCTTCTGCCCCCTAACCCTCCACTCTCTGATAATGTACCCCGACGCAACCCAGCTGCCATGTTTTGAGGAGGGGCCCATGTGGTGAGGATTTGAGACCTCTGACCAGTAGCCAGTAAGGAATTGCAACCTCTGCTAACAGCCACATGAACAAGCAATCTGGGAGGCAGATCCCTCAGCCCCAGCCAAGCCTTCAGGTGATTTCACTGCAGCTGACATCTGAACTGCAACCTTATGAGCACCTCTGAGCTAGAGCTGCTCAGTTAAGCTACACTGGAATTCCTGATGCACAGATAATGTGACATAATAAATGTTTGTTGGTTTAAGCCACTGAGTTTTGGAGTAGTTTGTTCCGCAGCAGTAAATCACCAGTATAAAAACTATCAGGAATCTTACATTGATTGCCCGCAACTTCACATATGCATGTACACATAAGTCGTGCATTCATAAAAATGCATAGCATCCTCAACTACTTATATTTTAAACCTTGGGAACTCCCAAATTTCCCTTCCTGATAAGATATAGAAAGGGGTATAAGAATCAATTTTGCAATAAGCATTTTTGTGTTATCAGCTCAGGAAGTAGGGGCCATGAAGTATGAATGTTATAATGACAGGTTTGTGTGTGTGTGTGCAGCGGCTAGGCTCCCTGCCAGGATATCTCCTGGCTGGAGTGATGGAATGGATCATTGAGTGACTCAGTCATACAACTGGGGCCAAAGGAGATAGAAGTTATCTTCCCAATCAAAGACAGCTCAAGTCCAGGGACTATTCTGTTGGTTTCTACCTGTGTGGACCTTGGTAATGTTCAAGCGAAGTATATTAGTTTCTAGCACTGTCATAACAAATCATCACAAACCAGATGGCTTAAAAAACTGAAATGTGTTCTCTCACAGTTCTGGAGGCCAGAAGTCTGAAACCAAGGTATCCGCAGGTCATGCTCCATCTGAAGGGTCTAGGGGAGAATCCTTCCTTGTCTCTTCCAGCTTCTTGTGACTGCAGAAATTCCTTGGCTTACAGCAGGATAATGCCCATCTCAGCCTGTCTTCAGCCATGGTCTTCTTCCCTGCATCTTTCTGTATCCTTTCTTATAAGGATGTCTGTCATTGGATGATCTCATCTCAAGATGATCTCATTTCAAGATCCTTAGCTTAATTACATCTTCAAAGATGCTTTTTCCAAATAAAGTCTTTACAGGTTCCAGGGATTAGAACTCAGACATAGCTTTTTGGGGGCCATTATTCATAAAGCAACCCACTACATGAAACAAGTATGGGATTTCTCCATAGGCTGTGGTGGCTTGAAGGCTGCTCTTTGCTGGGTTGTCAGCTGGGTTAGAGCCAGGGAGTTATTAGGTAAGCAGCAGCAGCAGTGGTGGTGGTGGTGAAACAAGCTTACATTTTGGGAAAACTTTTCATATATATTTTATAGTCTTAAAGAAGGAGATAAAAGTCATACTTCATTCAAAATAAAGTAAATGATGAACTGGGAAGAGACGTTCTGGAAGCAAATTGAAATAGATATAGAGCAAAATAGGCATATAGCAATCATTTCAGTAAAGAAACTTTCTGAATCTCTGACGATAATATAGAGAAAGAAGTCCCCTTTCTTACTTTTAAGTAAAAATCTATAGATGGGGGCTTCCCTGGTGGCGCAGTGGTTGAGAGTCCGCCTGCCGATGCAGGGGACATGGGTTCGTGCCCCGGTCTGGAAGGATCCCACATGCTGCGGAGCGGCTGGGCCCGTGAGCCATGGCCGCTGATCCTGCGCGTCCGGAGCCTTTCCACAACGGGAGAGGCCACAACAGTGAGAGGCCCACATACTGCAAAAAATAAAAATTAAAAAAAAAGTTAAAAAAAAAAATCTATAGATGAAGGCAAAACCAAAATCATGGAGAAAACATGCAGTGGGGTGTATATTTAAACCAACTCACGAGCCCACCCCACATACTTTAGAAGGGAATTCTGGGGAAGGAGAATGCAAGGATCACTGGGGCAGGTGTTGAGCCACTAGTCAGACCTAATAAGTATGATTATACCCAGACTGTCTGCAGATTTCAAACCCTCATGGACATTTTCCTTTTAAATTCAATGTGTTATTTCTAATTGTAAATAATGTATAAAGTGTTTTTATTTATTTCTCAGATCCTTATGCTAACACTGTGAAATGGGTATGATTACCATCATTTGTGATAGAAACTTTGCACAAATGGCTTCAATAATTTCTCCTGTCCCAATACTTACACCCCTTTGCAATGTTACTTTGTCACCTCTCTCATCAAGAGGTGAGTTTATTTCTTTACCCCTTGAATGTAGGATGACCTTGTTTCTTGCTTGAAGCAATAAAATGCAGTGGAAAGGATATTCTGTTCCTTCTGAGCCTAGACCTCAAAAGTTTTTGCAGCTTCCGCTCTCACCCTGTTGCAATTCTGGGCTACCCTCCTTGAGGACGCTTATATCCTAGAAGACCTGTCTTGTGCGGTGTACATGAGAATTTCTTGTACATGGGTCAGGTCTAGAAGTAAAGATAGGTGATCAATCAGTATATAGGCTTAGTTGCTTGGGAATCATAAACGGCATAGCACTATTTCAGTGTAAGGGAAAGAAAAAGACTTACCATTTTTGAAGGAAGTGACTAGCAAATTCTGTTGAAAAAGCTTTGGTTTTATTAATAGCCTTCATTTTCCTTCCTCTATCTTAAAAATAAACTAATTTACAAATTGATGTATTTTCCTCACATAATTTTGATTTCAATTAAATTAATCCATTTAATTTATTTATATTTTTTCATTATTATTTTAATATTTTAATTTATATAATATATGTATATGTTTAATGTTAACTTTCAATATACCCTGCTTCACCCATGAGTGGTTGCCAATTAGGGGAATGTATAACAGTGTCTAAGGTGACAAGAGTAGCAAGGGTTTTTGTTTTTAAAATATCTTGGCCAATTTCATCCTTGCTTTAGGTTTCTCAAGACACTAATAACCTCTGGGGCAATTGTGAGCCACTGTGTCAATGATATAAACTTCTTGCTGAAAGAGAGATTAGTTGGGTATAATAGGAATCTAGATGCACCTTAACGGTAGATTAATTACATAAGTGGCCCCAATACTTTACTCCTCCTTTTATTCATGACCTTTGATTTGTGACTTTGTAGGTCCTCTCACTAAAGAGGCAAAGTTTCTTTCTGTCTCTGGATTCTGAGTTTGGCCATGTAATTTGCAGATCTGATGTATATAGACATTCAAAAAAGTGCTTGTTACTGCTGCTTCTGCTCTTGAACCTGTGCCTTTCTTTTTTTTTTTTTTTTTTTTGGCGGTACACAGGCCTCTCACTGCTGTGGCCTCTCCTGCTGCGGAGCACAGGCTCAGTGGCCATGGCTCACGGGCCCAGCCGCTCCAGGGCACGTGGGATCTTCCCGGACCGGGGCACGAACCCGTGTCCCCCGCATCGGCAGGCAGACTCCCAACCACTGCGCCACCAGGGAAGCCCGAACCTGTGCCTTTCTTAAGGGAACACACTCAGCCTAGCTCGCTGGAGGGATGTGAGAGACATGTGGGGCAAGTCAGGTCTCTGCACTGATAGCAAGCCAACCCCAGATGGGCAAGCAAGTCCAGCTGATACCGGTAGGTCCACCTAGTCTAATTTGCTTATGCAGACTTGTGAGCTAAATAAAGACTGATTTGGGGGGTAGTTTATTAATAGTAGTATTGTAGCAACTGTTAACTTACACAAATCTCATTCAATGTTTCTTTTTTGTGGGGAGTGAAGATCCCAAATGATAGCATCAGAGACACATTCTTTTTCTTAGATTCAGATGGTTCAACTGCTGGATTCCAGAGGCCTTGTAATTTGCCTATGTAGGATTATAGTTGCAAGTTCAATGGTGAGAATCAATAGGGCATGTGTTTTAGGGCCAGTAGTTCATGCCTTAGGTGCAAGAAGCAGTATTAGGCCAAAAGCAGAGTATTAATTACCAGAAAACACATACTTAGGCTTATATTTTTGCTAATGGAATGCAGTAAAACCCGATTACAATAAATCGTAGTGAAAAAAGGAAAAAAAGCTATAAGTGACATTTTAATGTCCCAGTTGCACTGAGTCCTAAGTGAGGTCAGGAGGGATTTAAAAGCTACCATTCCAAGACTTTCTAGGTACATAAATTGTTCACAAGGAATTTTCAGCATATTTTCTACTCACTATATTATCACATTTTTTTTTTGCCTTTTTTAGAAAATTTTAGAAGGTAAAATCTCTCCTTTTTGGTTTCTCAATCCTACTGCTTTTGACTTTGGCATTTCCTTCCACTAAAAAAGAATATACCGAAGTGCTACAGTCTGCAATTTTACCCTCTACTTTTAAAATTAAAAATGTCATTTAAAATTCATTATAGGCATAAAATTTAATGGTTGTGTAATGTTTAGTTGCATGAATACCATAATTTAACCATTTCCTTTTTTTCCACTTTGTCACTATTCAAAATAAGACTATAACAATATTTTTTGTTTGCTTTTCTGATTATTTCCTTATGATAGATTTCCAGAAGTGGGGATTACTGGTTCAAATGTCATAAACACTTAAATGTTTAAAGTTCTGAATACATAGAGCCAAGGTTTTTAAGAAAGGTTGTGTTGTTTCTTGAAGTGTTTGAGAATGCCATTCTTACAACAAACTTGTCAGCATTGAGTATATTCTTGAAAAATTACTGTTTGATAGTGTATATATATTATGCAATTTACAAAGCTCAGTAATGCTAAAAAATAGCAAAAATAGTGACTCAGTCAGATTAAAGGTCACTGAAGTGGTTGTGAAACTGTGAGAGAGCTAGAAAGCCAGCAACTGGTTTTCTTTCCTCCCCCCATACTTCTCAAGGGGCCTCGAACAATAGCTTGCGATTGGATTCTAATTTCCAGCTAATTGTGGGCATGTCTTGGGGCTTTATTTTTGGTATTCTAGGTACTTAAAGAAGTGGGAATGAGGCGACAGATGCCACAGGGAAAGTAGCAACTGGCCCTAAGAGTATGTCTGAAACATCTCAGTGCAGATGGAAATACACTTACAGATAATAAGACTATGTTATAATGCTTGAATGGTGTAATGCTTTAAAAGAGGAGACAGTGAGATACAGTGGGAATAGTGGAAGATTCAGAATATGACAGACTTTAGATTCCTGTCTCTGTTACTTATGAGAAAGTTGTCCTGGACAACCAATCTCGGCCTTATTTTCCTCATTTTTTAAAGGAGAAAGCAATCACCACATAGTAAGATTTTTATGAGAAATAAGTGTTATAATATCAGTAAATAGCACATTGTAAATATACCTAATAATGACAGTTATCAAAGAAAAGAAAATGTGAGTGGATTGGATTGTCATTTATGCTTTAATGATGAGGGTCTATAAATTTTGAAGCCTAGTAATGTTCATAATGTTTGAAGTAACTTGCAAAATGTTGTGGACTAAGTGATACGATTTTAGGACTCTAAACTTGGGCATTTCCCCATTGACCTGAAATATAACGCACTTTTCCAGTGGTAGTGCCTGAGGGAGCAGTGACCAGAGTGAATACCTGGGCTGACTCACCTTGCTGCATCTTTAACTTCATCCCTAATGAAATGACTTATCAGAAGCCATGTGCCTGGAACTACACCTAGAGAATCTTAGGCATTTATTGCCCTAACCGAGGGTATCTGGGAGAAAGGCAATATCTTGGTGTGTCAAGCTAATACCGAAGTTAGGGCTCGACTTTAGAGAGAATCTGCCTACATATTTTGGAGACTAGAAAAGAGCATAGATGACCTTTACCTCAAAACCATTGTGGTTAAGAGACTATAATGAAAACCTCTGTGGTTATAATAATTATCTAAAAATTGATAGAGAGGTAAGTTTTAATGAAGACACAAATGGTTTGAATTTCCCAATGCCAATATGCCAAGTCTAGACTCATTATTTTATATTCACAAGAAAAAAAATGTAGAACATATGTTGACATGTAATGCTACATTTGATTAATTTTGACTTATTAGGATTGTCAGTAATTCCTGTAGCTAAATTTATTATGTAGATATATATGCAGCTAGGAACATATATAGCTCGATTATTGAACTAGGAACATTGATGTGTCAGCTATGCCGCAGTACAGAAAGGCAGAGTTTGATACCCTTTAAATTCTTTTAATAAAACCCCCTATTAGAACTAGCCCTACTTAAATGGACAATCATATTAGGAAAGGGACTTTGGTTTCCATAAAGAGGAGTCTTCTACTAAATGAGGATTACTTTGAGAATTAGAGAAATTACTTAGGAACCAGAAATAGCTGAGACGAAAATGTTTTAAAGATTTGAATTGGGTTGGATGACCGTGGCTCAAAGCTTGGAGTTGTTCTTTGTGAGAAATGTCATTAACTCAAACTTAAAGATTAGCAGAGGATTATAAAGAAGTAAACGAGGCAGTTCTCATTAAAATACAGTTTCTTTGGACTGAGTAAAGATGAACAAAGTGCACTGTTCTTGTACTGCTCATTGGTAAAATAGTAGTTGGACAAAAGAAGCCACTTAGACTTAGTTTGTCTTGTTTTTCTTCTGTGTTATGTGATGTTTTCATTCCACAAGGGGTGTTCATAGTGTTTCACTATCAATGATACAGGAACTAATAGAGCCAGACACTTCTAGAGTTGGAAAGCTCTTCCTAATGTAACAACAAAAATTATCGTTATACCCCACCTGGGGGTTGCTTTGGGTAAGAGGAGACTCAATCTTTTATCACCTATTTACTCTTCTGCTTTCAGAGCAGTAGTGATGGAGGGGAGCACAGTAAGATTAATCTTGAGCCCTTCTAAGAAATTTGTAATTTGTGAAGTTCTAAATAAAAAGTTTAGTCCTGTGATATTATGATTTCTAATAAAAAATACATATTTGGGGGCTCCCCTGGTGGCACAGTGGTTGAGAGTCCTCCTGCCGATGCAAGGGACACGGGCTCGTGCCCCGGTCCGGGAAGATCCCACGTGCCGCGGAGCGGCTGGGCCCGTGAGCCATGGCCGCTGAGCCTGCGTGTCCGGAGCCTGTGCTCCGCAACGGGAGAGGCCACAACAGTGAGAGGCCCGCGTACTGCAAAAAAAACAAACAACAACAACAAAAAACCCAAACATATTTGGTCTTCATCCCAGTTTCTGGCACAGAGCTCCTAAAACCCTTGGAATTTCCTAAGAAGAGACAAAGGTGACTTTTAATGAGGTGACTTTTAAACCCCACCTAAGGATGGGGACTTGTCAGTGGAGCCAATCGTGATTACAGGGTTGGAGCTTTTAGTCTTAGCTCCCTGACCTCCAGACTGGGAGAGTGGGTGAAGGTTGAATCAATCACCAACGGCCAATGATTTAATCAATTATGCCTAAGTAATAAGCCTCCATAAACCCCCCAAAAGATAGAGTTCGGAGAGCTTCTGCATTGGTGAACATGTGGAGATTCCCAGAGAGTGGTGCCCTTTCCCCATACCTTGCCCTGCATCTCTTCCATCTGGTTGTTCCTGAGTTATATCCTTGTAAAAAATTAATAAATAGAAGCCTCAATTAAATAGAGTTGGGAGACCAGAAGATGGAGCTCTCATGCCCTGTGATGATAGCAGGGCCGAACAGGAGGAAGAATGACTCTTCTTTTCTGGCAAGGACTCATCCAATAGAAAGCCATGGACTCTGTTTACTGCGGCCCTCCCAATTTCCTTTTCCCTCTCTAAATGTATTCTTCCATTGCTGTGTGGGGATTTGCATGTGACTTGCCATGATTGCAGACCCCGAATTGCAATTCTCTGCTGATGCTGAGTAAACCCATCTTTGCTAAAGAAATATCTGGCATTCCATTTATTTCAGGCCAACATCCTTTTATAATAAACCAGTAATCTAGTAAATAAAATGTTTCTCTGAGTTCTGTGAGCTGCATTAGCAAATCACAGTAGTCCCCCATTATCTGTGGTTTCACTTTTCTTCATTTCAGTTACCCAAGGTCAACCATGGTCTGAAAATATTAAAAGGAAAATTCCAGAAATAAACAATCATAAGTTTTAAATTGAGTGCCATTCTGACTAGTGTGATGATATCTCATGCTGTCCTGCTCCATCCTGCATGGGACATGAATCATCCCTGTGTCTGGCGTGTCTATATTATATATGCTACCCATTCGTTAGTCACTTAGCAGCCACCTGGGTTATCAGATCGACTGTCATGGTATTATAGTGCTTGTGTTCAAGCAACCCTTACTTGACTTAATAATGGCCCCAAAGTGCAGGTGTTAGTGATGCTGCCAATTTGGATTTGCCAAAGAGAAGCTTTCCACCTCTAGGTGAAAAGGTAAAAATTCTCAACTTAATAAAGAAAGAAAAAAGTCATATGCTGAGGTTTTTAAAATCTGTGGTACAAACAAATCTGTGAAATTGTTAAGAAGGAAAAAAAAAATCCATGCTAGCTTTGCTGTAGCACCTCAAACTGCAAAAATTATGGCCACATTGCATAATAAGATGGAACAGGCATTAAATTTGTACAAGGCAACAGTTTGAAAGGAGAGACCACATTCACATAACGTTTATTACAGTATATTGTTATAACTGTTCTGTTTTATTATTAGCAGCTGTTAGTTTCTTACTGCACCTAATTTATAAATTAAACTTTATCATAGCAACCACTATGGAGAAGAGTATGGAGGTTCCTTAAAAAACTAACATTAGAGTTACCATATGATCCTGCACTCCCACTACTGGGCATACACCCAGAGAAAACCATAATTCAAAAAGAGACATGTACCACAGTGTTCACTGCAGCACTATATACAATAGCCAAGACACTGAAGCAACCTAAGTGTCCATCTGAAACAGGAGGGAAAGGGGCAGGGTACAACCTTTAAAAGAATGACATAGGGACTTCCCTGGTGGTCCACTGGGTAAGACTCTGGGCTCCCGATGAGGGGAGCCTAGGTTCAATCCATGGTTGGGGAACTAGATCTCGAATGCCTGCTGCAACTAAGAGTTCGCATGCCACAACTAAGAATCCACATGTCACAACTAAGAAGCCAGCATGCTGCAACTAAAAGATCCCACATGCTGCAACCAAAGATACCGCATGCCGCAATGAAGATCCTGCATGCCGCAACTAAGACCTGGAGCAGCCTAAATAAATAAATAAATAAAATAATTGTTTAAAAAACAAAAGAAGGACATAGCCAAAGGACATGACAAAAACAGGTTAGAACCAACTAGGTCCAAGATGGTGGAAGATTTGACTTCCAGTGGACCTTAAGCCTCATTATATGCTCATTGTAATACATTAGCATAAGCTAACTGACACACCCACCAGCGCCATGACAGTTCCGAGGCCAACCATCAAAGATCAAAAAGTGGGTGGTGGCCCAATTCCTGGAAATCTCTGCCCCTTCCCCAAAATACTTGGAATAATCCTCCTGCTCATTAGCCTGTGAAATTACCCAGCCCATAAAAACTAACCACCCCATATTTCGGGGCCTCTTGCCTTCTGAGATGGCCCACACTCCATCTGTGGAGTGTGTTTCTCTCTAAATAAATCCATTTCTTTTTTTTTCTTTTCTTTTTTTTCCTTTTTTAATTTTTTTTGTGGTACGTAGGCCTCTCACTGTTGTGGCCTCTCCCGTTGTGGAGCACAGGCTCCAGACGCACAGGCTCAGCGGCCATGGCTCACGGACCCAGCCACTCCGTGGCATGTGGGATCTTCCTGGACCGGGGCACGAACCCGCGTACCTTGCATCAGCAGGCAGACTCCCAACCACTGCGCCACCAGGGAAGCCCAAATAAATCCATTTCTTACTTATCACTTTGTCTTTCACTGAATTCTTTCTGCGATAAGACATCAAGAACCTGAGCTTCATTAAGTCCTTAGACCAGGTGTGTGATCTCAATTAAAAGACTGTGGGTTCAATTCCCAATCTGGGTTGCATGGTTTCGCGTCAACAGATGAATGGATAAAGAAGATGTGGTACATATGTACAATGGAATATTACTCAGCCATAAAAAAGAAAGAATGAAACAATGCCATTTGCAGCAACATGGATGGACCTAGAGATTATCATACTAACTGAAGTAAGTCAGACAGAGAAATACAAATATCATTTGATATCACTTATATGTGGAATCTAAAAAATGACACAAGTGAACTTATTTACAAAACAGAAATAGACTCAGAGTCATTGAAAACAAACTTATGGTTACCAAAGGGGAATGTGGGAGGATGGAGGGATAAATTAGGGGTTTGGGATTAACAGATAGACACTACTATATATAAAATAAACAACAGAGACCTACTGCATAGCACAGGGAACTATATTCAAAATCTTATAGTAACCTATAAGGGAAAAGAATCTGGAAAATTATATATATATATATATATATATATACACACACATATAAAACGGAATCACTTTTCTGTACACCTGAAACTAACACAACATTGTAAATTAAGTGCATTTCAATAAAAAAAATACGAAAATGCAAAAAAAAAAGAAAAAGCAACCGTAGTACATGTAGTGTTTGGTACTATCTGTGGCTTCAGGCATCCTCTGGGGTCTTGAAATGTATTCCCTGAAGATAAGCGGGGACTACTGTAATTGAACCCCAGGACAAGGAGTCATTGGAACATCTGATCTACTGGGTTAGATGACCTATTGGGATTGGTGCAGGTTGGTGTAAAGCACAGATGACAACCTGGGCTGGTGACTGGCGTCTGAAGTCGGTGGGTGGGGCAGTCTTGTAAGACTGAATCCTTAGCCTTTGGAAATCTGTCGTTATCTGTGGCTAGGTAGTGTTCAAATTGAGTTGAATTCTTGTACACCCTGCTGGTATCCAAGAATTGCTTGTTGGTGGTATGGGAAACCTCCCCTCACACACACACACACACACACACACACACACACACACAACCACACATGACAATTGGTGACCAGAACCTTCAACATTTTAAGTGGTTCTTTGCATAAAGTTGGAAGTATGGCTAGAAGTCTCTTTTCTGTAGGAAAACAAATTTTGAAAAATTATGAAAGCAAGACCCATGATATTGTATATGGAAGGGGAAAAATGAGTAAAAGAGAATAAAGTTTAATTAAGGAATAGGCACTTGGTTTTGATCTGGTGATGATCTAAAGACTGGAGTTTGCAGTTCTGGGATTCAGGGAAGAAACAAGAATATAAACGTGTCCAAAAAACGTGGTGATGGGCAGATCAACTCTAAGGATGTTAAATAACAAACATTCAACTGAGTAAATTTTAGAGATCTAATTGGCTTTATTTAACGATTCATGAATCCTGCAGCAGCCTTTCTAGCAAGTAGAGAGGAACTCCAAAGGGCTACAGAAAAGCGAGAGTTTCCAACAGCAGGACAAGGAAGTTATCAACTAAAAAGATTATCTCAGGCTTAGATGACTGGTTACTTATGGGGGAAGAAAGGGGGCTATGTGGCAGATTACTTCATCTTCCTTTGGGGGATGGAGAGGGCCCAAGTGACAGATTACCTCATTGGTGCTGACGAGAAAATTCCTGACTGATTAATTAAGACTCCCCTTCTAGGGGAGGATGAAGCTTCAAGTAGGCTAGGTATTAAGCCCGGGTTTGGTGGTATGGCCTGACATAAGTGAGTCCGTTTTGGGCCAGTGGTTTTCTTTTTAACAGAACATTGGTTTTTGATATTTAATTACAGCCTATTTTTTTTTTTTCATTTCTTTTGACTTTGTGCAGTAAGGCTACTCAGCAAACTAAAGGTTTCAGTTAAAGCCTGTTTCATAATAGAATTGTGTAATGGTGCTTTGTGAAATGAAAGAGATTGTTTGGGGTGAGAAAATCTAGGACAGTTGTAGGAAAACGGTGAGTCAACCAGAGCAGCACACGAGAAAAAGCTGAGAGCAGACATAACAGGGTAGAGTAGAGAAAATGTCTTGTAGAATGAAAGCAACTTCCTCCTTCCTCCAGGAAATCATGGAAATATGGGGAAGGGAGGAGTGCTGTGTTGTTTGGATATTAAAGGAGAAGATGATCAGAGAAAGCTAGAGGACTTGGGGTCATTTGGTTATAGTAGCCAATGATTATAATATAGTACTAACTGATCTTAGTTTTAAGAAGCCTCCTAGGGTAAATTTAATCCTGTGTCAACAAGGACACTTCTTTTGAATGTTTAGAAGCAGCTCTGTCTTTCCCAGGTGAGACAGATGCAGCTCTTTCAAGCATCCTACAAATGCCTTGATTCCAGATCCTCTCCTCTCACCATCTTGGTTTTAGTCCTCTGGAGATGCATCCATTTCTCAATGTCTCTCTTAAGGTGTCATCTTTAGACTGGAACTTAGTATTCCCAAGATGGATTTATTCAGGAAGAGAGCACATGTGACTCCTCTTTTCCTGAGCTCTATATTTTTAGCTATGCAAACTGAAATGAAATCAATTCTTTTCTGAACTTCTTATTTTACTACTGACTCATATTCGTCTTAGGTTTACCCTAACTTCTAGTTTTTTGACAGAGATATTTTCTATTCGTATCCCCTTGTCCTACAGTTGTGGAGTTCATATTTTTTAAAACTAAATTTTATTAGTCACATGTGATCCACCTTTATTGTTTCTTGACTTCACTTTATTGGTACTGATTTATGTCCTATAAAGATTTAATAAGGTTGCAACATGTATATGCTTTACTTATTTTTTATTTTTTCAGTTTTATTGAGGAACAAGTGACAAAGACAATTGTAAGATATTGAAAGTGTACCTCCATCTAGTTAATTAACACACCTACAACCTCTTATATTTGTCTTTTTTTTTTTTTTTTTTAGTGAGAACATTTAAGTTCTACTCTTTTAGCAAATTTCAATTCTACAGTACAGTTTAGCAGCTACAGTTACTTAGTTGCCATGCTATACTTTAGATCCTTGGACCTTAGTCATCTTCTAGCTGAAAGTTTTCACCATTTTACCAACCTTTCTCTCCTTCTCCCACCTCCCAACCCCTGGCAACAACATTTCTACTCTCTGAGTTGAACTTTTTGATTTTTTCTTAAGATTCCACATATAAGTAATGCCATGCAGTATTGGTCTTTCTCTGTCTGATTTATTTCACTTAGCAAAGTACCCTCAAATTCCATCCAAATTGTTTCAAATGGCAGGATTTTTATTTCGCATGGCTTAATAATATTCCGTTGTGTGAAAAATAAACTCAAAATGGACTAAAGACCTAAATGTAAGACCAGCTACTATAAAACTCCTAGAGGAAAACATATGCAGAACACTGTGATATAAATCACAGCAATATCTTTTTGGCTCTGCCTCCTTAGGGTAATGGAAATAAAAACAAAAATAAACAAGTAGGACCTAATTAAACTTAAAAGCTTTTGCATAGCAAAGGAAACCATAAACAAAACAAAAAGACAACCTACAGAAGGGGAGAAAACATTTGCAAATAATGCGACTGACAAGGAATTAATCTCCAAAATATACAAACAGCTCATACAGCTCATTATCAAAAAAACAAACAACCCAATCAAAAATGGGCAGAAGATCTAAATAGACATTTCTACAAAGAAGACATACAGATGGCCAAAAGGCGCAGAAAAGATGATCAACATGGCTAATTATTAGAGAAAAGCAAATCAAAACTACCATGAGGTATCACCTCACACTGGTCAGAATGACCATCATTAAGAAGTCTACAAATAATATTAATAAATGCTGGAGAGGGTGTAGAGGAAAAGGAACCCTCCTGCTCTGTTGGCGGGAATGTAAACTGGTGCAGCCACTATGAAGAACAGTATAGACGTTCCTTAAAAAACTAAAATAGAGCTACCATATGATCCTGCAATCCCACTCCTGGGCACATATCCAGAGAAAAACATAATTCAAAAAATACATGCACCCCAATGTTCACAGCAGCACTGTATATAATAACCAAGACATGAAAGCAACCTAAGTTTCCCTTGACAAATGAATGGATGAAGAAGATGTGATATATATACACAATAGAATATTACTCAACCACAGAAAATAATGAAATAATGCCATTTGCAACAACATGGATGGACCTAGAGATTATGATACTAAATGGAGTAAGCCAGACAAAAACAAATATCATATGATATCACTTATATGTGGAATCTAAAAAAAGTGATACAAATGAACTTATCTACAAAGCAGAAATAGACTCAGACATAGAAAACTCACAGACATAGAAAACAAACTTATGGTTACCAAAGGAGGGTAGGGAGGATTAAATTAGGAGTTTGGGATTAACAGATACACCCTACTATATATAAAGTAGATAACCAACAAGGACTTACTGTATAGCACAGGGAACTATACTCAATGTCTTGTAATAACCTATAATGAAAAAGAATGTGAAAAAATAATGCATATATTTATATATAGGTATAACTGAACCACTTTGCTATACACTTGACACTAACACAACATTGTAAATCAACTATATTAAAATAAATTTTTTTAAAATAAAAATTAACATAAAAAATTGGAAAGAATGAAAAAACATTCCTCTGTGTGTGTGTGTGTGTGTGTGTGTGTGTGTGTGTATCTTCTTTATTCATTCATTGACTGACACTTAGGTTGTTTAAGTATCTTGACTACTATAAATGATGCTGCAATGTACATGGGAGAGCAGATATCTATTTGAGATCTTGTCTTCATTTCCTTGGGATATATACCCAGAAGTGGGGTTGCTGGATTGTATGGTAGTACTGTTTTTAATTTTTTGAGGAGCCTTCTTACTGTTTCTTATAGTGGCTGTACCAATTAACAAACCCACTTAGTGTGCACAAGGTTTCTCTTTTCTCTACATCCTCATCAACACTTTTTATCTCATCTTTTTGATGATAGTCATTCTGACAGGTGTGAGGTAATACCTCACTGTGTTGTTGTTTTTTTTTTCATGTTACAAGCATATTTATTGTTTGGTTGAACATGTTACAGACTACAAGTAAGTCTAGTTCTTACAATTTGTTGCTTAACTCAATAAATGTCTTCCCCAAATTTATTACAAACTCCAAGTGTTAGTGTCTGAAGACTCTACGTAACACTTCTGTACTCCCATTGTATACTTTATTCCAGCGTTGACACCATATTCTGCACTGCTTCTTCAAAAACAAAACATGTTTGCTATGATTCTAATGAAATTGTGTCTAGACATCAAAAGAAAAGTTTTCTCTAATCTTTCTACCTTTTCAAATACTCAGAGAATTTACTGGAGAGGAAGAGAAGAAAACAAGATCAAAGTTTTAACATTTTTTAAAACTATATGTTCCCATTTCTTGACAGATAAAGAAACAATGAATAAGATCTGCATCCTGTGATCAATAGAAATGTAGAGGTTTGAGTTTTATTATTTTTCTCTTGCTTGCCTTTAAAAAATAAATAGCACTTGCCAATGACTTCATTACACCCAGCACTTCAAGGTAAACATAATAGAATTCTACTTTCCTGGCACACTGTGATGGCATGTTCTTCTTGGTAAGTAAAAGATGATATTGAATTAAAGAACTTATTTCTTTATAGGAACTCAACTGTAGCCTTCTCTGGTATTTTCCCAAATCAAATCCAGGGCTACATCTTGTATAAAAATTCTCATATACTCCCTTGGCACAGAGGTAAAGAAAGGCTTCTCTGCCTCCCTCTTTGATTTTCCTCTTCAACCAGGTTAAAATCCAACCCAGGATTTTTAACAAGCACAGCTGTATATAAAAAACAATTGCTAGAAGACAACAGAATTCTTAAGAGACTTGAATAACAATGTAAAAAAAAACCTGCTCCAATACCCAAATGCTGCCAAGTTCTCCAGTCTTCTGAAGCCGCTCTTTTGTGTAATATCCAATTATAAAATGATGTAAATCACCATTACTTATACAATGAAAAGTCCAGCACCCTCCCTTAAAACCAAGGATTCCTGGGGTGGGGGTTGGTGGCTGCAGCCATGAAATCTCATCCCCAAATACATCCCTCACTGATTCTTGATCCCCTTATCATCATATGTCTGAAAGCTGCTGACCTCTTATCTCCCCTACTTTGTGGCCCTCCATCCCCCCTGCCCCATCTAGCACTCTTCCTCCTTGATTCCCCAAAGTGCCAGTAACACATGGAGTATGGAGTTCAAGGAAGTCATGTGGAATCAAACAAAGCCAAAACGAGATGTGGAATTAAACTGGAGAAACAAATGAATGTGTGTAGCAAAACAGAAACAGACTCACAGATATAGAAAACAAGTGGTTACCAGCTGAGAGAGGGAAGCGGGGGAGGAAAAAAGGTAGGGGATTAAGAGATACAAACTACTATGTATAAAATAAATAAGCTACAAGGATATATTGTACAGCACAAGGAATATAGCCAATATTTTATAATAACTTTAAATTGAGTATAATCTATAAACTTTTGAATCACCATGTTGTATACCTGAAGCTAATATAATACTGTAAATCAACTATGCTTCAATTAAAAAAATTTTTTTTAATTAAAAAAAAAAGGTTGCACCAAGAAAAATACATAAAACAGGAGAAATGTCAAACCAATAAGCCCAAAAGTGACAATGAAGACAGAGGTGTAGCTCAGAAAATATAAGAGAAATGGTCTCTACCTTCATGGAATATATATACAATCTATTGGGGCATTTTGAAACATACTTGAGCACCACTTATGCTTAAGCTGGGGCCTTTGTTATACACTTAATGTCTTTCCATGATGGTGTTTTTTCCTTTAATGAACCCAATGATCAGAGATCTGTCAAAGTAAATAGGAAGCCAGAGAGTAATCAGGTAGCTAGTGGTGTGTCTTATAATTGGCCAGGTGATTGAAGACCTGTCTTGAGTGAATAACTGGACAGGAAGTGGCCAGGGAGGGATAATGTTTTCAGAGGAACTGACTGAGGGGGAGCTGTATTTTCCATTGTCTAATACTTGCCAATCATTATACACCTGTCAGTAAGAAGAGAGTTTGTTCAGCCCATTCAGTGCACCTGTGTGATCATATTCTAATTCCTGATCAGAGTTCACTTGTTCTAGAGGAAGCCATTTCCAAATGAAGTGTTACTATTTCATCCTCCTGGTTTTATTCCTTGGTTTTTAGAGCCAAAGAAGTGCTGCTCAAAGGGTAAAATTTTCTGAAATATCCAGTAAGATGAAAATTCAAATAAGTGCTGGATCCTAATTATAAATAGAAAGAGTGGTAAAGAAAGTACATCTGAACATTGGATAATAGAAATATGTAATCAGAGTTGGGAATACAGATGTAGAAATAGGCAAGACTGTCAAAAAAGAATCTTCCAGGCACCTTTGTAATCTACTCAGATATTTCAGTATTTGACCTTGAAACAACTTCTGGCAAGTTGGATGGCATAATTTCCTAGAATATCATAGTAACTAAATCCATTAGCCCGATGACCCTCACTTGGCATTTTCAAAGAAATTTACTACTGGTAGTGATAAGGTTTCGAACACTAAAAGCTGCCTGGCTGATGAAAATCCTGTTTGAAAAAAAAAAAATCAAGGCAGATTTCACACAGGAGTTCCACCAAATACTCACACACCCATACTGTTAAAGTGCATACTTCTTAAAATATGCATTAAGGTCTCAGGATATCATGGGTATTACAAATTCTGTTTCATCTATGAAATTATTTTTAATCCAGCAAAAATGTTTTGAGACCTACTATGTACAAGGCATGTGCTAGGTGCTTAGGGAGGCATAGAGATGAATAAGAGAATCCCTTCTTCCTTCTAGTAACAGATAAGACAATTAGGCAAATAACTAAATACTAGAGATACAAATACCCTACTGGGAGAGCTTAGGGGAAGAAGCAAATGATTCTTCTTCTTTTTTTAATTAATTAACTTATTTATTTATTTTTGGCTGCATTGGGTCTTTGTTGCTGCGTGTGGGCTTCCTCTAGTTGCGGCCAGCTGGTGCTACTCTTCATTGTGGTGCGCGGGCTTCTCATTGTGGTGGCTTCTCTTATTGCGGAGCAAGGGCTCTAGGCTTGCGGACTTCAGTAGTTATGGCTCATGGGCTCAGTAGTTGTGGCTTGTGGGCTCTAGAGTGCAGGCTCAATAGTTGTGGTTCACGGGCTTAGTTGCTCCGTGGCGTATGGGATCTTCCCGGACCAGGGATCAAACCTGTGTCCCCTGCATTGGCAAGCGGATTCTTAACCACTGTGCCACCAGGGAAGTCCCGAAGCAATTGATTCTGACGAACAGGATTAGGGGAGGCTTAACTGAAGTGAGAACTGATTCATAGACACCAAATTAAGCCACATCCTTTGTGGAATCAAACTTGAAACCACATTCTTTAGTTGGATTTAATACACGGTGGGAAACCTGTTTAAAGATTATCCAGTGTGCAGCAAATTCAAGTTTGGCTTTTTGGAACTTTCTGGAATTATTTTCTCTGAATATTTTTGATCCATGGTCTGTTGAATCCACAGATTTGGAAACTGCTAGTGTTGGAGGGTCTTCTGCAGAAGCAGGGGGTGGCTGTGGCTCACCGTGGGGACAAGGACACTGGCAACAGAAGTTCTGGGAAGTACTCCTTAGCGTGAGCCCTCCTAGAGTCCGCCATTAGCCCCACCCCCTTACTGTGGTTTTCATTTGCATTTCCCTGGTGATTAGTGAAATTGAGCACTTTTCATGTATCTGTTGGCCACTTGAATGTCTTCTTCTGGAAAAATGTCTATTCAGTTCCTCTTTACCTTTTATTTATTTATGTATTTATTTATTTTTACATCTTTATTGGAGTATAATTGCTTTACAATGGTGTTTTAGTTTCTGCTTTATAACAAAGTGAATCAGTTATACATATACATATGTTCCCATATCTCTTCCCTCTCGTGTCTCCCTCCCACCCACCCTCCCTATCCCACCCCTCTAGTTGGTCAAAAGTCCACTCTCTAGTAGGTCTGTGTCTTTATTCCTGTCTTATCCCTAAGTTCTTCATGACATTTTTTTCCTTAAATTCCATATATATGTGTTAGCATACGGTATTTGTCTTTTTCTTTCTGACTTACTTCACTCTGTATGACAGACT
>NW_020173758.1:7203974-7204185 GCF_003031525.2 Neophocaena asiaeorientalis asiaeorientalis
TTTCTTTTTATAGCTGAGTAATATTCCATTGTATGTATGTGCCACATCTTCTTTATCCATTCATCTGATGATGGACACTTAGGTTGTTTCCATCTCCGGGCTATTGTAAATAGAGCTGCAATGAACATTGTGGTATATGACTCTTTTTGAATTATGGTTTTCTCAGGGTATATGCCCAGTAGTGGGATTTCTGGGTCATATGGTAGTTCTA
>NW_020173758.1:7205290-7320851 GCF_003031525.2 Neophocaena asiaeorientalis asiaeorientalis
TTTCTGCCTCCTTTATCAAAGATAAGGTGACCATATGTGCGTGGGTTTATCTCTGGGCTTTCTATCCTGTTCCATTGATCTATCTTTCTGTTTTTGTGCCAGTACCATACTGTCTTGATTACTGTAGCTTTGTAGTATAGTCTGAAGTCAGACCATACTACATCAGGGAGCCTGATTCCTCCAGCTTCATTTTTCGTTCTCAAGATTGCTTTGGCTATTCGGGGTCTTTTGTGTTTCCATACAAATTGTGAAATTTTTTGTTCTAGTTCCGTGAAAACTGCCAGTGGCAGTTTGATAGGGATTGCATTGAATCTGTAGATTGCTTTGGGTAGTAGTCATTTTTACAATGTTGATTCTTCCAATCCAAGAACATGGTATATCTCTCCATCTATTTGTATCATCTTTAATTTCTTTCATCAGTGTCTTATAATTTTCTTCATAAAGGTCTTTTGTCTCCTTAGGTAGGTTTATTCCTAGATATTTTATTCTTTTTGTTGCAATGGTAAGTGGGAGTGTTTTCCTGATTTCACTTCCAGATTTTTCATCATTAGTGTATAGGAATGCCAGAGATTTCTGTGCATTAATTTTGTATCCGACTACTTTACCAAATTCATTGATTAGCTCTAGTAGTTTTCTGGTAGCATCTTTAGGATTCTCTATGTATAATATCATGTCATCTGCAAACAGTGACAGCTTTACTTCTTTTCCGATTTGGATTCCTTTTATTTCCTTTTCTTCTCTATTTGGATTGTTTTGTTTTGTTATTGAGTTGTATGAATTCTTTGTATATTTTGGATATCAACAGCTTATCAGATATATGATTTGCAAATATTTTCTCCTATATTATAGGTTGCTTTTTCATTTTGTTGATGGTTTCCTTGGCTATACTGAAGCCTCTTAGTGTGATGTAGTCCCTCTATTTTAATCTACTTTTTTGTCATTGGTGAAAATACTGAAAAGAACAAGGCAGAGGACAAAACATGGTATGCCATTCTCTGGACATAGTCATTCAATTAACTGTACATTTATACAATGATGTAACACCTGGTTGTCATTTCTGTCTTATTCATCCAGAGATTCTGAAGAAAAAAGCAGCCTCCATAATTGACAGAGCTTCATGTCACATATTCTAAAATTTGAAATTTCAAGTAACAGAGAGATGTAATGTTTTATTCAAATGGGAAAACACTGTAAAGATCTTCAACAGTTTACAAATACTGAGACCTCTTTCAAATTGATGTTATTACCATCTTTTTAAAATACCTTTTTTGACATTTGCCAAGTTAGGAATTGAAGATTCATTTTCTTCTCTTCTCTGAATAACTAGAGGTCTCACCTTTCCTACCTAAGTGTCATGAGATCATTTCTTCCCCTCTGTTTTTAAGACAATTCTTGGAAGATGACTTAGACTGTGCTCTTATGTTAAAGACAGTCGATAATTTAATTTGTTAAGAACTAAGATGTGGTACTTGCCCAGCTTCTGTCTCATAGTTGCCTTTTTCATTTCAACTCACATGTAAGCCTTCAGTAAATGAGAAAGTCTTATTTAAAAATTTTTTTTTAATTTTAAGGCTCCCCCTCCCCACCATAATTACAGGCCAAGAGAGCATTCTGACTTTCTTAATATAAATTTAATGTAAACATAATTCATACATTATTATAATGTAAGTTATATAAATAATATATAAACTTGGTCTTGTTCTAGCAGGTTAGTATAAAGACTATATAAACACAGTTTTAGTCTATCAGCATCTCAGTTATATATATATATATCACTATCTCCTTGTATTAGTCAGTGTTTTTAGTTACAGTCAAAATCATTCTGGTTAGTTTAAATGGGAAGAAATTTATTACAGAGTGTTAATTGGCTCAGAGAATTTCTGAGTGTGCACTGGATCAGTGTCGTATACACACACAGGTGATACAAGTAGAAGAAGTTCCCAAATACATCATTGCTCTGTTCTGAAAGAAGCCAAGAAATTGTACTTCTGCCCTCTGTTGTTCTACACCTATTCACCAAACCTCCTCAAGTGCTGCTGTTGAAATTCTAAGCCCTCCTTGATCATGTTTGTTAGATCTGTGCAGGCCCTGCTCATAATCTTGCCTCTACCATCAAAGTCTCATAAGTGAGTCTGTTAGGGGAATGAAGTCAAATGTATAACCTAGCTACAGGGAACTTGGGAAATGTAGACAATTTTCTAACCTCTAGTGAACAGGGAGATATATTGTAAGGCTGCTGCAGTGGCCTTGAGGGAATCAATGTGTGGTGTCTGCTGCAGTCACCCTTAGGCAACCTCACATGCGTATGTATTCTTCTTCCTAGATTTAAACTTGCCTGTAACAATGGGAGCCAGCAGCATTGTTCATATTAAAGGAACATAATATAAAATAGCTATTCTTTTCATAATTGAAGAGAGGGGAGGCTCAAAATCTCATCAATCATTACCCATCTAGGCGATGTTCATAAATCCTCTAGTTCAGTCACTATTCTGTATTGATATACTTAAATATGTATCAAATTTATAAGGTTTATCATCACCAGCTCATCCTATATAAAATAGGGAACATGGAAAGGAAAAACTTTAGTTACTGGATAAGGGGAGAGACATTCCTAATTCTTAATTCCTTCATTCCCTTGTCCATTATCTAATTTCTTGGCCCTCAGTCAGTTCTTCTAGGGCTGAGAGGGTCTCCCTATATTAGATTGCTATAGCTTTTCTAAAATTTATTACTGGATAAGGTGGAACTAGCCAGCAACCTAGAGGAGCCCATTGGTTCCAGACTTTACTCCTCCTGCCCCCATTGCACAGTAGCATCCCTAATTCCTCTTGATAATCAGCATCCATTTTCCTAACCAGCATGGTAGCTTCCAGCCTACTGGTCTGACTAAGGACATCAGGAGAGAAGAATGGCCAAATTGCAGTCTCTACGTAGAGTTCAGTGGAATCAATACATGCTCCTGTACACAAACAGCTGAAATTATTAGCAAGTGGAATTATTTGTCACATTCTCTGAACTTACCCGAATAAACTTCTAGCAGATGACCATGAGGGAATTCAGAATACCGCTGTGTGTGCATACTATGAAGCTTTGTGTACATACAGATATAGAATCTCTGCTAATTGTGTTCCAATTGCTTCTAGCTAGGAAGTTTACAGTGATGATTTGTTTTTCCTCTCTATCTCCAAGTGATCTCCATGCTTCTTTTCTCAAGTTTGTGCATTTCCATGTACATCTCACTCTAGCAAGGTATAGTGCTTGGTAAATAATAGTTGATCCATACATATAGAGCACTGATTTTTAATCCTAACTTCAAACTAGATTCACTTGGAGAGAAGTAAAAAACAAATACCCACTCTCCCTCCCACCAAAACCCGAACAAAAACTCTAAAACAAGGAGAAATAAAACTCATACTTGGACTCTACTCAAGACCAGTTACATCACCAGCTCTTTGAATGGGGCTTAGGCATTAGAATTTTTTAAAGATAACCTATGTCTTTCTAATGTGAAGCTAGATTTGAGACATGCTGTAAAATTATAGGCCTGGAGAGAGGCCCCAAAGTTTCTCATTCTCTACTTTTACCTCAAACAGCTTAGTCAATTAATACTAAACTTTATAAGCACACATACACACTTTATTATATATACTTAATATTCTGTGTTGACTGGAGATAATTTTTAAAATAGAGATAAAAAGAAGAAAACAATTATCACTCATGGTCCCCTCACACGGAGGTCACACTGCAGACGTTTTGATTCATCTTCTTGTTTGTAAACACATACACCAATAATTGGGATCGTGATACATACTTAATTTTAATTCTGCCTTTTGCCCTTAGCATTTTATTTTGAGCTGTTCTTCAGGTTATTAACTGTTCTTTGAAAATAGGAGTTTTAGAGACCACTTAATAGTCTACTGTGTGACTGAACCAAAATGTATTTGGTTATTATGGAAAATTTCAAAGTAGAATAGTGGAATGAACCACTGTGCATTAATTATGGGACTCAAACTTCGCTCTCCTGATTTAATAGCTCAATTATGATTTATGTCCTTCCTATAGGTATAGAGGAGCATTTATAAGGCTGTCAGCCCTAAATGATCACTTTAGTTTGTTCTTAGGATCCCTTCCTGTCAATGGCCGCCAAAGATGTTCATATATATTCCAGCCTCCAGATGGAGCCCGGTTCTTTGATGCAGGCCCTTTGATGAAGTTTCAAAACATCTTTAGCTTCCCACCCGCTAAAAATATGTTGGACTCACCATATCTTAATGTATTTATGTATGAAGGTCTTAATCTGTATTATAAAATATTACACATTAACTTATTATATGGGATATTTAGATTGTGTGTCATTGGCAGTTTTCTTTTTTAATTATTGTTATGACTTCATAATTTTTTAACCATGTATCTTTACCTGAAAGCTTTTCAAACTGATGGATTTTTAAAAATAGCTCTATTGATATATGAATAATACAATAAAACACATATTTAAAGTGTATCGTGTGATAAAATTTGAAATGTTTATACAGCTATGGTCTGAATGTTTATGTCCCCCAGGAGTCAAATGTTGAAATCTTAATCCTGTAGGTGGTGTTAGGAGGTGGGGCCTTTAGGAGATGATTAGGTCATAAGGGTGGAACCCTCATGAATGGGATTGGTGACTTTATAAAAGAAGCTTCAGAAAGATTCCTTGCTCCTTGTACCATGTGAGGACACAGGAAATGTCACCAGTTATGTACCAGGAAGAGGGTCCTCATCAGACACTATATCTGTTAGCAACTTGGTCTTGGACTCCCCAGCCTCCAGAGCCATAAGAAATAACTTTCTGTTGTTTCTAAGTCACCCAGTCTGTGGTATTCTGTTATAGCAGCCTGAATAGACTAAGATAAGGATGGAGGGAGGAAAATTTGGTGAAGCACAGAGGAAGTAAGCTGGGAAGAGCCTGGGGCATGAGGTCAGGTTACTTGGGTTAAAATCTCTGCTCTGCTGCTTGCAGCATTTATGACCTTGGGGAACTGCCTAACCCACTTGGGCCTCACTTTTCTCAGCTATAAAATAAGTGTTGCTAATATTTGCATTCTCTCTTCCTCCAGTTTTCTTTACTTGCTTTACCTCTAACCATATTTTAATGCACATCTCAAACACTGCCTCTTTCAAGAAGCTTTCCCTGACCTCTGCAGACTTTTAAGTGCCCTTCATCAGTATCCCTTTGATACTCTGTGCTCTGTGTTAATTCCCCATCTTATATCTATATCCTTTAAATGGTGAGCTCTTTGAATGCAATTATCATGTCTTATTCATCTGTATCCCCAGTGTCTGGAACTATTCCTAGGTCAGCAGATGCTTGGTAATTGTTCTCTCAAAAATCAAAACAAAACAAGGCAAAATGAATTGATAAGTAACTGAATTCAACTTCTGGATGGTGGGGTTGATCTAAGCCTGGCCAATTAGCAAAATCACCTGGAGATATTTTTCCCCCAGCTTTATTGAGATATAATTGTCATATAACATTTTGTAAGTTTAAGGTATATATTTTGGTTTGATACAGTTATATATTGCAAATGACTACCACCATAGGTTAGCTAACACCTCCATCATGTCACATAATTACCGTTTCTTTTTTGTGGTGAGAACATTTAAGGTCTACTGTCTGAACAACTTTCAAGTATATAATGCATTATTGCTAAATGTAATCACAGTGATGGGCATTAGATGTCCCAGAATTTATTCATCTTCCAACTTCCAACTGGAAGTTTGTAACTGTTGACTAATATCTCCCTGCTTCTCCCACCCCCAGCCCATGGTAACTACCATTCTATTCTTTGTTTCTACAAGTTCAGCTTTTTCAGATTCCACGTATAAGTGATACCATACAGTATTTGACTTCCTCTGTCTGATTTATTTCACTTAGCATAATGCCCTCAAGTTCCATACATGTTGTCACAAACAGGATTTCCTTCTTTCTCATGGGTGAATAATATTCACTTGTGTGATTTATATATATGTATATATCTCAGATCTTCTTTATCCACTCATCTTTGACAGACATTTAGGTTATTTCCATATCTTGGCTATTGCAACTAATGCTGCAATAGAAGTGGGATGGCAGATATCTCTTTGATATCCTGTTTTCATTTCCTTTGGATATGTAATCCTAGGGATATTTTAAAAGAGAAAAATTATTTGGCCAATACTTAGAGATTTTGATTTAGTGGGTGTATTAGTCTGCTATGGCTACCCTAACGACAAAGTACCACAGATTGGGTGGCTTAAACAACAGAAATTAATTTTCTCATGATTCTGGGGGCTAGGAGTCTGAGATCAAGGTATTAGCAGCGTTGATTCCTTCTGAGGCCTTTCTCGTTGGCTTGTAGAGAGCCTCTTCTTCCACTGTTTTCACATGAACTTTCCTCTCTGCCTGTCTGTGTCCTAATCGACACTTATAAGAAAACCAGTCATATTGGTTTAGGGCTCACCTTAATGACCTTACTCCTCATTAATTACCTCTTTGGAGGCCATATCTTCCAAAACAGGCACATTCTGAGGTAGTGATGGTTAGGAATTTAACACATGAATTTTGAGGGGACATAATTCAGCTCAAAACAGCATGTCTGGGATAGTGCCTAGGAAGCACCATAAATAATTCTGAAGATTAGTCCAGTTTGGATATTATGGATCTAAATCACCTTTAACATTTCTGATTCTATTAAAAGTAACATGTTTTAAATTAATAATCAGGTGTCTTTTACAAACATGCAACTAAATACTCAGAAAGTTTACCTCCTAGAAAGTTCTCCAGAAAAAGCAAAAGGATAAAATAACTAATAAAGACAAAAAGAACATGAATTAGTGGACCTAAACCAGGATCCAATGCAAATAAAGTGTAACCCCATGGTTAGAAGATTGGAGATTGGCTCTAGTACCCTCACCCCTAAATGCAGATGGGGTATATTTTCTTCTCTTTAATGTCAGAAAGAGAAATTATGAAGTAGGTGCCTCTTGATCTTCAGGGTTTTCCTCAGCTCGTTTAGTGGGTTTTGTACCATGTGAATTGCACTATCTTCTTCATTTTGTGAAGGTATAAGCTAATTGGTATTATGTTTTAAAAAAAAAAGTAACATGTTTTACTTCTTTTGCAGCTGTGAAAACCAACATTGGTGTTCTGTTTCTTCGTTATTTTGAGATTCAGGTTATGGCAAAATATCCACATGAAAAATTTACCTATTTATTTAGTCTATAATAATTATTACTATTTAAACTATATGTATTATTATTATTTTTGACAAATCTTTACTGGAAGGCCCAAACTAATTACATTAGGGCATTATTCCATCTGAAATACCATGCTTCTGGTTTCTAGAGGAAAATAATTTGTAAAATCAAAGCTTTTTTAGTTACAGACCATAAGAGCCTATACATACAATTCTCATATGTGCTTTTTGAGATTATCAAATGCTCACCAAATGATATGTATCTGAAGAACTTATTTTCTCAATTGCTATTTATTTGCCTTGTCACTTCAGAGTGATGTATGGGCTTGTGTTGTTCCCAACATCACACATGAGCCCGGCTATTCATAGGAAAGGGGACTCTGCCTCCTTTGCTAGGGTAGCTGGAGCCATTATCCTCCCACATAAGCTTTATTAGAGAGGTTTTTATTCATGGAATCTAGTAAATGTTTGCTTCCTCCACTGCTTATTCAAAGTCATTGAATATTGTAATTTTTTTGCATTAATCAGCATTATACCTACATGCATGCTGTATGAACAGTGCAAAGGAATAATGAGGCATGCTGTTTACTCTGATGCTTTTGGTGGGAACGTTCATCTTATGAAGAAATGAACTGAAAACTAAGGCATTCTCCCAAGGAACACCTATTATGCATTCCACTGAATTTGCTTCTTAGTTTTCTTTTCCCTTAGGAGAGAGGGTTTCCTCCACCCCTTTGGTCAATCGAGTATGGCACAAGGGTAATGACAAGTCTAATAGATGCTGTAAACCACTACTTTTAATGCACAATGTAATTGAGTCAGAATATAGTGTCTATACTGATGGAGTCCCTGGTGCTTTAATGGCTGAAATTATGGTTAGAAAGATCCAGATAATGCTGACTTCTATTACATTAAACCACAGTATTATACAATTTTCCTTCCTACAGTCTATCCATTCTTTTCTTTTGAATTATGCAGTGTTGTCTTAAATGGTTTAATATTACTTTGGAATAGAATTCAAAAAACTGCTGGGAGAATTTAACATTTTTGGTAAGACAGATGCAAGCTCAATTTCTAGTGGTATTTTTCAACAGACAATTTCTTTCCATAGCTTTTATAGGAAATTGCCTTTTTAAGTAGCACCCTACAGCAGCCTTCCTAGTCAGCTGAAATGGGGTGGTGTGGAGAACAGTCCAGTGCCCTGTACGTGGAAGGATCATTACCCTAATTGCCGTATGGTATTTAGAAGCTGTATTTTCACTTTTCATGTTGTCAAGGGTGCAAGGTGAGAAAACACTTTATGGATGGTAGTGAGGAATGGGAGGTACTCAAAATAATGAATGCCTCCATAACTCAGACCTAGTGATGTGTGAGGGAAATGTGTTGTTTTCTTCCTTTGTGAATAAAGATCATCAATTGCTGCTATGGACTAGGACACCTTTATCTGTGATCTAAAGCCATCCAATGTAATACTCTGAAGCTGTTAGTTTCACCTTCTGTTTACTGGGTTATTTGTAATTTGTTTTAAAGGACATTCACTATAACTGTATGTGTAATAAATAACAAAAATGATTTTGTGTTGAGGCTATTAATAATAATGTTAAGAGTGAGAAGTTCTTTGCTGGGCATTTTACATATAATAAAATTCAATTCTCATGTGATAGAGTTGAAAGAGTTTAAGAAACTTCTAAATGAACAATAGCCAGCAAGTGGCAGAACCAGGATTTGAACTCTGGTCTTTTCAAAGCCACAATGCTCTATGACACCTCTAGTGAATCTCTTAGAGAGAACTATCTATTTTAGTGTAAAAAAAGATGATTACCAACGAATTCTGGAAAAATTGTGTTGTTTATTCTAACCCTACATGTAAACATCAGTAAATTGCAAACACGCAGACTTCCTGGTGCTTCAGGGCCTCTATCATTCAGACAGGGTGATATCAAGCTGGACAAAGGAAAAACGGTTTTATTTAGTAAGAAAATAGGTCTTGTTAGACTAAACAAGAGAGATAGAATCTCTTAAGTCAGTTCACGTAAGGTGCCATACCTAGTCATATATTTAAACCGTTACCAAAAAAAAGGAAAAATAATTCAAAAGAAAAAAAATAATAGCTGACATTGAACACTTTCTTTATGCCAGGTGGTGTTCTAAATACTTAGTGTGTTTTAACTCATTTTATTCATGGTAACTGTAAGGTATTATAGAAATAGCAAGTGCAAGAAGAAGAAACAACCTGCTAAAATACCAGTAATTTTAATTTAGAGCTTAAATAATTTACCTAAGTGATTGGGGCAGGATTAAAATGGGTTCTATGATTTCGATGGGAATGATGGATCTTAAGAGTGGCATAAGTGGTTATGGTTTCCATTACAGGCAGCAAAGGTAGAGTCATATTCAGAATTATATGACCTGCAAGCATATTTAGGGGTGCCTAATTGATTACAGGGTCATTGGGATTGAAATAGATAGGTAGCCTTCTAAAGTCTCACTTGAACTGGAAAACCGAAAACAACCAAAGATTCTAAGTCTGGTAAAAAGAGGCTTGTTTTGGACCCCCATGATGGATAGTCATGGGAATTCTTCAATTCCAAAAACTAAGTCCATTAACAGAAACAGGCACTCTGGGAAAAAAAAGAAAGAAGAAAAAAAAAGAGGAAGGTGTGGTGTGTTTGAGGAAGGTTCTGTGATAACATCATAAGACTGCTTAAATCTTCCACCAAACTTTCCCTAAATTTGCACTCATTTATAGGGTAACTGTGTCCAGTGCCTTCAACACAGACTTAAAGCCAAAACCAATCAGTGGAAACCTCATTTACCTTACTGGTTTGGCCACTTAGAAGGCATATTGGTTTTAAAAAAATTGACATAATTTCAGCAGCTTATTCAGATAGTGACTAATTTTCATTTGCTGTTCCAGATGTTATCTTTGTTTTTTGGATGGCTTCCTTCAGCTTTATTATTTAATTCCATTTCTGATAGTTTAACCAAGCATTTACAAGAATAACAAGGAGGTTTTCCTTTTAATTATGCCTTCGCAGCCTCTCCCACGTGAGGCGACTCCCATTCCCACCGGGCGCTGCAGTAAGTAAGCCCCGCAGCCGCCGGGGCCCCGGTACCCACTGCACCGGCCCGGGCATAGAAGTTATCTTTTTATTGGAACAAATTAACAGAGTCCGTGGCATCTACTATATAGCTCTTGATTTTTATCTATTCCAATATACAGAGAAAAAAAGATGCAGTTTTCTTTAACCTTACAGTGAGAGCAATTCATTTTCCTCATCCTATCTCAGGGTCATGTTAACTCTTCAGATTCAAGACATAAAATGTAGTCTTCAGGCACCCTAATTTTCTCACTGTTTCACAGGACATCATATATTCTAGTACCTTGATGCCATCATGCTGAAAGGACTATGAGATCAGGGAGTATCAGATATTCTAGTGCTTTCGTGTGCAGTGCCAGAGGTGGGCCGATGAAACGCAAAAAGATATGGGGGCCTCCAGCTCCATTTACCTTTTAATGGATCTATTAAGAGACCTGCTAAGAGACTGCCTTCAAAGTAAAAGAAGTTGCGCCTTTTACGTAGTACCGTACTACTAGTAAAATGGCACAAGTTTTGTGGGCCCACTTATATTGGAGAAATGCCTGTCAGATATGGGAGTGAGCCTCTGAATAATTCACCCTATTACCCAGAATGCCAGATATGAGAGGGCCCTACACCAAGGAAAGCCTCTCCAGCAGAGCCAAGCTATAGTACAATTTATTTTACCATTTAGTTCTCATGACTAAGTGGATACAAAGATATTCAAAGTATATGTAGCCTATTAGGGTGCTTATGGAAATCACTGTTCGGAGAATCACAGCAGAGATTCCTAGAGATTTGGAGCAAAACTATGCCTTCTTTGACGAGTAACTATTCTCTTCTTATTAATAGTTTCTAGTAGAGTTTAAACAGTTGGCCATTGGCCATACTTATGCTGTGCATAACTTGGTAAGCCAGTCCACCAAGAAGAAAAGTTAGGCATGCCCAGTAGCACTTTATTATCAAGTGAAAATAGTATATGTGTAGGGTGAATGTATAATTTATTATCCAAACTGGGACACTTTAAAAAAAAATAAATTTATTTATTTATTTATCTTTGGCTATATTAGGTCTTCATTGCTGCACGCAGGCTTTCTCTCGTTTTGGCGAGCTGGGGCTACTGTTCGTTGCGGTGCACGGGCTTCTCATTGCAGTGGCTTCTTTTGCCACGGAGCACAGGTTCTAGGCATGCGGGCTTCAGTAGTTGTGGCTCATGGGCTCTAGAGCGCAGCCTCAGTAGTTGTGGTGCACAACCTTAGTTGCTCCGTGGAATGTGGGATCTTCCCGGACCAGGGCTCTAACCTATGTCCCCTGCATTGGCAGGCAGATTCTTAACCCCTGCTTCACCAGGGAAGTCTCCAAACCAGGACACTTTTGAGAGTAAAAAGGGCACTACTAATAATTATACTGGGACAACTAGAATAAACTGGTACTTTGCCTGGCAAACCAGGAATATGCTTCAATGTGACAAAAAGTAAATTCTATTAGCAGGGGGCTTACATTCCTAGCTATCCTTCATCATCCTATCCCAGTGACCTTTGACTGAAGAAGGCAAAAGTTAAAAGTAGATTCATTAATACTACACTGGCACTAACTCAAAGTGAACAGTTGCAGCATTGTAACCCCACACTGAAGAGACTCTGAACACTTGGGGGAAGGGAAATCTCAATGTATAGCTGGTTGAATAGTAGGCCTCATGCTCATTTTGTCTAGAAGGACAGATGCTTGAGGTATGCATTTACAGTGATTCATGGGGAGATGCTAATGCTTCAGCTGGATAACCTAGTATCTCTGAATGAACAGACAGGAAGTTTCATGAAAAGAAAGTCTGTGAGAGAAATATGTGGATTATTCTTTCAGATTAGGTAGTGTGAGAATATTTGAATATCCAGCAAATACCCTTCATTATAAAAGAGGCTCTTGATAATTAGGTGTACATGATAACCATTTTGTCTGTAGCCTTTTCCCAGCTAAACCAGTGCTTACTCAATGAGACAGTAAATAAAGCGGTCATGGTGGTATACCATGGTGGCACCCTCTAAGGCTGATTTGACTAACATCACTGTTGGATGCTTAATTTTCTTGCAGTAGAGAACAATCTTTGCTCATAGAAGCCAATTGTTAAATATTTAGAAATTTCACGTTCATTAATATGCTTCTATTTCTTGCTACAATTCCCTTGCTATTTCACCTACTTAATTTAACTATACCTAATGGTGATGGTTGACTTCTCAATTTCATCCATTTGTTGCAGACTATTAGCGTGAGGCCAGTTGGTTCTGGACTTGGAGCCGATGAAGTAACCAATGACTTTTTGGGCAGTCCCCCTTTCAGGAAGAGAGTGAATGCATTTTCATATTAAAAAGAGTAGTTTCATCTTGTTAGATATGAACATTTGTTGTTGTGGTATAAATGCTTGGAAATTTAGGCATAGAAAAATGGAATATATTGATGCCAGGAAGAGACTAGAGTGAATATTTGTCTTGTTTATGGTCTTCCTAGCTCCTTCTGAATTCCCCACTTAAAATCTCTCACCTTATGCTAGATCATTCTGAGGCAGAAGACAGAAATGCTTTCCTACTTTCCATTAGAGTGAGAATGTAGGTTGGAGAGAACCCACCTGGGAGTCAGTCCGGAAGAGAGTGACATGAATATGTCACATGCAGAGAATTAATTCTTGTGAGAACAACGGAGAGACAATGAGCTTTCAGAAGTCACACACACACAGAGTTCTGAGTGTACAGTTCCATGTTCTGCATGGGCAGTACAAACTGTACTGCTGTGGTGGTGACAGTGGCGCCTTACTGGGGCATTCTCTCAGTGTAATTGGACTCTTCTTCCTGGCTATATAGTCTGCAGGCCAGATATCTCCAGCCTTCCTTGATATTGTATGAGTGACCTCATAACCTTTAATATATTCTTTTTCTGTGTATCTTGGATGGAATGGGTTCTGTTATTTACAGCTAAAAATGATTCCTGATACATGGATATTTGTGGTAACGAAAAGGAGAAATGTAGGCAATAATCTGGTCAGCCATCATAGAAGAAGTGATATATATTTTTAAAGCACCTCACTCAGTGTTAAGATTGAACAGGGCTTCCCTGGTGGCGCAGTGGTTGAGAGTCCGCCTGCCTTTGCAGGGGACACGGGTTCGTGCCCCGGTCCGGGAAAATCCCATATGCCGCGGAGCGGCTGGGCCCGTGAGCCATGGCCGCTGAGCCTGCGCGTCCGGAGCCTGTGCTCTGCAGCGGGAGAGGCCACAACAGTGAGAGGCCCGCGTACTGCAAAAAAAAAAAAAAAAGATTGAACAATCTCACCGAAGTCTCAACTCATGCAATTAGAATTGTTTCTTCCTCAGCCATAAGGTATACAAATCTGCCCCAGTTTAAGAAAATCTCATACACAAATCTTAACTTACAAAACAGATATACTAAAAGGTCTTCCTTTTTTATTTTATCAAAAGATTTACCATATTAAAAAATTAACTATATATTTTACTTAACTGGCCGGTTCCCCATTTATTTACTACATTGTCATTTATTAAGAAATTCTGTTTTTAAAGAGTTCTTCAAGACCATATCTGTTACATATATAGAGATTTGCTTTTATTTAAGCATGATAATTTTTTTTTTTTTGTGGTAGCGGGCCCTCTCACTGTTGTGGCCTCTCCCATTGCGGAGCACAGGCTCCCGACGCACAGGCTCCGCGGCCATGGCTCACGGGCCTAGCCGCTCTGCGGCATGTGGGATCTTCCCGGACTGGGGCACGAACCCGTGTTCCCTGCATCGGCAGGCGGACTCTCAACCACTGCGCCACCAGGAAAGCCCAGCATGATAAGTTAAATGCTTGGTTGGGGGGTTGTGAAATCACCACTCCCCAAGGCCTAACAAAGGACTCCAAAAGCACTTTCAAAATTGAAATGCTTTTTTTAATATCAACATTATGAAGAATGTATACTGTTGAGGAATATGTTTATTATTTAGGATTTTTAAATGAAGACAATAAAACACATTTCTAACTAAAAAATTCAACATTACAAAACAGCGTGCCTTTCAATTCCTAAATGTTTTTGTGTTAACGTGGCTAACTATTGATTTTATAGAGTCACTATAATCCATTTTGTAGTTATTTTTTCAGTTGTAAAATTTAAAAATCTTTTTTTGGGGCCTTATGGTACTATGCAAGTAGTTTTTTACAGTGAAGATGGTGCAATAGCTATGCCTGCATCAGATATGTGTATGTGTGTATATGTGTTGTACTATATGGCACCACACTTATAAATACCCTTAAATCCCTTTTAGGTTCACCAGTTCACAGCGGATGTTGAACACCTCTTAGACATTTAAGAGCATCATAAAAAAACTATTTCTGGAGGCTTGTGTTTATGCTTGGAATAGATCTCCTCCACAGCAAGTTGAAAGCGCATTAAAAGGATTTGATCTCAGTCTTTGTGCGATGTTTGCTTTCCTATTAGAGAGCTGATCTTACAGCTGTAACATGAGTAGTTGTCTCTTTAATTACTAGGAACTTGACTTTATAAGAACTGCAGGAGCAGAACTTGGTGACTGATATTTAACCTGATGATAGATGCAGAGATTTCACAATTGAAAAAAAGATTTAGCTTTTTCAGGACAGCTGAAAAATATGTTAGAGCTGCATCTTTTAAAGCTTTCTAGAGATGTTCTAGGTTTCAGATTATGTAATAAGCTCTGCTATTCAAGTTCTGTCTTCCAATTAAAGTGTCGGATCTTATTACAGCCCAGGATATTATTTTTCCATAAATGGGATCTCATGAAATTTTGACTCAAATATTGGTAGGCTGTACTTTATAGAGTTTTACCATATCAGTGCAGCAATAGTGAATGACTTATTCGATATATTCAATTATTACTATTCCCAATACCATTCGAACCTTCAGAATCCTGACCCTCAGTTAATAATTTCCTAAATGGCTTTAATTGATTAGCTGCATCAAGGTAATCAAAGGTTAGTGGAAAAGTTTTAAGGAAGAGTTGAAGCACAAATACTGAGTTTCATTGGTGAAGAGAAATTGGAACTGAGGTTGTCAAATATTTTTAGTCTGTTTTTGATCATAGCAAAAGCTGAACATGGAGATTAGTAGTTTTGCCTTCATGCATTTCATCTGGCCAAAGAACAACCTACTTTAAACTGAAAGGTTACATATTTTCACCAGCAATCTGTAGATATGGATGTGTTTATGGTCACTACTCAGTTATCCTAGCATGTGTATGTCATTTTATCTCTCAGATGCTCAGAAACAAGATGTTTCATTTATGTACTCCCTGATATTTCCATGAAAAAAGTGCCGTAGGTGTTTTCTAATGGTACAAACTGCCTGTATATCTGTTTTACACTCTTCACAGTCTTCTGGGATCATCTCTAAGTGGACTTCTGCTTGCAAAGGAAAGATGTTAAAATTTCCAGGACTGAAAGCTAGTGTGTCTGTCAGGCCTATTGATCATGACATATTTCTGTTGGTGTGGCATCTCTTGCAGTGACCTTCCTCCTGTTCCACTTCTCTTTCCATAGAATGACCTCTATTTCCATTTATATACCAAATCCTACGAACATTACTCTACACTATTTCCTTCTAAACTCATGCATTAATTCTCACTGATTTCCGGTCTCCAGTCTTGATCCCTTCAAATCATTTGACTCCTGTGCTGAAAAGAATTACCATTACCTACTGGATAAAGTTTAGACTTAGAAAACAAGGTTCTCCATGATATGGCTTACTAACCACTCTAGCCTTACTGCTTTTAATATCCTTATAAGATATTATGATATTTCATGCCCTTGGACCTCTACTTTGTCTCACCTTAAAATCTTCTTCTATTTTACCTCTCTAGCTCTTATCCATCCCTTTAAGATACAGCTCCGAAAATATACCTTCTAGCATACACCCTCCGGTGCCCCAGACTTAATCAAGTGCCCCTCCTTTGGGGACCCACGGAATCCTGTGTACGCCTTACCATTGCATTCCATTAATATCATATGCTATTATGTCTATCTTGCCTTGTACCCCTTCCCAACTTCTATTTCTGAACCTTGTCTGGCTCATGGTAGCTGCTCAGTAAGTGTTTACGAAAGTGAATTAAATTTATTTCTTATCTGCCTCTGGTCTGTTCATCTCTCTCTTTCTTTTTCCTCATTCCACATGCTCCTGGTTGCTGATCGGTGTATTTGTGATGACTCTGCCTTACTGTATAAATCTCCAACTTTATATATATTTCCTACCTTCACATCCTTCTCATAGTGTACTGGCTTCAGTACAATTAGGTATTCCTAGGGTCAGATGGAGAATACTGGAAACAGTTTTGATTTTAGAATGTTTTCTTTCTTTCTTTTTTTTAAAAATAACATCTTTATTGGAGTATAATTGCTTTACAATGGTGTGTTAGTTTCTGCTGTATCACAAAGTGAATCAGCTGAACATATACATATATCCCCATATCTCCTCCCTCTTGCATCTCCCTCCCACCCTCCCTATCACACCCCTCTAGGTGGTCACAAAGCACCGGTGGAAAATGGAAATCAAGAACTCCTTAAAGAAGCCTGTCCTGTCTTTTAATTGCTAATGACCTGACCTGTTAGGATCCTCACAGGCAGCCTGAGGCAATCTACATAAAGATGAAATCATATACAGGAAGGATTTACAGAAGGCTTTTGAAATTAGAAAGCTTTTGTTCTTGACCTAAGAGTCCTGTTGCATTGGCTTTAACTAATGTGAAAATAAAGACCTAACAATTGACGTAAGTTCAGCTTTAAGATATTTGGTCTACCTGAGTTCCCAGTGAAATCAGAACCTGGTTTGAGTGAAAGAGCGTTTCTGATTTTGAGACAGTTACTATATATGTCATGTTCATTGTCAGCCACACATCCCTCTCAATCTGCAACTTAATGCCTAAAATTTTGTACAATTTTAAACTTTTGTAAAATTTTACATAATAAACTCAGATTTTTGAAGTTTAACTTTGTGAGGTTTTTCTCGCCCAACCATCTCCATGTGCACAAATTTCCCTAAACGGTCTTAGGCACTCAAAGATATTTGACCCACATCGTGAACGATTAGCACAACATCTCTCAGTAGTGAGCTGATGAATTTTTCATGAATGCTGTGGTTTGTAAATTTAACCCATCTTTAACTGAATGGCTGTTCAGTTGATCAAGTGATCAAGTGGTTAGTCAAATAAAGGCTGTTGCAATAGTGCACATTCAAAATGTGACACTCTAGGAGTACAGTAATAATGCAGGTTTGTACCGTGGATCTAAATCAGTATTTTACATTGGAGAGTGACTTCTCAGTGAACACATCACTGGATGTGCAAGTCATTGTGGAATATTTTGATTTCTGGAATCAAGACATTGATCCCAGCTGATTTCTCTTCAGAACATATTTTGTCTTTGTCTCTCAGTAGCTTTATTATGTTCTTTGTCTCTCAGTAGCTTTATTGCCTAGCAGAAGTAAATTCACCTGGTATGAACAGTTTCTCTATAATTTTGAATTGTAAACAAGTCTTTTTGTAAAAAATAAGATTTCCCTGAACTGGTACACTTTTTTTTTTAATTTAATTTTATTTATTTTTTTATACAGCAGGTTCTTATTAGCTACCCATTTTATACATATTAGTGTATACATGTCAATCCGAGTCTCCCAATTCATCCCCCCGCCACTGCTTTCCTCCCTTGGTGTCCATACGTTTGTTCTCTACATCTGTGTCTCAATTTCTGCCCTGTAAACCGGTTTGGTACACTTTTCTTAATCCCTAAGAATTCTCAAATTAACATCCAGTTTAACATGAGGGAGACCAGGTGTGCACATGCTCTTCCTTCCCTTCTGTTGCTCTTGAAGACATGACCCTGCATCTGCGTAAGGCCAGCCCCTCTGATTTTAGCTGATCTACTCATAGACTGTTCCCACAGGAATCCTTTTCTCTCCTGAACTCTCTCTCTCCTCAGTCATTTCAATCAGCCAATGAACACAATCATTCATAGCTATTTTAAGAAAGAAAAACCTACTAGACAAACAGAATAGAGTCCTTCACTCCACAGCATCTTTAGTTTGGCACCCACCCATGTATTTGACTTTTTGAAGCAGAATGCTGTCTCTATGCACTTTCTTTCTATTTTCTTCTCGACCCTTTTGCCCACATATGGAAACTTCATTACATTGTGGGCCCTAATGAATAGCCTCCTTGTATGCATGCCCTTTGGTCTCTAACTTTGTAGTCTCTCACCCACTCTGTTTCTGGGAGGACTTGGACTTGCCTTTGCCAATAGGTTGTGAGAGAAATGGTGTGCCAGTTTTCAGCCAATGTTTCAGGAAGCCTTGTGCCCTTCTGCCCTCTTTCTTGGAACCCTGCCACCATTCTGAAAACAAGCCAGGACAGTCCTTTGGTTGGTTGAGAAACCCTGCAAAACATTGTTCCACTTGAGGCTATTCTAGAGCAGCCGACCCCTAGAATGCTCACTGGTTAATTGCAGTTACATGAGCTAACGTTGTTGAGATCAGCTGAGACTTGTCCAGATGAGCAAAGCCACCCAGATGATCCATAGACTTGTGAGAAATAATTGTTATTTTAAGCCACTGAGTTCTGTAGTGGTTTATTACACAGCAGTAGCTAGTTACCATATTCCACTGATCTGGCTTTCATTGCCACCACACTTCTGAAAGTGACCTTGTTCTTATCAAGGTCACCAGGGCCCTCTAGTTCATGACATCTTAGAGTCAATTATCTGACAAAATGCTCCTTTTTGAAATTCTTTTCTAGACCTTCATGATATCACATTTCCTTGGTTTCCTGCTACCTCACTGATGTTCTTCCTCAATCTCCCTTACTTCTTTTCCTCCTCTGCCAGATCTTTAAATGTTGGAAATCACAGGGGTCTATGTGTGTCCTCCTTTCCTTTTTAAAAATATTTTTTCTTTTATAATATCATTCAGTTCCATGGATTCAAATACTACCTATGTGATGATAACTCTCAAATATAAATCCCGTTTTCCATATCTTTTCTCTGAATTCTAGAATCACATTTCTAGAAGCTTGTTTAGCATCTTCACTCAGATATACAATAGACATTACAAACTTAACATGGCAAAAGATAACTATTTTTCTACCTTCCAATTCTTTTTTAGTTTCTTTCTGAGTCTTGTCTTTATCATCCAGGCTCCCAAACCAAAACCCCAATTCACAAATATGTTGCTAGCTCTACTTCCAAAACACATCATGAATGTGATCATACCCCACCAACTCCTACAACTGTAGTCTGACCCACCCTCATGTCTTATTTGCCCAGCTGTACTTGCCTCTTAATTGATTTTCCTGCTTTCATTCTTAATCTATAGTCAATTCTCTTCACAGTAGCTCAAACAGTTTTTTAAAAGTTTAAATCTAATCACATCATTACTTTGCTTATACTCCTCCAATGGCTTTCCATGCCAATTGGAAGAAAATCCAAACTTCTTACCTTATTTTCTAAAACCCTCTCTGATCTGTCTATAGCTGTCTTCTCTGGTCTCATCTCTGACCACTCTCATTTTTTTACACTGTTCTCCAGCCACTCTCATTTTCCTTCTGTCCCTCAAGCACTCCAAGATCCCCTCTGTCTCTTAGCCTCTGCACTTGCTGTTCCTACTGCCTGGCATTTTCTTTACTGTATATTTCATAGTTGGTACTTTTTTCAACATTCTAGTGTTAGATAAAAATGTCATATTTTCATACCAGGATTTTGGGGCCATCCTTGCTCAAATAGCTTCCTTCTGCAGCCCCCAATTCATTCTCTAAGCCACCATCTTGTTTTATTTATTTTCTTCATGGCACTTATTTATCTTCTAGTTCTTATGTAAAAGCAGCTTATTTATTCATTTCTTACATGGTTATTGTCAGTCTTTCTCCATTAGAGTGTAGCCTTCCTGAAATTAGACTCTTGCTTGCCTTGTGAACTGCTGTACTATATGCTCCATGCCCAGGACAGTACCTGGTACTGAGTGGGTATTCAGTAAGGATGTAGTGAAAGAATGAATGCATCTGAAGTGGAGCACTACTGATGAATATGTCAAAATATTGGATCTTGATCTTATTTCAAAAATATTGACAAGAACCCACAATGTATTTCCAAATCCTTAGATTCTTTAAATGTGTAAAAATAAGGTATTACAATGGATTAAACCTGTGAAATCTCTTTATTAATGGCATTGATCTAGTCATTGACTTAGCTTTTGTATTAGCCAGCAGAAAGGTACTGATGTGAAAACACTGTGTCCTTTGCTCTGGCAGCTGGCCTTTCACGAAATTGATTTTCCAAATGCCACTGATTTGCAACATATAGTTAAATTGTGTCATGAATGAGCTACTTTCAGGTTTGCATATCCATGATGTACCAAGGAGATGCCATATACAATCAATGATTTTATTTAGGAATGAAAATGTATGTTTTCAAATGAGAAATATTCCCTTCATAGAAATATTAAAAATGTATCCTTTAAGATTTAGCTTAAGCATTACCTTCCCTGGCAAGCATTCCTTGATCTTTTAGGAAATGCCAGTCACATCTTCTTCTTGGGCACCTAGTGCCTGAATGCATTGACTGCGTTGAAATTTTAATTGCTGATTGACATCTGCTTTTTCCCACCAAACCTTGAGGTCCTTCAAACAGATCCCACAACTTCTTCATCTTTCTTCTTCTTGAATGCAGATCCTGATTTTGGCAATCTTTAGTCAGTTTGTAAAATAAAGTAAGCTCAAGCAAATGTTTATTGAATTGAATGAAATAAATACATATTGGATTGAATTACTAGTTAATTGTTTATGTGAATATCTAAGCTTACCTTCAGAACGTAGAAACAATGTACTGTATTTCTTATATAGTCCTCTTAGAGTATAGTACACTACTCTGCATATGGCAGCTCTCTCCTCCACTGGATTTGGGCTCCACACAGACTAGCTACCACCACCAGGATTAGGGGCATTTGTAGTCAACTTCCACATAGGGTTCTACATTAAATCACTATCTTGACTCCTGTTCTGATGAGCTGCCTGGATAATACTAACACTTCATGAACTTTTAAGAGGCGGCATAGTTTATAGTTTCATGACTTCGGTCATTTTACATCATCTCATTTTTTTTATCGGTAACTAACTCATGGAGTTGTTATGAGGATCACATAAATTAGAATACACCAAGTACATGAAAAGTTCTAAATGTCTGGTTCATATTAGATTATAAAGAACTGTTAGGTATTAATAATAATAATAAAAATAATGATGTTTTTATTGTTATTATTACTCCTTCCTGAGGCCTACATCAGAGCTCAGTCTTGGAAGTCACATTTTCGCCTCCTATTTTCCACTTTGTTTAAGCCACCAGACCTGGGGCCTCAAAAGTCAGACTGAGCCAACAGATCCTAGGAGAATGTTCAAACTGGGAAGAGTTTTCATCTGTCTATGTCAGGATAATGGAGACATTTCTTTACTCCTCCCACTGATGGTTCTACATTCAATCCTGAGCAAGGAGTAAGTGGTACCTTTAAAAGTGAAACCTTTATGTGTCCTTTCCTCTATTTTGATTTTATGCATTAGACATACAAGTTGGTTTGGGAGCGGGCTAGCTATGAGTGAGAAGGTTAAAGTAGCACCTGGTCAACACATAAAAAATACTCACTGAGGGAAACAAATTTTCTTTGTGTTGATGTTTTCCTTTACAGAAGGAAATCCAGTGTAATGAGCTGGCTCTTCAGGAATAAATCAGTAAAAGGAAGGTACAACTTATGAGAAAAACTGGTAAGCAGATTCCTGAACCTGAGGCAAGAAATCTTCTTGGCTACCTTGGGTGTAAGTCTCCAAAATATGTATGAGCTGAACTAACTGCTATGAAAACCCAAGAAGTCAGCTTTTATCACACAAGACTAGACTAGGAAAGGCAACAGGGCTTTCAAAAACTCTGAACTGTTTAACAAAATCTAACCAGATCTTAGGGAGTACGAAATAAAAATTTTAGGGTACTCTTTAGGGTACTTTTTTTATGATTATTCTAGTCCTTACTGAGGAAGTAGGAAGTACAACTGCCCCTTCTTTTTAATTTTACTGTTTTCTCAGAGAACTTCTGTACATAAGCATTTACAATCCATTGATTATCCAGTTCTTATTGGAGTGAACCAGTAGATTCAATGTATATGTCTCAATCATGGAAAATAGAATATATAATACTTCCCTTCAGGAAGATGATAAGAATTATGGTGTAAAGTCATAAAAAGCACAAAAGTGAACTTCAGCTTTTTTCTGCATCTTTCTGTTGAATCATATTTAATATTAATTTAAGCTCTGTATTCAATGGAAAAATGATCATGTTTACATACTAAAATTATTACATTATAAACAGAGTGACAATGGCTTTACTATGATGGAAATTTTCCAAATTTTACTGACCATGGTGTCAATTACAGTTGACTCCCACTTCTTCATGATGCCATAGTTATTAATAATTATGGCTATTTATACATCTAGAAAGATACTCTCACATTTGGCTGATGGGCAGGTCAATCTCTGACTTGCAAATTAAGTTCTCCGAAGTGACAGTGTTCTCAGAATTCCCACTGTGCTCACTACTCATTCCAGGCACCTGGTACATCTATTTTCTCTCCTCCTTAGAATGCTGTGCTCTTTTGTTGTTATTTTTAATCTTCCTATTCTAACTATTTTGATACCTCAGTCCTTTCCAGAGATAAAGTATCAATCAGTCACAAATAAAGAATATATATGAAAAAAAGAATATATACGGCCCAGATCATTATTATAGACATGAGAAGTAGGAGGTTATCATTAAAGGCAGTGTGCCTGGAATATTTGAAAGTACATGTTCCAGACTAAAATTATAGACTTTAGAAAATAATTTGGATCTTTCTTTGGAAATATCCTATAGTTAATAAATCCGAAAATGTCTAGAGTATTATAAGTTTTTCTTCCTATCATATTTAAGAATCTGTTAGAAAAGCATGTAGTCAGAATAAAATATTTGGCTAGAATTTCTAACCAAAGAATTAAGGGAAGAAAAAGAAATAAAAAGGAAAGTGTATTGTTTTCTTATGGCTGTTTTAACAAATTACCACAAATTTAGTAGCTGAAAACAACAATAATTTATTGTCTTATAGCTCTGGAGGTCAGAAGCCCAAAATCAATCTCACTGGGCTAAAGTCAAGATGTTGGCAGGCTAGTTCCTTCTGGAGACTCTGAGGGGAGATTCTGTTTCCTTGTCTTTCTCAGCTTCTACAGGCCTGCATTCCTTGCCTCGTGATCCCCCTCCTCCTATCACTACAATCTTGTGCTTTCTTTGGTACATCTACTACTGTAATCCAATCTTCTTCTGCTTTCTTAGAAGGATACTGGTTATTATTTGGGCCCACTGGGATAATTCAGGATAATCTCCCCATCTTAAGATCTTTCACAATCACATCTGCAAAGTCCGTCTTGTAAGACGGACTTCCATTGTAATGGAAGGTAACATATTAACACGTTCTGGGGATTGGGATGTTTACATCTTTGGGGGGGCCATTATTCAGCCTACTATAGAAAGGAACATGCACAATAATTATAGAGATGATATGGTTGTTCACATAGTTTATTAAGGCTAATAAGAGAGTTTAGCTAGGTGGCTAGATATAAGACCCATTTAAAAAATGCAGTTGCATTTTTATATATCAGGGTGAAAGAGAAAATGTAATGAAATGTAAAGGAAAAAACTAGAAAAACTTAAAAAAAAAATAGAAGTCTGACAATGTCAATCTCTTGGTAAGGATGTGGAGCGATGAGAACTCTCACACATTGTTAGTGGGAGTATAAAGTGGAACCACAAATTTGGAAGCAATTTAGTATTTTCTTGAAAGCTGAAGATGTACACAACTTATGAACCAGAAATTCTCCTCCTAGGTATGTGCCTCTGTGTCCTAAGGGGCATAAGCAAGAATGCTCATAGCAGAATTGTTAACTGATTATGAGAGCAAAAGGTAGAAACAGCCCAAATGTCCAATAAGAAGATAGTAATTAAATACAGTGTGATATTCTCCACCATGGAGTACTATTTAGTAGTAAGAATGAATGACACCTACATGGAAAAAATGGATGAATCATAGAAGCATATTTTTGAAAGAAAAACACAAGAAGCAACATACAGAATGATATAATTTTAATAAAATTCCAAGAAATTAAAAATATGTATTGTTAAAAGTGCACATAGGTGTGATACAAATTTTTTAAAAAGCATTGAAGTGATAAACACAATATTAATAATAGTGAATCAGTATGAGTAGAAACAGGCAATTGGGTTTGGGAAGAAGACAACAGACATTTTAAAGTTATGTCTTAGTTGGTGCAGAGTTTTTATTTTTTTTCTATTAATATTCTTCAATATTTATATAGATGTTATTTACTTTTGCATGTATCAAATAGTTATAAATATTGTTTATATATTATTTATATATAGTGTGTACACATATATACATAAACAAAAATGTGTATATATATATACATATATATATACACACATACAAGTTTAGAGGAAAAGAAAAGCAAGCAGTATAGCAGTGCCATTTTGCCATGCACATGTGCTGCAAGTGGTCAGGTCCTATCACTTAGCACAAAAGCAAAGGCATATTCAAGTTCTCTGGCCCATGTGGGACACACATGGAAATAAATATCTATGGAATATCAAATTTAAAAATAAATTGTGCATTACCTGGAGACAATATACGGGGTGCTGTCTCTAGTTTAATCCACTGATTAGCAAATTAATTTTTAAGGCAGTTATGCTCAGAATATCTGATTTTTAATTCCTGAATTTGTGTTTTGTTTCATTTTTCTTTCTAGGGAATAGAACTGCCATTTTTTCTTTCTATATTTCAGAGGAATAATTTGATGGCAAGAGTTCCTGTGGCCCTATAAAATCAAAATAATTCCTGCCCTTCGATAAGTCCAGAGTTGACTTTGAAACAAGCCTTTTCCTTTTGACTTTGAAACAAGCCTTTTCCTTTTATAGAGCAGGGCATTGCTGGCCCCCCCAGTGGCCGGGAGGTACCAATGGCACTGCTGAGATTACTAATCCTTAATTACACCCTAATACAATTAACACCGTAAATGCTATCAGCTTGGAGGAGCACTTTTAGACACAATAACTCAGCTTGATTTTTGACATTCTTTCTCAGATTGATTCTTTTATTTTCCTTCTGGCTTAATGCATGGTTGTCTTTCCTTTAGCATGGGCTCACTTGGTCCATTCTTTTTTTTTTAACACTTTTATTAGAGTATAATTGCTTTACAATGTTGTGTTAGTTTCTGCTGTATAACAAAGTGAATCAGCCATACATATACATGTATCCCATATCTCCTCCCTCTTTCGTCTCCCTCCCACTCTCCCTATCCCACCCCTCTAGGTGGTCACAGAGCACTGAGCTGATCTCCCTGTGCTATGAGGCTGCTTCCCACTAGCTATCTATTTTACATCTGGTAGTGTATGTATGTCCATGCCACTCTCTCACTTCGTCCCAGCTTACTCAGATTGATTCTCTTATTTTCCTTCTGGCTCAATGCACAGTTGTCTTTCCTTTAGCATAGGTTCACTTGGTCCATTCTTTACTGGAGCTCTCTGACAGGAGAGGGGCTACACTGGATATACTCAGGGAAAATATGACATCATGTTAGTTACATCATATTATTAATTAGTCAGTGGCTAATTAATTATTATTAATTAGTCAATGACATGTTTCCTGCAATTTAAAGTTTATACTTTTACATGTAAGCCTTTTTGTTTTTTTGCGGTATGCAGGCCTCTCACTGTTGTGGCCTCTCCCGTTGTGGAGCACAGGCTCTGGACGCGCAGGCCCAGCAGCCATGGCTCACAGGCCCAGCCACTGCGTGGCATGTGGGATCCTCCCGGACTGGGGCACGAACCCGTGTCCCCTGCATCGGCAGGCGGACTCTCAACCACTGCGCCACCAGGGAAGCCCAAGGCTTTTTTATTTACATAATGTCAACATCTATCTAAGCATGTGGGAGAGAGTTTTGGGTGGCAGAAGGCCTATCTCAACACACTGTGTAGGCTGGAGTTTATTCTGCTTATATCTTACATATATGTATATAGTCCTGTGGGATTGATATCTGATACAATATCAGATTGATATTGTATTTTTACTCCAGGTAAGTAAAATAAGTCTCAGAGAAGTGAATGATTTGGCTGAGGCCAACCAGTTAATAAGTTGCAGAGTTAGAATTAGAATCCAGCTCTTTTGACAATCCAATGCTTTTGTTACTACCACAGGTAGTCTATGATGTAAGACCAGTCCTAGAGCTGGTGATGACTCCCTGGGCATAGCAGGCAGATGCTGTGGGGAGGAACTAGGACATACAGCTCTTGTTTAATGACTAATTGGCTCTTTCTACAGTGTTTAATTTCTTGAGCCAATAAGATACATTTCACAATTCACTGGAAACTCATTTGAGTGGGGACCTTGTGGGACCTGTTTTCTTCCATTTCCAGCCAGGCTTGCTGCTGCTCTGTCAGACCAAGACACCCCTTCTCTTTCTTCTTTGGTCAGAATATGTGAAGCCTTTCTGACCATAGAGTAGAGATCCTGGACTTTTTTTTTTTTTTTTTTGGATGCGTTGGGTCTTCATTGCTGCTCTGGTTTGGACGAGCAGGGGCTACTACTCACTGCGGTGCACAGGCTCCTCATTGAGGTGGCTTCTCTTGTTGCGGAGCACAAGCTCTAAGCGCGTGGGCTTCGGTTGTTGTGACTCATGGGCTCCAGGGCACAGGCTCGGTAGCTGTGGCTCATGGGCCCAGTTGCTCTGCGGCATTTGGGATCTTTCCTGACCAGGGCTCGAACCCATGTCCCCTGCATCGGCAGGCAGATTCTTAACCACTGTGACACCAGGGAAGCCCTGCTTTTGTTATTTTAGAAGGTTACAGTGTGATTGAAGGCTTGTTAAAATAGAACTTTAAATTTATTTCTACCTTAGGGTAGATATGGAAGTAAGTATATTCTGGGAAGAAAATTTAATCAGAAAAATAGCAGCATCTTCTAAGATTCTTGTTCACCGTATGAGGGGTTTTCCACCCACTCATTCTTACCAATATGCCTCACTCACTCTGCTTTCCCTAATCAGCTTTGCTGCACACATGCCTCTGTCTGGCATCTAGAAGGGAGCTTTAAATTCTTGTATGTAGTCATACTTCAGGGGAAAGATATGTTCTTTTTATCTGGGCTAAACTACAAGCTTATTTCCCTTGGCTTATCTTATTAATATTTGATGGCATTTACCTTCAAAGTGACTTTGCACAGTTCCCCTGGAGTGTTGGCAAAAAGGAGGCTTTCTAATGCAAATCTGACTGTATTAAAAGTTTTTAAAAATTTGGCCCAAATGAGACTGCCTTCATAGTCAAATGTTAGCCATCAAGGCATTTATTCATTTTTTCATTCATTGATTTGTTTTTTAATTAAGTGTATGCAATAATTGATTAAACAAATATTTTCTGAACACCCTGTGGTGGTTATTAGCACTGGTCTAAGAGCTTATAGTTCAGTAGGGAAGGTGAGATATTGTAAAAACACCACAAAAACTTTAAAAGATTGTGCTGTTGATAGAAATGTATTTCAAGAAGGAAGAAGGAGCCAGGCTCTGGGGAATGCACACACTGCTTCTTAAACACATCAAAGTTATAGGCTTCCTTTTACACTTAAGTATAAAAGACCCTTTTCCAGATTTGTCTTGTATTCTGCAGGAAAGGAGGTGCCTCATGCACTTGGGTAGGGGAGATGAATTATGGTGAATGGTCAGTAGCAGAAGGAAAGAGGAGTCTGTCATTCCTTAATGAGCTTCGGACTATTTGAAAAAAATTACCATAGAAATTCCAAATTTGAGATATAGCATTTGAAATGCCATACTGGTCACAACTGTTGTCTAGTAAAACATTAGGATCTTTTAAAGGGTTATTGGATTTGTACAGGAGAAAAAAATATTCAAGATCTATGAAGGGATTTCAGTGTTTTCCCAGGGGAGTAAAACATTAAGATTCTCTTTGTCAGTTGAGATGCTCACTTTTAGAGTATGGGACATGAAGTTCCATTAGTGATGGAGGGACCAATTGTGGCCCAGCAACCACAATGCTAAGAGAAGAATCAAGAGTCAATCAATGAAACTGGTGAGGATGAAATGCTCTGGGAGGACTGAGGAGACAGCAGAGAAGGCATATGCAGGGGCTGTTGATTAATTGTCCTGGAAGAATGAGTAAACTGTGAAAAAGTGAAGATGAGGGAGACATTTCTCTAAAAGGAAATAATTTGTACACTGAAAAATGTTTATTGAGCCATTATTGTGAGAAAAAAATGTGTTAAATTATGGAGAGGATATAAGGAGTATAAACTTACAATTTAATAAGATGTAAATCCTATACACGAAAATGAGAGAGAATAATTAAATATCATTTTAAGTGATACAGAGAGAAGGTCTAAAAAATGTTCAGAAGGGGATTGCTGTATAAGGTTGTATAACGTTGTCAATTTAAAGACCTATATATTCAAACTGCCATCATCCACTTTCTCCTAACAATGCTTTTAAAGGTGATTATTTTTCTTGCAAAGAAATTTGGTCATACACATTCTTAATTATTTTTTTGGCTTAGTCATTCTTACTTTATGACATTAAGAGTCCTGAAAACGAGAATAAATTTAATAATTTAGTTTAACTTGGAGATCTGGTAAGTATACCATGTTATCTAGAGTCACATTCTTAAAGTTGATCGTCAGATGTAGTTATGAGATTCCTTGATTCCTCTTTTCTTCTTCACCTGCATCTTATAAATCTCATAGTCTTTACTTCTCAAAGGATCCTGTACTATTCCACTTCACTTCATTTGAACCTTTTAGCCCAAGCTACCATCATGTCTCCCCTGGACTCTCATAATAGCTTCCTACTGATATCTGTCATTCTAATCTTGAGCCCTACAATCCAGCCTCCCATTTGAGCCAGTGACCCTTCTGAAAGGGACATTACATAGTGTCACTCCTCATCTAAAACTCCTCAGTGGCTTCTCTAACTTACCAATGCCCACAGAGCTCTCTGACCTCATCACCTACCACTCTCCCTTTTGCTCCCCACACTCCAGCTACATTAGTATCCATATACTTTTCTTGAATTTCAAACACACTGCCTCTTAGAGCATTTGCATATCAGTTCCCTCTGCTCAGAATGCATGTCTCCCAATTTCAGTGTCTGGTGACCTTCATTCAGATCTCAGCTTTTACATCATCTCCTCACAGTGGATTTCCCTAACCTGACCATTTTCTATTACAGTACGTTTTAAATTTTGTTATCTCTATCTGAAATTATCTCGTTCATTTGTTTATTAGCTCTGTCTCCAATTACAATATCGGAGTTCTTTCTCCTTCTTCATGGTTTTATCTCTAGAACTTAGAACAATACTTCTATCATGGTGAACTCCACAGATATTTATCAGATGAATGTTGAATTACAGTTGAGGTGTTTTCTTCCTACTCATCTTCTACACTCGCAGGAGTAATTTACAGTTGTGGCTTGATTTCCAAAGGCTGATAAGGAGAATTGGTTTCACCAGAATTATAGTTTAAAACACTCTTAAGCTTACCATGGAGTAAAGCCTGTTTTACAGCCTTGTGGGAATCTGAACTTATGATTCTGAAACTTAATATCTGTAAGATGAAACTCATCAATTGATGGTAAATTTAAAATAGCCTTCCAAAGAAATAAGAAAGCAGGAAATGCAAGAGGCAGTTGCGAATAAGTTGTAAATGTTTTTAATACGATATGAAAGTCTTAAATCATGAAAATGTAATAGTAAACATTTATCCTTTTAGAGTCTTCTATATTATACAGGATATGCAGTATATATGAACTTAATATTATCTATTTTTTTCTAAAGTAATATTATTAGACTTGATGTGAAAGCAACTGTGAACTGAAAGTGCACCATGAGCAAAATTTTGCTTATTCCGACAGCAATTTTGAATTTTATTTACATCTATGATGCAATACATTTTATTTAAATCTATAATGATTGCTTGTTTGATCACTTCCATTTCTGCTAGGCACTCTGAGGGTCTGTTAAAGCCCTACTGAATATTGTGGTTTTCGTCATGAGCTTCTTTGGGCAAGTGGTAGAAACTTAGATCAACTCCACTGAAAAGGAAATTTATTAGTCACAAAACCAGAAATTCCAGGAGGGTTCCATGAATATTTCTTTCTCTTCATTCACCTCTTAGTAATACTTGTCTCTGCTTTCCTTTAATCTCAGCATCATTATCATCTATCTACTGATGATGATGCTTCTTCTAGTAAGTTAATAAAGGCTGGAGAAGCCCAGGGTGATATTCTCCTAGCATCAGACTCTAAAGGAAAGAAGAAGGTCTAGCTTATTCCCATAACTTATTCATTCAGTTGACTGACATTCTTTTAACTAATGTTGATTGAGCACCCTTTCTGTCAGGCTAATCTCAAAAATTCTTGATTCTTACAGCCCTTGTTTATACCATGGGCCTCTTCCTGGCCAGAGGAATAGGGAATAGGAATAGGGTATGTTGATAGGCAGTACTATGCCAAATGCCTCTACCTTGACTGAGGAAGTAGAGGGTATCATTATTTATATGGCTCCTGAAAAAATAGAAAGATAGGAAATGTGTTGGGCAGGCACAAACTCATAGCTACAATATTTCACTCAAACAACGAGGATACTACCTAATTAATGAGCTGGGCATAAGATTTAAGTTAAGTTGACAAAACAGTAAAAGACAAGAACCATTTTTTCCATTTATTTATTTTTAAAATTCTACTTTGGAAACAAATCTTAACTTGATCAAAGTTGCTTTTACATACTTGTTCTCATTTCTAGCAGGGTTCCTTATGCAATTCCCAGTGCTGTTTAATTGAGATGTGGCTAAAGCTTTGAGAGACTGTTTGAACTTCACAGTATATAATTTTTTTGTATAATTAAAAAAAGGAAATCCCCAAGTGAAAGTTCATAATTTCCATCTTGTGCCCTACAAAAGAGAAGCTTCATTTTGTCCGTCTTAATGCTTATATAATTCTAAATTGAGATGAATACTCCTGTTTCCAACACTTCCTCAAACAAATTTCTCTTCTAAACATTCATGACCATAATACAGAGTTTTATATATTAATGGATCAGTTCTTCCTTATTTCTAAATTACTTATGGTCTTCTCTTGATTACCTCATCAGTTTAGATTCTGTCTGGAAAGCAAATTTCTTCTTTCTTTCTTGTTTTCTACAGCAAATGTATATTGACTACCAGCTATAAAGCAAGCTTTTGGCTAAATTAAAGGAATGCAAGTTCTTTTCAGTAAGGCACTTGGTTGCTTATTACTAACTAGACTTCCTCCTCCCCGCAGCCCCTCCACCCTCTCCATCTCCACTGGATTTCTCTATATGAGAAGACTATGTGGCACAAATTTCAAACTCATTTGGGATTTGCTAATAGCCAGTGATTCACTTCACTGAACTTATTATTATTTTTTAAAATTTCTACATTTACTTGAACAGATCTACTGTTTAGGAAAGCATCCTGGATAGTTTTTATCACCTTGTGTTTTTACCACTTCATACTTTTCTGAGTGTTTTGTGATTTCATCCTATATTCATTTCTCTGACATCTGCTTGCCACTACTATCCATGTTGATAATGTATGAGCTTTGAACATTTCTTAATGAATATCTATGTGGTTTCTGTTGGCCCTTCAGAAGAGATCAACTGGCCATTCTTGTAGGCCAATAATTATTTTTTGTCCTTCTTGAAGATGTTCAAAGGGGTAACCTTGGTGACTCTGAAGTGGTGTATATACTTGGGAATTTTAACTGTGAAAAAATCAACAATATTGTGAAAGTGAATGCAATTTTCATTTACTTACCTAAGAAATTACTTTGTATCTTTTTTCCCTAGTTCCCCCTTTGGCCACTGAGGAAAATTAGTTTCTTTATATTTTAGTGGCATCCTCATCTCTTTATCTTTCTAAGAATGGCTATTTTCTTCTATGAAACTTTGAATAAGAGAATAATATTTCTCATAAGCAAGATTCTTCATTTCAAAGTTGGATAGTCATTTAATTCTTTTAATCTTGTCTTCACAAATACTAACTAATATGTGAGAACTTCCCTAATTCATTTAATAAATGAAGAATAAATAGCAGAGGCAGATATTTCAGAACCTCATTACATGATGACCAGTTGTTCTGACCAATAAAATGGATCACAGCATGTTCAAAACAGGCTTATGTTTTCCTGCTGCTGGTCATTATGAAACCTGACAGCAGCAAAACTCAGGGCTCATTTTTACTCTACTGAAGATTGTTTGCACCGGATGAGTACAGACCCACCCACCACCATTGATTTTGGATATTACAATATAAAATGGTGCATGTATTGAAAGAGAAACAATGACCTCTCTTCCTGTCTTGGCTTTATATTGACTGAGTTACTTTCTTTAATTACTTCCAACATTAATTGTCAATATGAGGAGTTTTGGCGCCAGTTTTAAGTCATGCAACCCATTGGACAACCCACTTAACCTCTATGACTCCATAGTGGAGCCAGACTGAAGAATATCTAAGGTTGATTGCTGCTAAAATGTCTATGAATTAATAATACTTAGGCTATATAAAACATATTATCTTGTGCTGCTATTAACTCATTTATTCTTTTGTAATTATCCTTATAACCGTATCTTACTAGTACATTTCTAGAAGGCCTATACTATTTCTCTACTCTTTTATATTCTTCCACCCAGAGATTTGCACAGAGGACTCAGTAAATATTTTGAATGAAGACGATGGTGATTTGTTGGATCAATAATATTGATGATGCATTAGGTTTACTGACTCATTCCCACTTGTGAAGACTTAGGTATGGGAGAAGATAATCGTGAGATTGTTCATTGTTCTTAACTGTCTTCCTTTATGTAGCAGATGCTTTTTGTTTACTCTGTCTCACAGCCCGAAACTACCCACTAAAGGCTGAGCATTGTTAACACCTGAGACTATATCCTGGGGCTTTCTTTCTGGTTGTAAGAGCACATTATGCCTCCAAGGAGAGAACATGGTTCCAGAAGCCGTCTTCAACCATTGACAGAAATGGTGGAACATACCCACATCATAAGATTTTATTCTGCTAGAGGACAGTGTCTACTCAAATTTCTAACACCCTGCCTACCTTCACTGTCATTTTGTTGGCATGCCCACCATATTCCAGAGTGTTTGATTTAACTCTTATTGGCTTTTAAGCAGAAGGTACGTAGGGAATGATTGGGTTCCAATAATTTATTCATTCTTACTTTAGTGAGTATTAGCATAAGTAGATTTTTTTGCCTGCATTTCCTCTGCTAGAATCATTAAGGCAAACGTGGGGCTTCGATAGTGAGATGGGACAAAGGAAAGAAAATAGCAATTTGAAAACCAAGAATGCTTCAGGGAAAAAGCAGGCTGTTTGGGGGCTTGAAATAAGGATCTTTGGGCAGTTTCTGTGTAGCATCATGGCCATTGGGAACCAGGCAGGGATAAGAAATAAATGCTAAGATGAAGTACATATTAGATTCTCAATAAATGAAGTAATGAGTGAGTATATAAAGTGTAAATGAAGTTGGAAATACCAGAAGTAAGTCTGTTTGTTTGTTTGTTTTGAGAAAAGACATGGATTTTTTGAGAAAATATTGTGTTAATTTTATAAAAAGGGGAGTTTCCTTATTTTGGGCAATTGTAGGCCTAAAACTGAGATTGATTTATTAATGGAAGGTCAAATTGAGTTGTATATGCTTGCTACTTTCCTTTAGTAGCCACAGAAGTTTAATAATTTGGAACAGGAAAATAAACAAGGTCAATATTGCTTTTTTCAATGCAGTTTATATAGAAGCTCCTTCACACTTACTTTTTCCTAATGGTAGTTATTTGCCCTATTTTTACGTAATTAATTCACGATGTATGATTTTATTTGAATTTAACATGCTAGCAAGAAAAAGAACTATTTCATGCTATTCCTCTTGATTTGTAAATACATGGTTATGTTAACTAAACATGCATTCAGACACTTCTTGAAATATTTTATATGTAAACTGCCAGATTATAAATAAATGCATGATTTTCTGTGCCACACCTAAACACACATTATGGTTTCCTGAAAAGAAGTTTGAAGGTCAGATTTGAAGTGCTATCTCCTGGCTATATGTGGGTATTTATACTTAGCTAACATGTTGATGTGTTCTGTTCACAAGACATCTATTTACACCATCTCTTAGGTTCTCTCAGATGATGAAATGCATGAGCAACTACCATTAAAAATGCAATTAGAAGACAGATGCTATCATAAAGGGCTAATAACCAAATTGAATGTAATCTTGTTATTACAGGATGTATGCATTTAAATACTGACTTATATTACATCGGGTTCACTGTTTATTAGGAGTTGAAAACTCCAGACAAAACACATTTCGTCTTAATGTTGTAAATGGTGATTAATCCATAGAGACAATGGGGAAGATAAAACACTTCAGAGTGCAAATAATGGAAATATAAAGGAAGACTGCTAATGTCGGCATATGAGCTGCTTATGTGAGTTAGATAAATCTGTGAATCTGAATCAAATGACCTGAGACAAATAGGAACATGAAATAAAAAGAATTATGAACTAAGTGTTCATTGGTAACATTTGTCATATTGTTTCTATTTGTGACCAATGTAGTGGAAACTGATTGAAAGATGCCACTTTCCGTAGATAAATTCATCTACCAAAGCAATAATCTTAACAGTAGTTATGAACAGCCATCTTACCCTAATGGCTACAATAATCAATTAAACAATTTGTTTGATGTACTACAAGTTCCTTGAAAGTCTGATTTCATTACTTTCTATTTATATGAATTACTTTTTAAAGATGTCTGTGAACCCTTCCATTAGGCATTTATCAGAGGGAATGAACTCTGTTGACATAAAAATCACTCAGGAAGCCTGAGTGGTGTCTTCTGTAGTCTAAGATTACCCTGATGCAAGGAAGACTCAGATTTATTCCTTATGGGGAGAACTACTGCTACCCAGAAGAATTCATACTAGTTCTTGTTCTCATCTTTCTCAGAATGAACTCATGGGATATTAACACCTGCATCAAGTGAATATTGCCTTCTCCATGCCTCTTGGTCTTAAGGTATTGAACATGGAACACTAACTCCTTCCTTTTCACTAACCCTAATGGGTAGCCTCTCCATGGCATGTGATTTTCCCTGGTCCCTGTCTGTACTCATCCTGGCTCAGTTTCTGTGATCCTTCTTCATCTCTTACAGGGCTTCCTGGTCTCTTTATTCATCTAACAAAAAATTAAAGAGTGGCTACTACATGTAAGGCACTGTTCTAGATTCCATGAAAACAGTAATGAAAAACCAAAATCCCTGCTCATGGAGTGTACACTGTAGTGGAGGAGGGCAGATATTAGGCAAGTAAATGTATTATATACCGGGTATTGATAACTGCATGGCAAAAAATGAAGGAGATTAAAGACAAGCTTACATAGAGTAATTAGGGAAGTCCTCTTTTATAGGGCTGCATTTGAACAAAGCCTGAAAAAGGTGAGAATGCAATGCATTTCAAAATCTGGGGGAAGAAGTTTACAGGTAAAACAACAATAAGAGACAAGGTCTTGAAGTAGAAGTATGGTTGGAGAGTTCAAGGAACCTAGAGTAGTGAGTGAGGAGAATAGTAAATGACGACAAAGGGAAAGTAGGGGCAGTTTAGGTACAAATCATATAGTCTCTAGTGGTTCAATGAGTTCTGAATGAGATGTGAAGTTATAGAAAGTTTTTGAGCAAAACCCCAGAAGCCCCTTTATGTTCCCTTGTAGTCAATGCTCCAAGAGTAGCCTCTTCTAACTTTTAACACCATAGATTACTTTGACTTGAACTTTATATAAATGGAATTGTGTGGTATGCTCCCTTGATTTTCTAACTTATTTTATTCAAGTTATATTTGATAGATTTATCCATATTGTTAGATATAATTGTAATTTAATCATCCTAATTGTTGTACTGACTTTGTACAAATATGACACAATTTATTTATGCATGTTACTAGTAATTGACATTTAAATTGGTTTGGCTGTCATGGACAGTGTTGCTTTGAACTTTTCTTTTTTTTTTACATTTCTTTGAATGAACACATGAATACATTTTGTTTGGTCATCTACAAAGAGGTGGAATTGCTGTGTCAGAGGTTATGTATATATTCAACTTTAATAAATACTACCAAAATATTTTCCAAGACAGTTGTAACAATGTATACTTCTGTCAACAGTGTTTGACAGTTCTAGCTGTCCTGATAGTCATGCCTTTATGTAATTTACAACCCTCACTTGTGTGTATGCTGGACCCAGTGACTTGCTTTTAATCTATAGAATATGGCAACAGTGACAGAACGTTACATCTGAGATTAGGTTGTAAAAACTGTGACTGTTTTGAATGTTTTGCTGGCACGCCTGCCACCTTGCTTGCCTCCTCCAATGAAGTAGAGTTTTTTTGATGAACAGTGATTATTAATTTTAATACAGTCAATTTAATCAAAATTTTAGCCTTCGTAATTAATGCTTTTTTGTCCTGTTTAAGAAATTTCTGCCTACCTCAATGTTATGAAGATATTGGTTTATGTTTCCTTGTAAAATTTTGTTTTATCGTGAATATTTAGGCCTATAATCCATCTGATATTGATTATGTTTATGGTGTGAGCTAGGTATCAAGATTTATTCTTTTCCCGTAAGGATATCTAATTGATCCAGGAACATTTATTGAAAAGATCATTCTTTCTGAATTGCACTTTCTGCATTGTTACATTTGTCGTCAAGCAGGTGACCATATGTGTTGAATTCTTCTGTGTTAACTTGGTTAAGGTGAGAAGCTCTTTCCCCAGAATCTCCTTCTTTGAATGGTTTCCATTAGAGTTGGTTAATAGAGGAACTCACACAAGATTTGGAAGGAAAAAATGAGGATGTTACCATTGTTTTTTGGAAGTCTTCTTAGATATGGCCATGGAAAGACACATGGTGCTGGTGGATTCTAGCTTTCCTCTTTCTTCCTATGTCCATGTCTAGCTTCTCTTGCTGACTGCTACCCTTGCTGGCCAATAGCAGCCCTAGGCCACCACCAGGTGCTTGGCAGTACACCCACAGGTGTGGCAAGATATGGAGGCAACAGTGTGCTGTAGACCTTCCACCATTTTCTTCTTCAGGTCTGCAGCTGGACATCTGGGGGTTTTGCTTAGGTGTTCAGGTATCTCTGCAAACTGTGGCTTTTCCACTTATGCCAATGCATCAAGAAGACTGGTTAGTGACTTCTTCCCTGATTATCCAACTCTCCTTGGGAACAGAAGGCATAGGGTGTTAGATGCAAGTAATGTGAGAGATCCTGTCCTGAGTGCAAGCTGATACAATATGTATATATGGCACTGGTTGTGGGAATCTCCTGTCTGTACTATTGATAGTTTTTCTGTTCTTACATTAATAGAACAGTATAGTTTTATAGTAAGTCCTGATATCTGTCAATACAAGTCCCCAGCTTTGTTCTTCAAGATTACCTTGGGTATTCTTGGCCCTTCTTATTTTTATATAAATTTCACAATCAGCTTGTCAATTTATACACACATACACATACACACACAAACTGCTGGGATTTTTTATTGAGATTCCACTAAATCCTTAGATCAATTGGGAGAGAATTGGCATTTTCAAATAATGTATTTTCTGACACATGTATAAGTTAGGAAGAAATAGAATCAATCTTCCACAAACTCTTCTAGAGAATAGAAAAAAGGAACACTTCCCAAATTGTTTTGTGAGACCAGTATAACATTGATATCAAAATGAACTAGAAGTTGGAGATTCTAATATTGGACAGAAATATCCACCAGTATGCTGTTTGGGTGCAGGCATCGTTCTAGCTCTCTGACAGCAAAACTAAGGCTCTTTCCTTTGTTCCAATAAGGAGGTGACATTTGGCTTAGAAGTGGAAAGTCCTGAGAATGATCCAGTTTGTTATAATTCCTCAGAATCACAAATTTATCTACATCTCTCTGAGCAAGGTCTAGGCATTGCCATTTCCCCTGAGATAAATCTTTTAACAGAAAAGTGGACAGCACAGATTCCAGAGCCATAACTTCTAGATCTTTAAGAGATGACCAGACCAGATTTAGGCTATTCTTTTAGAAAAGGGAAGAGTTTGGAGAAGATGAAGCCAAAATTTCCACCTTAACCATAAGAATTCACTGATGCTAAATGGTCCCATCAGGATCTCTTAAGACCTGCCCCAAGGATTCTGAGCCAGAATCTTCCATCTTGTGCTCCATGAACAATTGCAGACTCTCTTAGGTAGAGAGTTAACTCTTTAGTTTTCTTCTGTACCAGAAGGATAGGACACAAATATTATTCTTCATCTCCTGGGATGTTTTAAATATTAAGCCCTCTGACCCTTTAAAGAAAGGAGAACTGGTTATTTAATTCTTAATGATTCGGGCTCAGGGCTTAATATGCTATTAAAGAATAATGTGAAAAAAACACAAAGAGATTCTGAGAAGAGAGGGAGAGCCTCCCTTTGAGGAACACTGGAAAAAGTTGTAGAGGGAAAGATTAACCTAAGATTAAGAGGAGGTGAGAAAAGAGGGAGAAAGTGAGAGAGTAATCAGAGGGGTGCCAAAGAATCAACAGGCTGACCCTGGAGAAGTTTTCCAGAAAGAGGGAGGACCCATGTGAGTGCCCTGGCTAAGATTCTTTGGATGCTTAGAAAGCTGTACCAAGTAGCCTGTCATATTGCCTGGGCCTTCTGTTCTGTCCTTGTCAGGTAATTCTAGCAGATCCCTTTTGCTCTGTGCTCACTGTTTATCATCCTCTCCCCATCTCACCTGCACAGAACTTTGTAAACTGCAAAGAAGTGGACAGTCTGTTTTTTTCCTAACTGGGTTGTTATGGGGAAGCAGTCTTGGATTTGTTCTTGGGGGGTAATGAAATGCACAAATTGGATACCCTCTGACCTTGGAAAGTAGTTGGTGACAGCCCTATTATCCTGCTATTTCTTATCCATCTATTAAGTAATTTTAGTCACTACATTAGTAATGACCCTTTCCATTGGAGAATTCCTTTTCATTCTTGAGGATTCAACTCAGTTGTAATCTCTTCTGAGGAGCCTTCCTGAGAGCTCTCAGGCAGCATCCTTAACTTCACCCTTAGTGTTCCAACAGTCCTTTTCATTTGCCTCCATTACAGACTTTGTCATATTATTTTGTAATTATCTGTAAATATGTATTTGGCTGTCTATACCATCTGTGAAGACATCATCTTATTCATATTTTATATCCCCACAAATGGTGCTTGATGTATAATAGGATCTTAAAAGCTATTGTGGAATGAATCCATCCATGAGGAACAGGACTGGCTACATCATTTGTGAATTCCAGTGCAAAATGAAGACATGGGACTCCTTGTTCAATAATTATTAAGAATTTCAAGACAGTAAAAGTAGAGAATTAAACTGGGTGTGAGGTCTTCCTGAGTTTGGGGCCCTGAGCCACTTCTTAGGTTGTGCACCCATGAAGCTAGCCCTGATGGAAGTCAGTCTTGTATTCAGTGACCTGTAATCTGATATAAATTCTACCATATTTTACTGGCCTAGCTGTAGAACTGTTAGTACTCAGTGGTGTTTTAGTTTGAAATTTTAGCCTTTACAGTGGAATATCATGAAGAATGGCTCTATGAAATTTGTTTTGTGTGTATGTGTATATGTGTGTGTGTATGAATGCACTCACATAAATGTTGACTATCACATAAATGTTGACTATGTCTTGAATGCCAATATAAATGTTCCAGTTATTGCACCAGTATTGTTGATTATAATATTCTATTTCCTCTTAATTATGATTATTGAGAAAATTTTCCTTTTAGTATTAGAATAAAGGATGGTTGTATTGTCTTCTGAGTTATAGAAAGTACTGGTGAGACTTTGTATTTATTCATTCATTCAACAACTATTTATTGAACATATCCTATGTACCAGATAGTTGGCCCGATGTTAGAGATACAGTTATAAACAAGACACTAACCATCCTTGAGCAAGAATTGTGTCCAATGGGAAAGACAGACCTTAATGAAAAACTATTTAGTAAATTACAGTGCTACAAAAACAGTGATATGATTGCTCATATCTTGTATGAACAAGAGGTACTAACCATGTCTGAGGAATAAGGAAGACTTAAAAGGAAATACCTTTAAGCCAAGTCCTGGGTTGAATAATAGATAGTGTTAGTAGATCAGAGAGGGAGAAGAAGCACAGAAGTGGATAGAAGAAGCATAGAGCGTGAAGGAATCAGTAAAATAAAAGTTGAAGGCAGAAAGGCCTGAGGTTTACATTAAAGGAAGTAGGAAGCAGAAACAAAATGGGAATGGGAATCCTTGAGAAGAAAATAAGAGGTGAATTGGGGAAGTAATAAAGTGAAGTAGGATGCTGGAGATAAGGTAGAATGTGGAGAAGCTGAGAAGAGAGGGACATTGAAATCACCTATGAGAGACCACAGGAGCAGTGGTTAGTGTTCATGGCTATCAAAATCTCCTAGGGGGAAATTGGAGATGTGGGAGAAGAAAAAAACCAAGTTTGAAATAAGTGTTGATGGTTACCATGACTGTATTAGTTTCCTGTGGCTGCTGTAACATTATCACAAACTGAAAGGTTTAAAAACAAAATAAGTATATTATATTACAGTTCTGGAGGTCAAAAATCTGAAATGGACCTCACAGGCTAAAGTCAATGTGTTGGCAAGGCTGGTTCCTTCTGGAGGCTCTAGGGGAGAATCTGTTGCTTTCTCTTTTCCAGCTACCAGAGGCTACCCAAATGCCTGGGCTCATGGCTCCAAGCCAGAAATTCCATGGCTCTGACCTCTGCTTCTGTCATCACATTCTTTCTCTGGTTCTCCTTCCTCCCTCTTTCACTTATAAGGACCCATCTGTGATTACATTAGGCCCACTTGTGTAGTTCGGGATAATCTCCTCATCTATGGATGCTTAACTTAATCACATCTTTAAAGTCCCTTTTGTCATGAAGGGTGACATATTCATAGGTTCCAGAAATTAGGACATAGACATCTTTAAGGAGCCATTATTCTGCCTACCACAATTCCTAAGCAGGATTTAGGTGTTTGCCTTTATTAAGGTAAAGTCAATGTGATTAGATTTTAAACAGAGAATTCTATTATATCTCAAAAGGAAGATAGCGCAAGATTAAAAATATAACACAAAATACTGATTTAAGACAAAAACTAAATAGTTCTTAATCTTTGGAGGCTAAGAAAACTAGGTCTACGTCCTGGCTGTACCATTTGCCACCCATGTCACCCCGAATATCATCAATCCTCTCTGAATTTCAGTCTCTACATCTGATAATGTGAAAAAAATCTTAGCGTGTAAGGTCTAAAATTAAGGTTTAAAATAAGTGCTGCCTTGACATCTGCTGAAATTGGAAGGGCCTCAAATATCCTGAGCCCAAGTTCCCCTCCCTCCTCTGCTCCCATGGGTAAGGCCTCCTAGCCAAGCATGCTTCCTTACCAAATTGGCCAAGTGCCACTTCTGCTGATCCCTGTGGATGTAGTTCCCTGCCAGCCCACAGGATTATTCAAAGAAGCCAGTCACATGCTCCCATCAGAACCAGGGGCCCCTCACCCTCTCGACACTGCAAAGCCTGCCTCCCAAGCCCTGCTTCTGTCCCTGCATGCAGCCCAGGTGGCCCTGTGTGGCACGTGGTATCCTCCTCCCCTAGGCTGTCAGTATTTGTGACTAATTATCAATCTCACCCGTCAGGCGTTGGGTGTTGTGTGCTCAGCCTGCCCCAGGACCCTAGGAAGGGTTAACCAATGGGGTTAAAAAGCATATTTGATTAAAACGAATATCTATCTCCCTTGGCTTTTGTGGAGTTAAAAAAGTTTTTTTAATTATGTTAACCTCTTAGCCAAGTTCTATACAGGACATCCTCAATAACTTGTAGCCATTATTATTATTATTATGGCTAAAGTATCATTATTATTGTATTTTTAAATTCCCATTCTCTATCCTCAGCATGAGTTGAAATTACACACTTTTCTAGTGAGCCATATAAATGTGTTCTAAAGAAAGGAGGAGATTAAGTTCTTACGAAGACACACTAGGTGAGCAAAGTGCAATTTAGAGTTTTACTAGTATAAAGGAGACTAGTTAGTGATTTTCTACATGTCCTAACCCATAATTTTTGCTGGAAGTTGTCCAGCAAAAGTATATTTTAACGTAGAGGAGGAAGAGAAAAGTTAAAGTTGTATTTGTCAGAGAAACAATAATCCTTACTTATCGTGTGTAAGTAGACTTCAGATGTGGCCAGTGAGCTATGCACCCTTGTTTTGTACAAAGAAATGATTCCCAAGGTGGACAGTGGAAACTTCGTAAAGAATGTGGCAAAACCCAGATTCAGATGTAAATGCGAAGAGAGATGAAATGATTTTGGACTTGGCGTGTTTTTGTTGTTGGTCTTCATTAATGAGCATCTGAAACATAGCATCATCATTTTCTCAGAAGAGAACTGTCTGCTGGTTTTAAATTTAAGTGCTGCTCATGGACTGAAACTAGAAAATGCATTTCAAAAGCAAAGCATTGATTAAACCCCAAAGGATATGGCAAACATCAGGGGAAAATCTGTTCCTGAGATGTTTATGAAAAATATTTTCTTAAGCCCACGATGCAATTGGCAAAGAAATTGTTCATGGTTATAGAGTGCCCAGCAGAGCTTTCCAGAGTAGAAGATGAATAAGTAAAGCTCCAGTTGTGTTTGCAATTGTGCACTAATCAGCACACACTCTTTTATGTTCGATTTGTGCAAGATCTTTGTAGAATATTTCCTCAAGCTTGCTATGCTGCAGACCTGTTTCTCTTACAGAATACAGAGAACCCGGCTTGCTCTCTTAGCTCTTCAGTACAGAAAGCCTCCACTTTTCATTTCTTTCCCTCAGACCACATTTGCTGAAAGCCTGCTATATGTTAGCTGCGGTAATCTGCTGTGGCAGCCTTTTCAGATTTGCTGACATGGAGAAATGTTTTGAGAAAATGGCAGATATATAGTGTACATTGAGCAAAATCAATTTTTTTTACAACAAATGTGGTTTACTGTCTTTGCATACTGAGATCAGGAAAACCATTCTTCAGAAAACTTATAGGTGTCTTGGGAACAGAGCTGGCAAACACTTAGAGGCTTTCCTCATTACCCTTACAACAGTGTTTTGCCATTCTTTGACTCCAATGACCTGAGAAAGTATGACCTCTGTTAGGTTCGAGAGATCATCTTAGGCAAAAATCCAGAATGAGTTAATAAATAAAACATATTTAAAAAATAATGTTTTTTAAACTCTCTCCTAAACGTCACACCCATTTATACAACTGCCAGCCAGTTGCCAACTGGTCACGTCCTCATGGTGAACTCACCTGTTTCCTGAGTGGCAGTCTAAGAATTCTAGGAATTCTAAGAATATCTAAAACAGATTTCCTCCTTCTTCCCTTCTCTGGTTTCCCAGTGAAAGGCCCTATCATTCACGCAGTTGTTGAAGCCTGACTCCTTGCCTTCTCAATTTCATCACTCCTTTCTGCCCCTCTCCACCTCTCCCCACCGATACATCCAAATAAATTACCAACTGTCTTTTTATGATATCGTCAATTATTTTCCCGCGTCTACCTTTAATTATCCCCAGTTTTCCCTTTCCCAGGTCATGTCTCCATCCACTCCCTTCTAGAATGACATAACTCTTCCAGCATGAATCTCTCCCTTCTGTCTTGCTCCACTGCAATCCATTTTTCACACTAAAGCAAAGTGATCATTCTAGAATTCGATTCTGATCACGACCCTCTTTGATTTAAAGGTATTTTATTTGTTTCTATTGCTTACAACAAAGTCCAAACTCCTTAAGAGATCTTTATTTTCCATTTGGGCTCTTTCTTCTTGCACACAAGCTGCCAATCCCATATAAACACAACTTCTTTCACTTTCTGAAATAAACACAGCCTTCACTCAACTGCTTTCTCTGCCTAGAACAATCTTCCCCCCTAGGTGGCGTGTGACTGATTCTTACATATCTTTTAGTAATGTTTTCTGCCACCTGCTAGACCAGTACAGGTGCCTCACTAAGCTCCCTATAATTCCATTTTTAGAGCACTAGGGTGATTTATTATAATTGTTTAATTCTCTATCCCATCTGTGGACCTCAGGCTCTAAAAGGGGTACCAAGTCTGTTTGGTTCACTATTCCACCCTTAGCTCACCTATATACCAACCCAGTTCAAGTGACTCAGAGTACGCTTTTAAAGATATTTGTTGGAGGAGGTTCCATAAATATATGCCAGGCATAAAGTTAGGTATTCACATACATTATCTTCTTTAATATTTATAATAACTCTTGAAATAGGTATTATGTTAATTGTACAGATCAGAAGGATTGAGCTTTCCTAAGATCACAGAATGGAGTCAGTGGTGAGGCTGGAATAAAAATTCCGTTTCTGCCTAAGGTTAACATAAAGGTTATACATTGCTTTCGTGAATGCAGAATACTGGTTGGGGATGGCAGAGAGGCTGGTAAAGAAAAGGAGCAGTTTGATACAAGGGGCCAGTGAAAAAGTGAGGAGACCATAGTGGAGAATAAGAGGGTGAAGAGACTCTGACATTTTCTCCTTAATTTCCTGAATGTACAGAGTCCAGCCTTCATCTGGAAGGAGGGGCCCTCTCTGTATCATGTGTTAGACAACTCCTTCTCACCTCCCTCCTACCTTCTGCATCCCAGTAAGGTCAGTATTTTAGGAAGGAAGACCGATGAGGAGACCAAGATCCTAAGATCTGTCTACCAGGTCTGATTCATGTGAACTTTCCAAAAGATTAATTATCTGCATTTTATTTCTTTGATACCGTAATTCCGCCTCTTTGTTAGGCTAGTTGAGTAAAATATGTTTGGTTTAATTTTTTATTGTCTTTGCCTCCATGGTCCCCAAAAATTCATTTAGGGAAATTAGAGGAGTTTATTTACTGCCATACTACATAGACCTGCAAGAAGTTTTACCCACACAATTCTCCTTTTGTTTTGAAATATTGATAATTACCAGTGTAGTACTTTGTGTTTGACAAATATGACCCAGAATTTACCGCTTCAATTATGTACCACATGTAAGGCTCTAGGGAGGGCTTTGAACAGCAAGTTTTCTTACTTTTCATTTTGTAACTTTGGGTTCTATTTTGTGATGTCTCTAAATTTCTGCAAATTTAATAGACAGAGAATGATTAAAAAGAACATTCTCAAAATTAAGGCTGTTCTTTTAGTGATCTGACTCATCGAAAATGGAAAACAAAGCAATCTGAATGAAAAATTTTAGAATAAATCATCATTAACCAGATGTGCATGTTGTACACCAACTGAGTTCTGACACACAATTAGTCACCTAATTAGGTTTAAAATTCATTTAAATAGATGGCTTCAATCCCTGGCCCACCCACTTATTTTTATTACTCCCACTTAAGCACTGAATACAATTTAAGGCTAATATTGCAGAGCTCTGTGGCCTAAACAAATGCACACTAGGTGGAGAGACAAGCAACCTATTTGGATGATCAATTAATCAAGGTCTGTTGAGACTCACATTTTACAGTGAGTTGCATGTGCTTTGGACAGTGTTCAATGGGAAAAGTGTCTTTATGTAGAATTTCTCAGACTGTGATTCCTGAAATGAAGTATGTACCCTACTTGCTTTACATGGTAATATGGTGAGTCAGGAATAAATGGATGATATAATCAAGAAAACCACTTTCTGTGGCAGTGTGTTTACTCTTTCTGGCTACCAGGGTACCATATAATAAGTCCCCTATTGTATTGATACTAAGACACACACTTTTTCACATTTTTATTATCCTTGAAATTGGGTTGTATCTTATAATCAGTGGTGATGTCACATTTATTTTCCAGAGTTTTTTTCTTGGTAGTATATAAAATAATGGTGTGTCTTATACTCAGTGGCATCTTAGATGGAATGAAATATACTGTGTTGCTCTTCAGGCAACTTTAAGTGGAGTTTCTCTAAGTAACTCATATATCTGAATAAGCTTACTTAATAGGCACAATATTTATTCTTTTATTCCTTCATTTCAGTATGTATAATTAACACTGTTGTTTGGCTCTAGGAAAATAAAGTAAGACACTGATACTGCTTTCTAATAGCCTATAGCCAAGTAGGAAAAATTGATATATCAAATACATTATGGCATAAAACATTGTGGTAAGTGCTGTACTTGAGGATAAATACAAGGTACAGTGTGGAATAGTAGTAACTCCGCATATTTCAGGCAACTAACCTCTTTTGTACATTTGTAATTTTATGAAATGTCCTTATCATTCATGCCTTCATTTATGGTGATGGTTCACAAAGAGTTTTTTTTTTTAAAGAGGGAATTTAAGGGTTCATTGATATGACAGTGAGTCTCAGATTTTAGTGCCTAATGATCACTAGGGGTGTTTATTAACAATGCAGATTCCTTGGTCCTCTCCAAGACATTCTGATTCAGTAGGTACGGGCCCAGGAATTTGTGTTTCTAATAATCTGCTCCGTAACCCAGGTGATTCTGATGTTTAAGATGGTGTTTAGTCCACGCTTTGGGAGACATTGGACTGCACAGAGAATAGTAACGTGGAGCTAGTTATAATATGTAAGAAGAATTAATATAACATTTTACTTGCTTATTATTTGTTTAAATATCCAGAATCTGATACATTTAAATGGAATGTTTAAACAACAGCAAGAATTGTGCAATAATGAATGGCCGTACTGAACAGAGGATTTATCCTACTTAGTTAAAACAGTTCTATTTGGCAACCAGGAAAGTACTTTATGTTTAAACCAGTGTTTAGTCATCTTTCTGCTTTTCTGAAATGAGGAGTATTGAAGGGAGACACTAGCAGATGGATCTAATCTTGGAAGTAAGGAGGGAAAGAAAGAAAGGGGAAGTGTTATAGGTAGAACTGGACTTTCATGCTTTTCTCATCTGCCACACGCCAACCCAATGCTCTGCTATGGCAGTTGTAGAAACTGCCAATGCAATGTGAGCCAGATTGCAATGGGAGGCATCTTGGATAATGAAGGAGGAATCCACTAACCACTTCAGGCCCTTTAGACGAACAGGTGCCTATTAATTTCAATGGCTGGGCTAGCCAGTGACTCTCACTTTAATTGGGAATATTTTACTTTCATCTACTGTCAGGATTCAACAGTCGTTTCTCACATAGATACAGAAGAGGTAAGGTACACTTTTCACCCCTGTAAGTTTATTATTTTTTGCTCGGGTAATTGTGAAAACCTTTTATACTAACTTCAAGGTTATGGATGGGATGTGGAGGGCTTGATTCAATTAATGTATTTGTTAAATATTTTACTTGAATATGTAAAATGACTATCACTGATCATTTGCTTTTACATCCTGGTTTAGGCACCATAAAAACAAACAACCAAAAATATACCATTGACAATAGCTAACAAATGCTGCTTACATTCATGGATTGGTTAAATGAACAGGATCCGAGGATGCCTCTTTGATAAGCCTGCAAACATTAAACACCTACGTAATTGAATACACAGTTTTTTCTATTGAGTACTCTCAGCTGTTTAGTAATATATAAGAACCAAGAAAGGTTATTCTCTTATCAGAAAGATCCTGCAAATGCATATCTCAAGGACAAGCTGGGCTCTGTGTTGCTATGTTCATTCAATGAGTACCTGGGTAAATGCTCTTCAGTCTTCCCAAATGTATCAACTTGCGGGAACTGTAGTGAAGTGTGCAAGGAAATGAGAAAGAGTTTTCTTACTATCATCCATACTTGGATGCTTGCATCCATTAACTGCTTTCTCTCCACATCTAACGCTAATCCCTGTAATAATCTGGATTAATTAGACTCTTCTAACTATAGATGTATTTTACAAATGATAACTTTGAATTCTTTTGTCATTTTGCTTATTACTTATTATCAAGCTATTTATGTTTAAACAGTTGTTTAGTCTTTTCCAACTAGGATCTTCCTGCATTGGTTAATTTCACTGAGGTGATTTAACTGGGTTTTAATCTCCTGGGAAATCCTGTACTATTTCTATCAGGATCACTTAAGAAATCTGTGATGGCCCATTACTACTGAGATGATTTGTGAGAAAGTTTGCAGGCTTCCTGTGACAGTTAGGTGCTTTGGGGAAACTTGGTCTATTACCAAAAATGAATAAAGGGATTTGAGGATTTCCCTAAATGCAAAGGTACTTACATTTTCTCTATATTTCTGGGCTTTCTTTCTAAACCTCTAAACTTCACACTGCTTCTTATTTAGATGTAGCACAGTGATGTACTACTTAGATCTAATGCAACTACATAGAAGTACTCTACACAATTAGGGTCTCCTAGCTAAGGCTTTCGATGATAGAGGACATTTTTCCATTGACTAATAACTTGTTTTTGTGAAGTTTTCATTAATTTGTTGACAATAGGCTCATTCACTGAACTGATGAACAAAGTTCACTTATAGAAAATAATCATTTTCTGTGAATTAAACTCCCAGAATTTGCAACTCCTATTTTCTGCTAAGAGCTTTACATCACTTAAATTCTACTACACTGATAAATATAATCAATCAACAGAGAACATTCTCTGAGGAATTAATTGTTGTCAGTTGATGTATTTAATGGGACATCACACTTCATTAACTTAGCTAACTCATTAAACCTAATCAGACATGTAAGAGAAAAAGTTAATGATCAAAGTTAAAAAGCAAAGTCTGACTCTAGAGAGTCTTCATTTGCAATACAGAACTCTGAGTTCCACGGAAATGGATTGTTTATTCCAGAAGATACCTTTTGTGTGGTATGATTCTGTGCCAAGGAATCATAGAGGGTTTTTCTTCATTTGGGATTTGTAAAGCATGCACTATTAGAAAGAATAAAAAAGAAGCTGCTATGCTTTATACCAATGGTTCATGTTATATTTAATTCTTATATTGTGGAGCCATTTCTGATTTAGCAAAGGCAATTTGAAATGTTGAAATCCATGGAAGGATATAAATTTCTGTAGCTGCAGAGATGTTGAATTTATGTGCACCTCCAAGTCATAAGGGCTACACAATTCTTTTTGCTTTTTCACATTCATTTCAGTTAACACTATTTTGGTTTCATTGCCTGTTTTCCTTGATCTTTTTGGCATCTTTGAACTTAACAGAAACTGACTGTAGTACACCTGACAAGGACAGGGAATTGTTACCCTGTCTTAAAAGAGCTAATTGTTTCAAACCGTAGGTCACCATCGAGGCTGTGCTTTCCACAGGATGGAAGTGGAGGGGTGGGACAGGCACCCACTAGCAGAGGTTATCGTCTGTTCATCTCCATTGCCTTCCTTCCACTACCAGGCTTGCATGTCTGTTTGTGGGAGGACAGCCACAATGCAGTGCTGCTATTCTATCAGCTCTGTCTTGATGCTGTCCCATGGGTTTGAACCCCATTATTCCCTAATGGGTCTTTTCATGCACACTAATTTACAAGGCAGCAATTTTGCCTTCACCAAGTTCATATGGCTCTGCTGGTGTTTGTGGTATATCACTACCTAGTTACAAGAGCCCTGCTGGGCTGTTCCAGGAAATTTTATTTCCTGTTTGTTTGTTTTAACCACACCTTGGAAGAAAATCTATTTTAAATAAAGTGAAGTCTAAGAATATCAGAGGTTATGTTTAGTGTTTTCATGGATTCACATCAGAGACTGTATGACAGAGCTGGAAGAGGTCTTAGGGATTTCTAGTTTAACAGCCTCATTTTCTAGATTGGAAAGCCTAGGGTCAGAGAGATAAAGTGATTTGTGGAAGATCCCATGACTAAATAGCCTATAAGAGGTAGAGTAGGTATCTGATTCTCTTAGTGCAGAGCTTCTCTCATTCCATACGGATTCTCTGAATAAAGCTTTCATTTACTGAGTACAACAAATATTTGCAATACCACATTAGACAGTTCTCTCAAAGTATAGTGCTATGGTTTACCTGCTGTTTTGTATTATTTCACTGTCAAAAAACATTTAATTTACTTTAGAGCACATTTGATTATTAAGGTGGTAGAAAAGACTTATTTTCTCTAGCAGAATTGGTATTATTTTTCATAAATTTATTGAGTACCTATTATGAACAAAGTACTATAATAAGTGCTGGGGAGATAAAAATGATGAACCAGACACTGACCCAGCCATTCAAGGGTTTTAGCTTGTGTTAATCCTTGAGACCCCATGTGCTTCAGGGCTGGTGGGATGGTCTCTCATAGTCAATTAGTTAGACTCCAAATACTCGAGCATAGAAAAAAAATGGCAATATGTTTAAATGGCATTCTATAAACTGCTTCTGTATTTACAAGGCCTCAATTTTCTGCTGATATGGAGCAGTCTTTTCTCCCCAGGGAAACAGCATGTACTTTCCTATGGCTGCCTTGAAGTATTTGACATTTTCAGTGAATCTTTCCCCAGTTTTCACATTGGATTTTCTTATCTTCTCATGCATTTTCCTTTCTGTTGGTTTTGATAGTTTCTGTATTTCACTCTCTGAGTTCTTTGACATAATTTCATTTCTCTTCCTCACTTATATAAGGCTCTTGTTCAGTTGAAGATTTTATCTTTCCATTGTGCAAATTTCTTTCCCTAGCCTTTGAAAGCACACTTTCTGACTTCTATGACTGAGATTTCAAGTGGTATTTTTTGTTTGTTTGTTTGTTGGCAGTACGCGGGCCTCTCACTGTTGTGGCCTCTCCCATTGCGGAGCACAGGCTCCGGACGCGCAGGCTCAGCGGCCATGGCTCACAGGCCCAGCCGCTCCGCAGTATGTGGGATCTTCCTGGACTGGGGCGCGAACCCGTGTCCCCTGCATCGGCAGGCGGACTCTCAACCACTGCGCCACCAGGGAAGCCCCTCAAGTGGTATTTTTAACAGTTTTGCAGATTTCAACTGTACTTCAAGTTATTTTTGTCTGTTTATATTGTAGATGTAGCCCTTAGATGTTTTTTATGGTCATTGAATGCTTACATTTGGTACAGTGTCACTGATGGCTAGTAAATATCTCAGTACTATTTCTTACCCTAAAATGAAATGTATTTCACTGCTTAGCTTCTGTTAATTTTGTTGTCAGAAAGAGATTCTGTGGTGATTCAGGTGGTGTTAAAATGACATACAATATAAAGATGTGGTATAAACCAAAAGTGTTTTTCTCTCTCTACCATCTCACTCAGCCAGGAGTTAAGTGCTCTTCTGTGATGCATCATGTTGCTGCTCTCAGTGTATCTCAGAGGATGAAACCAAATATCTATAGTGTTACTCTTCACATTCTTATTCTATTACCTATCCATCTGCCTAGAAATCTGTCTATCTATCTGTCTCTTTATCTATGACATTATAATCCCGGCACAAAGGAGATGGGCATATGAGAGTTTATCTTGAAAATAATTCAAAAAAGGAAAATTGCAAAGAATGATATGGCAAAAAGCTATATTCCCTATACCTACTGTCACAATTGATATGTGTGAATATTTTCCTTATTTGGTATGTTTTCTTCCCCTCATGTTAAATAAATGAATCATTAGGACTAACGTCCCTTTAAACCATTACCTCCAATTCTCTTTCCCTCCTGCTCTCCTGAGAAATAGCCACTATAATGAGTTTGGCATGTGTATTCCATATCTTTTAAAAATTATGAAATACATATTATAAACAAAATAAGGTATTTAAATTATAAAGAAGAATAATAAAACCAACATTTGTGTCTTCCCCATCCCACTTAAGCAAGACAACATTACCAATACTCTTAGTGCTACCTTTGTACCTCTTTAATCCTATCTGTCTGCCTACCCCTCAATCAAAGTAATCAATACTCAGAATGTTGTGTTTATTATTCCCTTGTTTGTTGTTTTCCTTGTTTTACCACATATACATGCATATTGAAACAACATACTGTTTAGTTTTGCTTTAATTGGTTTTTCAAAAGTTATATCTTCCTGTATGTTGTCTTTTATGTTTCAGATTCATCCACATTGTTTCATGTAGCTCTCCATCATCCTTTGTCAATAATGTATAGTATTCCACTTTGCAAATATACACAATTTACTACATTAACAATGCTTCTGCAGATGGTGTTGCTTCCAATATTTTACTCTGAGGAGCAATTAAACTATGAAGTTTCTTGTATATGTCTCCAGGAACATAGGTGCAAGTGATTTTTTAGAGTACACACCTAGAAGTGGAGTTGTGGTGTGGCAAGAAACAAATATGTTCAACCAATTTGGAAATTTGATGTAACATATCTTCACAACTTGTTTTTATGTTTTAGGAGTGCCCTAGCTATTCATAGCCTTTTTGCTTTTTACATAAATATTAATATAAATTTATTGACATCACTGTTATTCAATATAATACTGGATTTTATCAAAGTGTTAAAATTTCTCTGCAAAAGACGCATTAAGAGGATGAAAAGACAAGTTACTGACCAAGAAAAAAATGTTTGTACACCATTTATTTGAAATATGACTAGTAGCTAGAATATATGAAGAATTATTTAACTCAACAGTAAAGTACAAAAAAAATCCAATTAGAAAAATGGGCAAAAGACATGAACAGACTTTTCAATGATGAGAAGATACAGATCATTAGTAGGCATGTGAAAAGATTTCAACATCATTAGTCATTAGAGAAACACAAATTAAAATTACAATGAGCTATCACTCCATATCTATTAGAATGGCTCAAATAAAAATTAATGACAACACCAAATGCTGGCAAAAAATGCAAAGAAACTGGATCACTCAAACATTATTGGTGGGAACACAGCCACTCTGGATGACAGTTTGGCAGTTTCTTAAAAATTAAACATGTAAATATCATATAAACAAGCAATTGTACCATTGGATATTTATCCCAGAGATATGCAAACCTCTATTCATACCAAAATCTGACAGGATTGCTCACAGAAGCTTTATTCATAATACCCCCAAACTGGAAATAATTAGATATCCTTCAGCAGGTGAATGGTTATATGAGCTGTAGTACATGCATACCATGGAATACATGGAATTCTCAGCAATGAAAAAGAAATTTATTGATACATGCAATAACTTGGATGGATCTTGAGGGAGTTAAGCTGAGTGAAAAAAGTATAACCAACTCCTAAATGTTATATACTCTATGATGCCCTTTATATAACATCCTCAAATGACAAAATTATAGAAATAGAGAAGAGATTAGTGATGGCCAAGTGGTAAGAATAGGGGGGTGGCGTGCGTGTGGCAATAAAAGGGTAACATGAAGATACTTGTGTTGGAATTGCTCTGTATCTTTACTTTGCCAGTGTTCATATCCTGCTTCTGATAAAGCACTAGAGCTTTATACAATGTACCATTTGGGGAAGTTGGGTAAAGAGAATGGAATCTCTGTATTGTTTCTTACAATTGTACAAGAATCTATAACTATCTCAAAAAATTTTTTTCAAGTTTAAAAAGTGAATTTGTTTAGTTTCTTGGAAAAAAAGTCAGGATACATTAGATTGGAATTGTATTGAATCTGTATATCAGTTTAAGGAGAATTGACATTGCCTTTTTCATAATGGTATATCTATCCTTTTATTTAGATCTTACTAATATTTTTCTGTTGAAAAACTAGAATACCTTTCATTAGATTTATTTTTTGGCATCTCATTCTCATTTGCTATTGTAAATGCTAGTATAAGTACAATTTTTTAAAAAACTTATGTTCTATTTTACTTAATATTAGACCACTATAAAAAAGTCAGTTGTATTTCTATATCCAGTAAATTTACTAAACTCTACTAATTCTAAAACCTTATCTGTAGATTATTTTCTTTTTTTCTGCACACATTTATATTATAAGCAGATAATAACAGTTTTGCTTATTCTATCTTTTCCTTATGTGTTTTCCCTGTTTCTTACTTGTTGCACTGGCTAGAACCTCCACTAAAATGTTGAGTGGAAGTGGTGAGAGTGACCATTTTTGTCTTATTTATTTTAAGTGGAATCATGTTATTATTTCCATTGTATCTTTTAACCTTTATTTCTGATGCATCTTTATTATTTTAGACCTTCAAAATATTCTTAGTTTTCTTATTCTTTGTCCAACTTAAGTGTTCTAAGTTTGTTATGATTCTCATTGTAGTGTTGATTTTAGTACTATTTTTTTAACCTGTGAGTTATTTAGCAGTATGTTTAAAATCTGTACACAACTTTAAAAATTCCTTTTGATTTTGATTTTTAACTTAACTATCATAAAAATGTGATCTACATAGTCCCGTTATTTATTTGTTTCATGACCTAGTATGTGGTCAATTTTTATAAGTGGTACATAGATGATTGAATAGAATTTGTAATACCTAGCTGTTGGGGATGAGGAGGTGACTCTTAAGATTTGCTATTCACTTTTCAGCTTAAGACTTATACCATAAATTACCTTTGTCCCTCTCTAGTGTGGGATCTTTTGATTCCTGAGTCCTATTTCTTCTCCTTTTTTGCTTGATTCCCTTATTTTGATGGTACACATTCTTTAAGAGCTTTCAGAGAAAGAGTGTGAATCTGAATACACTTTATTCTATGCCCACATCTGTCTGCCCATAGAATTATAGGTTGTAAACAGTTGCCCCTATAATTCCAAATTCTCTAATGTCATCTAGCTTCCAGTGTTACAGTTAAGAAGTTTGAATAAATTTTGACTCCTGTTTCTTGGTATATTACACACTTTTTTTTCTTTCTGAAAACTTTTAGGATATTTCCCTTTATTTTTAATCTTATTTCTATGGTTCTGAAATTTCATGATCATGTGTCTAAAATTATTCTATTTTTCCCCTTTTATTTATTGTGTGGACTCCTTCATGGTTTGGAAACACATGTTCCTTAGCTCTGTTGAATTTTCTTACATTATTTATTTGATACTTTCTCCCCCTCTATTCTTTTTCTAATTCTCTACAGCACTAATTATTTGGATTGGGGACCTCCTGGCCTGATCCTTTTTCTTTCTTCTTTTCTTTTTTCTTTCCTTTCCTTTCCTTTTCTTTTTCCTTCTTTTTTTTTCTGTCTATTTTCCATCTCATATTCTCTTTTTTCTGCATTCAGTGAAATTTTCTTCATCTTCCAAGTTTGTGATTAAATTTTTTATTTGGGCTAAAATATTTTTATATTTATTATATATATGTATGTTATCAATACATATTTATTTTAATTGAAGTATAGTTGATGTACAATATTATGTTAGTTTCAGGTGTATAATATAGTGATTCAACATTTAAATACATTACAAAATAATCGCCACAATAAGTCTAGTAACCATCTGTCCTCATGCAAAGTTATTACAGTGTTATTGCCCATATTCCTTGGCAATCTTTCTGGTTTGGTTTTTCCAAATAGTTTTTTCCAGAATATTATTGTACCAAATAGTATTCTGTAATTGTTTCCTTGTTCAACAGTTTAATTTTTCTTTGCTGTTATCAATTATAGATAAACATTTTTTTAAAAAATTTTCTGCTGCTGCATATATTGTGTCTATTTATTTAAACTTCCTTTAGAATATGTGTTTATTTTGGTCTCTTTTCTTTCATGAAAGAGGTTTTCCTCAATTTCTTGGTGATCCTTGGTTATCCATTCATACTTAAGAATGAGTCAAAACAACTTCAATTTGTAAAAATGCAATTATCTGTGAAGCTCAATAAAGCAAAGCTCAATTAAAAAGAAAAAGAATGAGGCACAACAAACCTGATTGCAGCTCTGTGTACACAGTGTGACAGGCTAGATTTCATTGTAGGTTGTAAGGTGAGGACCTTGCTATTTTATTGCAGGACCCTTAACAGTAGGTCTACAGAGCTCACTCCACTTCCACCCCCTTGGTCTGTTCAGTCTCCCCAGGAAATTTTTTTCCACCCCCTTGATCTGTTCAGTCTCCCCAGGATATTTTTTAATCACTCACCAGGAATATGGAAATGGATGGGTGTAAGCCTGGCTGATATCATTCTGAGGGCTGAGCATCTCATTATTTGATTTGCAGAGTTTTGTATTTATCCCTTGGTCTTCAGTACAATGATTCATTTCTTCCTTCAACTTTGGTGTCCTTTGTACCAGATTCTCTCTGGCTACTCTCTCCATAGAGTATACCATCTACACTCTCTCCATAGATGGTATACTCTATACTGTATATACTCTATAGTGTCTTGTGCTTGAGAGAGGGTGGGGTGAGACTGGATTTGTTACTTGACACTTCGTAATGAAAGGAGAACATGGGGACTGTGGCTTTTTATAAAGATTTTCAATCAAGTCTCTTATTCTCAGTCTTAAATCAAAAACTGCCTTCAGGGACACTAGGTGCTTCCATTTCCTGGGACTCTAAGATTCTGTAAGGTGAATTGACTTGCCTCTTGTTGATATCTTCACTCTTCTCCATCTATACTGTAGTTTAAAATTTTGGTAATATCAAGTGTATTTATCTCTTTCTTTAGAGTACATGCTTTGTGTCTCATTTAAGACAGGTTTTCTATTCTGAGAAAGTAGAGATAATTTCCATCATTTTCTTCTAACAGTTTTGTATTTTAAATTCAATTTTATTTAAAATTTAGGTCTTTAATCCATATGGAAATGGTTTGTTTATGGTGTAAATAGAAATCTTATTTTATTTTTTTCAGTATGGAAATCCAATTGTCCTACACAATTTGTCTTTTTTCCCCACTGATTTGCAGTGCCATTCTATCATTCTGAGATTCCATATATAATGGGTCTGTTTCTGTGCTCTTTATTCAGTTCCTTTGAGATTATTTTTCTTCCTGTGTTAATTTCATGCTGTTTTAAATTAATTTAGCTTTGAAGTATGTTATTAATTCTTGAGGGCAAGTTCTTTACCCCAAGTTATTCTTTATTAAAATTTTCTTAATTTTTAATGTATCTTTAATATTCCATATGAACTTTAGAATTGTCATTTGAATTCAACACTCATGCTCCCTCCTCACCCCACCTCCCCCCAATAAAAACCTCTGGAATTTTAATGAAAAAAAATTTTTTTTGGCCCTGCTTCACAGCTTGCGGGATCTTAATTCCCTGACTAGAGATTGAACCCTCACCATGGCAGTGAAAGCACCGTGTCCTAATCACTGGACCACCAGGGAATTCCCTAATGAAATTTCTTTGAATTTACAGATTACTTTGGAAGGAACTTGTTGCAAGGTTGAATTAATTAATTAACGTGGTTTATCTCTCAATTTATTCATGCCTTCTATGTCTTTAATAAAATTTTATTATTTTATAATTATAAAGAATAACTATGATTACAATGACTATAATTTTTGCCATTTTATGGTTTAATCTTAAGATTTTAAATACTTTGTTATATTTAGTTAGAAGTATTTTATTTTATTTTTTTAGTTGGGTGAGTGATATTTTTCTTCTATCTTCTATTCTGTTTCTGTTTTCTTTACTGGTGTGTCCCCAGCCTAGGACAGTGCCTGACACATTGTAGTTTATCAACAAATATTTGTTGATTTAATGAATAAATATTTGCTTATTTTTAATTTAAAGCAATGATAATGGTCACTTTGCCCCTTTTTTCTTATATTCCTTTAAATTCCATTTTTTTGATATTATATTTTCAGTCAACTTTTTATTGATAGTTGATTGTATAGCTTTTTTCTGTCTTTAGTTTTACCTTTTTATATCATTTTGTTTAAATGTCTTTGGAGGGCTTCCCTGGTGGCACAGTGGCTGAGAGTCTGCCTGCCGTTGCAGGGGACACGGGTTCGTGCCCTGGTCCGGGAAGATCCCACATGCCGCGGAGCAGCTAGGCCCGTGAGCCATGGCCGCTGAGGCTGTGCATCCAGAGCCTGTGCTCTGCAACGGGAGAGGCCACAGCAGTGAGAGGCCTGTGTACCTCAAAAAAAAAAACAAACAAAAAAACAAAATAAATGTCTTTGGAGAAGAGCAAAATTTACAATCAGGTGTGTCCGTGTGTATGTTGCAGATACAAATGATAAAAAATAACATAATAGGAAATAAGTGAATTATGTAACATGTGAGAAGGTGGTCTTACATGCTATGGAAAAAATAATATACAAAGCAGGGTTAAGAGTGTTAGGAATGGAAGAGGAATGCATTATAATTTACACAGAGTAGTCAAGGTTAGGTCTCATTTTGAAGGTGACATTTGAAGAAGTGAGAAGTTTAGTCAAGGAGAGGGGAAGAGCATTTCACACCAAGGTAATGGTCAGATCAAAGGCCCTCAAGGATTAGGATTGGGTACTTGAGGAAGAGAAAGTTTGTGTGCCTGGAGCAAAGACAGTGATGGGGAGAGTAGTAAGAGATAATGTCAGAGACATAGGAGGGAGAAGAACAAATGACATAGTGCTTTGTGGTAGGGACTTTTCATTTCATTCTGATTGTAATGGGGAGCCAGAATAAGATTTTGGGAAGAGGAGAGACATGGACTGACTTATGATGCGGGTATGGGAGGGTTGGGGAGAAGCAAAGAATCTCATGAAACTATGGTTATCCAGACAAGAAATGATGATGGCCTGGACCCAAGCTGAAACAGTGAAGATGGTGAAAAGTGACCTGGATATAGTTCAGATTCTGGATAAACTGTGAAGGTAGAGCTAACAGGATTGACTGTGGACTATCAGAGAAAGGACTATCAGAGAAAGAAGTCCTAAAGGAGTCAACATCCAGTAGGGTCTGGAGCTTAAGAGAGGGGTTTGGGCAGGAGATAGAAGTCTGTGAGTCTTTAGTATTGATGTGTGATATAAAACCATGATACTGGGTGAGATCCCCAAAGGAATGAATGTAGATAAGAAAGAGAAGTAGCAAGAATGGATCCAGGTTTCCAGTGTTTGACTCACATACAAGGTGGGTGACCCTTTGAATAAATAGAATACAAAATTATGAGTTCAAGATTAGGTACAAAAGTAAACAATTATTTAGGTTAAAAAATAAATTACACATTTAAAAAAGCTGAGAAATATAAAAATATTACAAAGTCCATGAAAGTAACAGTATTTTTTATTAATTTACCAATTGATAAACCACTCAAGCCTTTTTCCCCACATTTTTTGGTTGCCCATCCTTAAAACAATTTCTTGTAGCCGCAATTTAGATATGTTTCTATTGAAAATAGAAATCTTATATCAAAATTGTTTTTGATTGCTGGAATTGGAATCAAAGTTTGTTTTTGATTGCCTAAGACACATGGCTTTGCTCACAGACATACTGTATAATACTTATATAGGCTATACCCTATAAACACAAGAATTCTAATATATTTGATTGCATATCATTCCCATAAAAATGGTATATTTATAATTGACATGCTGAATTACTGAGTGCATTCCTGACAGGAGAGAACTTCCGTTTTGTTTAGGTATTAATATTACATGTCTGAAGATTGGAAGAATTTTCCATTGACTGGTTTCTGGATCCACATGTTTTAAACCATTTTTCCCTTCCAACACCTACGTAGTCTCAGGTGCCTTGGAACATATCCATATTGCAACGTGACCTCTGGCACATGGGTGATGGTGGAGTACTCTTAGAAGCCCACTCCTCTATGAGGTAGATAGCATTGGCTTAACTATATAAATGAAAATGACTGCAAACCACTTAAAATACCTTACTAAACCCCACTTGCTTTTGGCCACATCCCTAAAATGACTGCCACTACTTCAGCAGCACTTGACATGTGTGAAAATGAGATACAGAGGAAGTGTAAATGGAAAAAAATAGTCTTAAGCAAATGCAGTTAAAATATGTGAAAATGTTCCTAGGGCCTTCCTAGCATTGTAAAATGGGCTCATGCAAAAGAGGGTTGCTGAAGCTAAGATTAAACTTCATTAACTTTACTGTAAATCCTCCTTTGGGAGAGGATTAAAGACTGAATCCTGAAGCACTTCAATATGAAGAGTTTGAGGGACAAAGAGGGACCACAAAGGAGGATGAAAAGGAGTGGGAGTGATCAGTGCAACAGGAAGAAACTCAAGAGAAGTTTAGTCTTTGGAAAGTGAGAAGAAAACATATCAAGGAGGGGAAGTTGATTACCTGCATGAACTAAGATGAAGAATGAGAATTGACCATTGGATTCAGCAACATGGAGGTCATTTGTGACATTAACCAGAGAAGCTTAAGTGAACTGATGGAGCAAAAGTCTGATGTGATGGGTTTAAAAGAGAATTAGGATGAGGGAAACTGTAGGCAATTAATATAGACAACTATTTCAATAAGTTTTTTTGCAAAGGGAATCAAGATATGGACATATAGGTGGCAGGGGTAGTAGGGTCAAGAAGATTGGTTTTTTGGTATACTGATGGGAATGACTCAGTAGAAGGTAAAACTCTGATGGTACAGGAGAGAGATAAGGAAATCTAGTGCAAAAATGAAAGGTTTGGATTTAGATAGTTGCGTTAGTAATTTATCAGTGATAACAGAAGAAGGGCTGAGTATGTGAGTACACATGTTGGTGGAGTCTATGGAAATTTTCTTCTGATTGGTATCGTTTTCTCAGTGTGATAGAAAGCAAGGTGACCAGCTTCCTACTGGGAATGAGGATACAAGAGAAGGTGTTTGAGGCATGAGAAGGAGTTGTGGATTATCATCTTGGGGAGTGGGAAAGTAAATGGTTTAGGGAAGTTTAGAAAGATTTCTAGACAACATTAAAGGCTCATCTTGAACTGTGGTTCTTAATTCAGAGTGTCTGCCTGTGTGGTTGTGTGTTTTTCTAATAGCCATATTTATCTGTATGGGTGCAGAGGGTGAGGCAAGTTAAACTTGTCTGTGTGATCAGGTGCAAAAATAAGCTGTGCAGAAAATAAGTATCAGTACTATGGGAATTTGAGATGACTGATGGGGTGACCTTTACCTTGTGGGTGAGTTTTGAATGAACATTTGAAAGAGAAGAGTGACTGAATCCAGAGAAGACAGATTATGTTTCTTTGAAATGAATTACATAAATAATTTAAGTAATGTGCTAGGCAATGACAAGCTTAGAGTTTTGATGAAAATAAAACATTAATAAATGCCATAACTATGAAATTTTCTGCCCCCAAGAGACCTGGTGAGTTTGTCTATTGTTACTCATTTGATGGGCAGTATTTTAGTTCCTTATTTCCTTTCAATTTCATATTAACTCTCCATTCTGAAGCAAAAACAGTGAACTCAGCAACCTCTATACCTCCACTTTTGGTGTATATTCTGTTTCTTGGGTTTTATCCTATCCTTACTATTTTATACCCTCAGTGTTGAGAAGATAACAGAATCAAGTCTAAAGTAATGAACGTAATGAACTTTTTCCTTTATTCCAGCAACATCTAGCCCTTGCAGATGTGGAGTTTTTAGCTTCCTTCATAATGGTGCTCTGAAGAGTAGCGAGGCAATCATGATGAATCCTTAGGCTCTTTGATCCTTGTTACCAGTTGAGTTTCTCTGAGATGGGAACTCTCTTTATGCAGTGGAAATAAATCCTCTGAGCTGAATCTGGAGACTGAATATATTGTCTTAAAGGGTCTTAGTCATCTTAGTTCGAGATACTATAAAAAATACCATAGACTGAGCAGCTTAAACAAAAACCATTTATTTCTCTCACATCTGGAGGATGAGAAGTCCCAGATCAAGGCACTGGCAGACTTGGTATCTGATGAGGGCCTGCTTCCTGATTTATAGTCGTCTATCTTCTCGCTGTGTCCTCACATGGCAAAAGGAGCAAGAGAGCTCTATGAGGTCTCTTTTTAAGGTCACTAATTGTATTCATGAGGACTCCATCTTCATGACCTAATTACCTCCCAAAGGCCCTACCTCCTAATTCTATCACATTGGGGATTAGGATTTCAATATATGAATTTTAGGGGGACACATTCAGTCCATAACAGTCTTGGTACCGATCTTGCTAAGAATAAAGTATGATGGATTTAGGTGAAGGAGATAATTTGATAAGTTATCCCAGGCCCGCCCCTAAAGTCTTGTGATAACTTAATGAAGTAACATTTATTCTTATATCACAGAGAATGAGAATGCATATTAAGGTGAACTTTTAGTAAGAAATCCTATATCCTTAATCCAATATGATTTTTAGATTCAGACAATAACACTTCTAGAGAAAAGTTATAGTTTGTTTTCTTGTCATCATATAAATACCTCCCCTTCTAAACCTCAAGTATCACTTAACACTCCTTTGACAAATAATGTTTGTCCCACAGTCAATACTACCTTATTCAGACAGAGGAAACAAGCTCTACCAGTGCTATTTTCTTTAGGATAGGCTCTTACACAAAGCCTGCCAGTTTTTGATCAATTGATCCCTTGGACCTGAAGGACAGGAAATCTATGTGCTCACATGCTATCCTGACGGTCATTAGGACTGTGAAAAAAGCCATCTTCTGAGAGACAGTGTTCTGTTCCTAGTCTATTTTTTGAGATACACATTCTCTGTGCAGTGCGTGTGAGTGTGTGTGTGTGTGTAAGCAGCAAGAAGATAGGTTTATCAAAAAATAAAAGCCAGTAATAGCATACTATGTTGTTTCTCAAGCTGAAGCATAACATTAATGGATTTATTAAAAAAATGAAGTAGCATAATATACACTAAATCAGAGTGCATTGAAATAGGAAAAGAAGTAATGTTACAGGAAAGTTTTAAGTATGTATGCATTCGTTTGTACCATTATTTGTTTTTCTTATTGTAGGTTGCAGTTAAAAATACTTGAGGCATTGGCCTAAAGTAACAAGTCTCTTAAGCAATTTACCTCAAAGAGTTATTACAAGGTTCATGTGTAACTGCGCACAATATTGAAAATAATCTCTAATAGAAAAAATACTTGGTAATACTTAGTGCTTTATTTTCTAATTTTCCATAACAGGATCATGTTATTTTGAATGAAAATTTGAAAAATAAAGATTTTCAAAGTATTAAGTACCTTAAAAATACAAACATTAACTATATTTTATTGTGAAAAAAATGTTATGTTTTAAAGGGTTTTGAGATCCCTGCATTCAAGGGATATAGAACGTGTCATATTTTCATAGAGTTCTGCACGGGCAACGATTCCTCCCTGGGATCTAGCGCAAGCTCAGTGGGGACACAGGTCCAGAGACCTCATGTCAAAGTTAGATTCATGGCATTTAAACTTGGCCAAGAGGATTACTCTAAGAGCTCAAGAGGAAAGTCAGAGGGTTTGGAGGATGAAAGCCAGAAAGACCAAATTGTTCCTAAAGTCTGAAGGTCAAGGAGGAAAATGAAGATATAAGAACAGAGCAGGGAGCAAAGAGCAAATGTTGAATCAAGATGAGAGGATATGAGCCAGTGTAAGGTCTGAACTTCAGAATGTAAACCTGGGCCCAGCAAATTGTGGATCAGGTGGAGGGAGCTGCAGCGACCCAGGGCAAGAGGGCAGCAGCAGAGAAAGCAGCAACGAGACAAAACAGTGTAGTACTCTGCAGCCCCATCTCTGCCTTCTGGAAGGAGCACACAGCAGCGGGCAACAGCAGAGTCTAAGGAGCCTGACAGTCTTACTTTGAATATAGATTCTGCCACTTATTTGCTGTGTGAACTGGCACATGTTACTGAATCTGTGTGCCTTAGTTTCTACAATGTAAAATGAGGAGAATGTAGGATTGTTACGAGGATTGAATAAGTTAGTATTTGTAAAGTACTTAGAACAGTGACTGGCTGTGCTAAGCAATAAGGGCTTGATAAGTAAATAAATTGTCACCATGGCTTTTCACTTATAGCAGGAAGATTTTTTGACACGTTAATCTATGACTTTCTCTGTGTACCTCCCAGCTTTCTCCCTTCCTTTATGCAAGCAGGAAGTTAAGCTCAGGAGTTTTTGGATTCAGCATATTTTAGTCTGTATACTTCTCTCGATATTTATTTTACATTTTATTTTAAAAATGTTTAAGGGCAGCAAGAAGAAGGAAACATGTTCCCTCCATGGGGAAGAGTAGAGGGAGTGTGCTTTAAGAGTGGAGCCGCGGGCTTCCCTGGTGGCGCAGTGGTTGAGAGTCCGCCTGCCGATGCAGGGGATGTGGGTTCGTGCCCCGGTCCGGGAGGATCCCACATGCCGCGGAGCGGCTGGGCCCGTGAGCCATGGCCGCTGAGCCTGCGCGTCCGGAGCCTGTGCTCTGCAACGGGAGAGGCCACAACAGTGAGAGGCCCGCGTACCGCAAAAAACAAAACAACCAAACAAAAAAAAGTGGAGCCGCTTGTCCTGCTCTGTAGTCCACATTGCAGAGGGGTCACCTGCCAAGAGAAAGGCTGAATGGGGCACCTGGGGAGGCTGAGATGCCCAGTTTGGATGCTCCAGCCCTCTTCAAACACTTCCTAACCCAAGAGTGGCGCTGCAGCAGCAGAGCTGCCAGCTCTAAAGAGACCATGCCTGTCTCGGAGGTAGACAGTGGGGAGTGACGTATCTTGACCGAAAGGCCTCCTCAGTGCCTTGATTCTTTTGTAAGATGCTGGACTTTTGCTTAATACAGGGGAGGAGACAGGCCAAGGAGCAGGAGGATGGGAAACTTCAAGAGGGACCAAGGCTGACTTTTCTGCTAGTTTGTTGAGATGGGGGTGGCTCAGAGTCTGAGTTTTGTTTTGGTTTAAGAAAATGTTAAAAATATTTCTTGCACACCCAAGTTTGTAAACGGAGAATCCTACAGGATAGTCATGTTTTCTTATAACTTCCCCTCTTCACCTACTATTTAAGTTGTTATTCATTTTAACTATATTTCACTTGATAGACAATGTTAGAAATTGGAAAATATCCACTGATGATGTCATTCCCTATACCTCCCACCCCCCAACACTCTCCTATCTCAAATAGGGACACGGAACTTTGTTTGCAGCTCAGCTGTCACATCTGAACCTACAACAGCACTATGGCCTGGCTTCTGGGATTTGGATGGAGAAGAAGGTCTCCCACATCTGAGTTTTGTGCTTTAGTTATTACCAGAAAAATCTGTGCACCAACCTGTCAGGCTATACTCCTTACTCTGAATTCAGACACCTGTAACAAAAATGAAAACAGGCTTTTGTGGAAAAGGCAACAAATATGGCATAACTGAAAACCAGCTGTCCCAGGACTGAGCAGCCAGAGAACACAAATGAAGGCCTATTTGCACTCACACTCAAAGTATGATAGCCCCTGGCAGAGCCCACTCTGCTGAGGGTTTGGAGGCTCACTTAGGAGATGTTTTACAAGTACCTGCAATCAGCCGGGCTACTCCTCAGGGCTGATTTCTGCCGCTCTGTGCTGTGCCACCAACTCAATTGTTCTGTTTGGACTCCTTTCACAACTTCAGCGCTGGTTGCCCCAAAGATCTGCTGACCTCACCATTAGTTGATCTGGATTCTGCAGCTGCTGCCTTTGACGTCTGAATAGCGCCGCTCTGCCCTCAGCTGTCTTGACCTGCTGAGGGTCAGATCTCTGCTGATTCACCTCATATGTTGGTGCCACGTCTGCCTTCTGTTTAGATCAGAGACAAGAAGCATCCCCAGTATTGTTGCCCCGGTTCTGATTTACAGCAGAGGTTAATAATGTAGCCCTTTTCTTTTTTTCAGTCCACTAGAACAGCTGAGTTGGAATAGTCTCACGTAATGACCACCATCTGTATCTAGAATTACTGTTTCCTCTAATGCTTTTCCTGTTCCTGGCTCCTTGGGCCAGGCTCTTCTTTCTTCAAGTGATTTCCTTTTTAGGGCTCCTTTGCCCCCCTATGCAAATTTGGAAGAACTCCCCTCCTGTCACCGCTACCTCATCCCCCCTTCCCAGGTCCTCACACATTCCTGTCTAGATCTGAACCCTAATTGTGGATGTAGTTTAAATTTTTTGTCCCAGGGGCTCTTCAGCCTCTAGGAAATCAGTAGATGCACACAAAAGCTTAGTGAGAGAGGGGGTACCACCCAAATGACACACTGGATGTGTCTCAGCCTTGGTTTTATCTGGACCCCCTACTTGAGATGATATCCCCCCTGTAGGCTCTGTGCATTTAAGCCCAGGAGTAATGAAACTAATAATAGTAATAGTCAATGTTTCTTGAGCTCTTTGCATGTGCCAGTCATTGTAGTGGACATGCCCAAAATAAAATATGCCCTATCTTATTTAATCTTCACAACGAGCCTAGGAAGTAGTTGTTATTACATCCATGTGGACTACAGATAAGGACCCTGAGGCAAAGAGGTAGAGTAACTTACCTGAGGTTCTAAATGGCTGGATAGGGATTCAGTTTCAGGAAGTCTGATTTCTGAATCCACCACTGTATCCCTGCAGGATGTGGTGTTTTGTGAATGTATTCTATCCCCTGGTGTGGAGAGGAGTATTCCCTCCTGTGTTTAGACACAACCTGACTCTTACCCACATGGAGGAAAATGGCTAATTAAACTGGACAAATAATATTTCATTAAGTATCTGCACTGTTCTAAAGAATGAGGATAAAGAGCTCCTGGGTCATTGTGTCAGTCCCTGCCTAAAACAGATCCTTTGAGGAATGACTACTGTCCTTTTCTTTGCAATAATATTCAATAAGCACAAAGATATTCAATGGGCACATTGCCAAAGATGGCAATCTCGTTTGCTTGCTTGTCTTTTAATTTTTCTAACGTGCAAGGCAAATACAGCCTTAGCAATCTACTAATCAGATGACTGCATTATCGAGGTACAGTAGAATGCTAAGCAATATGATGACTGTGTTGTTATTTATTAGGTGGGTTAATGGGGACTTGGGGAAATTGCTTTCCTTTTATGTTTATTCTCTTCCTGTCTCATGCCTCTACCTTTATCAATGAGGACAACAGTGGCCATGACATTTTAGAATTATACCCAAGGAAAATATTCTATCTCTCTGAAAATGTACACTCTGACAAGTTTTGTGAGTCAGCAAACCAAGAGGCATTTTGGGCAGAATACTAGGTGTTGTGGCTAGCAACAAAGGAGGCTGGCTTGCAAAGACCTTGAACTTGAATGGGGATACTGGAAACCATCAGGAGTTAGTAGATACTGGGGGCTTGAGCTGCTAATTATTGGTGAGATGGAAGAACTAGTGTGGAAATGCTTTCTTTGTTTTTCCATGTGGCTAATAGCATTTCTCTCTTTTTTTACTAATGATTTAAGTTTTTGACCTTTATAAATACTGCCTATGCTTACTTTGGCAGAAGTCTAGAATGCACGACTCTCTCCAGCTGATACAGAAGGGCAATTCTTAACTGTCTTTAATTATTAATGAGGATCATAAGGAAAACAAGAAAATAGGCCACTGCTACTTGTGTTCAAGGTGCTGTCAAATATAGAATGTGTCCCTCCTTCACTACCTTAATTCATTGTATGTCATACTTTGCATTGTTTTTACTTAAAAATAAATCACCTGTTTTTTTGTTTATCTCACTTTTTGAAATTTTTACTTTTTTGGTAAAAATTTTGTTCCAAATAGTCTTCTGTTAAATTATTTGTGAGAACCTTATATAATAATTGTAATTACAAAATAAATGCATCTCAGACACTGTTTTTCAAATAGCAGTCACATAATATTTAAAATTTGGTTAATAGCTCTGAAAACAAAGAGGTGCAAGTATTACCAGGAATGTATTATAAGGGACAGCTTCTGAGATTGACCAGCATTTCAAAATGAAGGTATTGAAGTATTTGAAGACTTTTCTCCATTTGTACATAGTCAGTGCAAGACAATTGCTTCAAACATTATTTATTTGTTACTAGTGTTTTTGTGAGCAAACGTTTATGTGGAGCTGACTTTCACTGTGACCTTCTCTTTCCAAATGTACACCACATTTTGAAAAAAAGCTTCTTTTGGAATGAAACTTTTTAAAGAATATTCTTCATGTTTTACTGAGTATTATTCTTGTCAAAATTTTCATCTAGGAGGAATGTCTTCATTTCTGCTAGGTCTGCAGGTTAAACCTTTGTGTGGTGGATAGGCCTGGAATAGGGCAAGTTTCCTACAGACCAAAGGCATTTCTCTACTGACCTTGGTTCCAGTTGAAAGTAGTATCACCCCCAACATGAGAGTATCAAAGTCACCCTCCAAATTGCATGTCAACGATACCATGTATTTCAGGCCCAGAAGTTATTCATCAATGATAATTTGGGAGTGCAAATGTTTACCTTCAGCTTCTTCAAGGTTTCACTTGTTCTCTCACTACTTATATCATAATCATTTGAGCTCCATGTGGTTGACCTGGTGACTTCACTGCCATATATTTATTAAAAGACTCAGGAGTGGTAACATGCAGTATGGCATAAAGTGGGAGGTAGGGAAGTAGAGAAACAACTTGAATTAAAATTTTAGGGCATCCCTGGTGGCTCAGTGGTTGAGAGTCTGCCTGCCGATGCGGGAGATGCGGGTTTGTGCCCCGGTCCGGGAAGATCCCACCTGCCGCGGAACGGCTGGGCCTGTTATCCATGGCCACTGAGCCTGCGCGTCCGGAGCCTGTGCTCTGCAATGGGAGAAGCCACAACAGTGAGAGGCCCACATACCGCAAAAAAAAAAAGAAAGAAAGAAAAATTTTTAGAAACAGCTGTGACCCAAACACAGGATAAGGAATAGCATTATAAAGCTATCAGAGGCATGAGGAATGAACTCAGTAAACATGTATTTAGGGCATTTTGTGTGCCAGAAACAATGCTAGTGATAAAGATGATGTAGGTATGACATGTTCCCTACCCTAGAAAAATTTAGTCTAGCGTGAATAAAAAATATACATATAAATAAAAAAAATATATACATTTAGTATATGACATGCAAAAAACCAATTCATTTAGACAGTATAGGTATTTAATTGGAAAACGTTTGTTGAATGAACGAATGAAGTTTTGTACAAGTGCAATGAGTGAGTCTGGAGGATTGGTTTTTATACAAGGAGTAATTTTCCTCTCACTTCCTGTAATTTCCTTTCGAGAATTAAAATATTTTCTAAATTAAGTAAATTAATAATAAATAATTAATATTTTCAGCTGTTCTCTATGTGCTGATCCATATAGAGACCCTCAGCCACTTCTTCTTACTGAGCTCCAGATCCACAAAGCTAAATACCCACTACATATTTGGTGTTCTAGAGATTATCCGAACTCACTATGCCCCAACCTGCTCTCCTCCATCTGCATTTTTTATCTCAGTTAATACACTACTGTTCACCCCATTTCCAAAGCCATCCTAAATACTTCCCTATCATTCGTCACATTAAGGTAGTCCATGTCTCTAATGTCTAAATTCTTTTTTTTTTTTTTTTTTTTTTGGGGTTTAAACTTCTTAATTTTAAAATTTCTGACCTTGCCTTTCCATTCCTATTGACTTAATTCAGGTCTTTGTCACTTACTTCCCAGATTACTATGGTATTATTTTAACTAGTCTCTCTCATCTTAATTGCTTACAGTAGTCTCCTTCCAGTTTGTCATTATTGTCAACAGAGTGTTTTTTCTAATATCAGTTGTCCTGCTTAATTCAATGGCTATCTATAGAGGTGGACAAATTCAAAGTCAATATCTGAGATATAAAACATGTCATGTTATTTTATTTCTATGTCATTTGCCCACACTGTTTCATCTATTTGGAATTACCTTTCTTTAGCTCAGATTATTTGTCACAATGCTATTCAAGTGTTAATGACTTAATGAAGCCTCTTCTGACAGCCCTGCACCCACAGCATCCTCTGCTCACCTCCTCCCACCATACTGTAATCTTCTTGTGGGCAGTCTTAGGAGAGTTTTTGATGCATAATAGGCCCCAGAAAATGTTAATTAACTAAAGGCATTGTAACAGTGTTGAATTATAATGATTATTTTCATTTATTCAGCACTTACTTTATATCAGGCACTGGCTAAGCACTTTAAATATATTATCTCCGATTATCACAGCACTTCTGACAGTAGCTATAATTTTTCTTCCTTTAAATCAATAGATGAGCAAATAGAGACTCAGAGAGGTTAAGTGAATTTTCATAGGTCACATAGCTAGGTTATGGCAGAAAAAAGATTTGAAACCTAATCCGTTTGACTCGAAATTTGCGAAAGTATGATCTGGATTTTAACACCCTTATGTATTAGAGATCAATGAAAATAAAATCAGTTTATAAGGATGATTATAGTTTAATTTCCCAGTATTAACATAAATATATAAACATAACTATATAAAGTATGGATCTGTACACAATAAAATATATAATATATAGAGAGAATTATATTAATGTAAAATATATACTATGTCAGGAACATATAGCATATATTATATATAAGCAAAATTTACTATAGCTGTAGATTCATACAATATAAAATCATCTATAAATATATGTAATCTAAATTTTTATATACCAAGGGTAAAATAATCAAACAGAAGAACTGAAAATAAAAAACAACGTCTTTACCATCCTCAGTCCCACTTTTAAGAGAATATCACTAAACTACTTTTTATTTTAGTTTTTTGCGTATCCTCAAATTAAAAGAGATTCTTATTTTACTGTCTCCTAATTTATCAGTTTGACTCCTTATGATGAAGGATGAACATTTAGCTCATTTATAATGCTTTGTATCACCTCACCATGTTTCCCATTTTGAAAAATGATACTATTTCGCTCAGTTGTTTGGTTAATTTTGTTTCTTTATTGTTTGTAAATCTCCTTTTCCCCCCCATTCATTTTCTACTTATCTCTTAATTTCTCTTAATGTAAAAATGATGCAATTTGCACACCTCCCTTCCTTACATGTCTCCTTCGCATTCAGAGAATCAGCTCTAGCTCTCTCTTTCCTTTCCATTTTCCAGGGTGATATCTTTTACCATTCATTCTCTAGTTAGAATTGTCTATCTTGTGTGGAGTGTGTGTATGTGTTCACTCTAGAAATTATAACATGTACCTTTGACTTCCCCTGGACATTGCAAGGTTATTAAAACATTTAAACTCATTTACATTGACTTACATGCCATTGTTTTCTTATATTTTCTAACACATACACATACATGCATATATATGCAAATATATGGGTAAATCTAAATGAGTAATGACTATAAAACAACAAACAATAGTATGTAAGATGTATATTTACATAATGTGTGTTTTGAAACAATATTATTATTGTTTTATTCATTTACTTCTCATTTAGAGACTGCCATGTATTTACCATTTTCATTGCTCTTCATTCCTTCCTACATCTCTTCCTCTTCACACTTCATTCTATCTTCAGTTTTATGCATCAAATTCTTAAATTCTATTATTATTTCCTAGAATTTTGCTAGCATTTTCACTTGGTTATTTTACAGTTCCCTATGTCACTTCCCATAGGTTCCAGCTCCCTGCCAACATTTTCAAGTTTGACTTGGAATTTGGCTTGTGGTGTAATTGGATGGCCCAATAAACATTCCCTAGGACGTGGTCTGAGTCCTAGTAACTCATGTGTTATCTTGCTAGTTGTAGAAATTTTACTTGATAAACATTAAACATTGTAACCTTAAAAAAATTAAGTGTTTGAGCCTGTTATTTTTATTGTTTCTTGTCCCAACATGTTCCTAGCTATCTTAGCTTGTGTGTTGCACATTGTATTTTGAAAGATTAATTGTTGAAATAATTTAAGACTGAGCATCATGTTACCTTCCTCTAAAGAGGATTTTCATTTGCTTTGTCAGATATGTAGGAGTAGTAGCAATCAGAGTTGATCTTAATTGAGTTCAGGCCCAGATGACTCTAAGCCAAGCTGCGGTCTATGCTCTGGACAATATCTGACATGGAGACCTTTCTGCATTTTGACAATTTGATAGACACCCAGGTTTCCACACTGTTAAGTCCAGACAAGTTCAGTGAAGGTAAATAAGGAGTTGAAAAACATTTCTCATTGAGTAAGAATGAAAAACATTGGAGTTATTATTTTTATTAAAGAAGAAAAATCTAGGTGTTGATTTTATTATAATTAATATATGAAGAACTACTACTCAACAAGAACTAAGAGAAAATAAGCTTGGAATCTCCCAAGGGTGAAAATCATAGATTTAATGAATAAATGACTAAATTAGTTAGTGGAGACCCAAAGAAAATATTCATATATTTCTTCATCCAGGTACCACTCCCACTGGATCTTTTTAGTCCATCCTCATTATAACCTTTCCATTGTAAGTTAACGCGACAGAGACCCCAGTAATTCATTTCACATTTTTATGTTGTCCCGTGTCCTTCATGACATCCGTTTGGAGTTGATTGCATTTGATACAAAATGATAATTACACCTTTTACCTTTGCATAATGCTTTATATTATTTCAAATTGCTTTCATATCTATTATCTTACCCTCTACAGTGTAAAAAACGTGTGATATAGGCAGGTGGTTTTATTAATTTTCATTATACATTTGATGAAACTGATTCCCAGAAAGGTTATACTTAACTTCCAACAAATGCTGATAAAAAAGTTTGACCAACAAAGGGGGGAGGATTCTAATTTTCTTTTTAGCTCACTTTAATATGCATGAAACATTATCAGGTGAAGGTAATCTGGAATTTAAATACCAACCTTGTTCATGAATGCAAAGCCATAGTTAAGCTGTACAGGCCCCAAACTGCCTACCTAGTTTGTTTCAACCTTCATGTTTGACACAGATGTATTAGACACCCACCCTTTCTTTGCCAGCCATTAGAACAATCTCTTTGTCCTTCTTCTTTCAACCTAGGCAATATGCTATCTGTATCTTACTTGGGTCTTTGATATTGTTATATTGATATTTCCTGAAGATTTATTTCTGAAATAGTTTCTCTTTTTTCATATTTCTTTCTTTGGACTTCCATTCAGCTCTCTTTGTTCAGTTGGAAGTAACCAGGACTTATTCCCTCAAGCACACTTAACTAATTTCCCTCTTCCTAAGGCTGATAGCTATGTAATTAGGTTCTTCCTTGCTATCTTAAGAAAATAAGATAGAAAACTTTTCTTAAAAAACTAAGATAGAAAACCTGCAGAGAAAACTAGGTCTCCTTTTGAATATTTGGATGTATGAGATGCCTAATATTAAAATTAATATTTTCTCAAATAATTATTACGTGCATGGACAATGTTTGTAGAGCGTTTAATCTGGTGTCTGTCCCATGGGAAGTACTCAATAAATGACAATTGGTACTACTATTACCATTATTTCTACTACTATTCCTTCTCCTACTACTAAAATTTCAAGCTCCCAAACACAAGGTTTCTTTCTCGCTCTATTGAATTGGTGTGGCATTACTTTCTGGTGGGATTCATTTCTGAAATGACATTCTGAGCTGGGGATTTCAACCTATCCGTCCCTCCATTATTTTGGGAATACTTGGAGAGTGCAGTGTGGAATGAGGGTTTTCTGAATGTGACTTTTTAAAAAGTGTTGTTGAGTTTCAAGATCATTTTTAAATAGAACGTGGAGGAGGTTCTGAAAGAGTGAAGTTGAAACTGTATAGAGACGTCTGGTAGAAATATTTTAAAAGACATAATCATGATTTAAATTTTGTTCTTAATATTTCTTTTGGCAGCACCGCATGCAGCATGTGGGCATGTGGAATCTTAGTTCCCCAACCAGGATTGAACCTCTACCCTCTGCAGTGGAAGTGCGGTGGTGTCTTAACCACTGGACTGCCAGGGAAGTCCCCATGGTTTAATTTTTGTCTGCGATAAGCTGGCTTTATTTGGTTGGCTGGTGGTTAAATAACCAAATAGTGGGGGGCAGGGGTTAAACATAAAAATCCTTGTGTTTCATCTCAAATATTTGATGAATGATTTTATAAAGGGAATTAATCAATGCCAATTGTGGCAAAAGTGTAAAAGGTACTGAACTCTATTCAGGGGCTACCAGTACCATGATACTGTTTAATTTAATGTTGCTACATTAGCAACAGGCCATCTATAAGTTAGACAAACAGAAGAAACACTATAATGTGAACTTTGACATTGTTGACTATAGAAGAAATTAAGTGATGTATTAACTGATACGGGATGGCAATTTGAACAAAGTCATTCTATTATTCGTGGGAAAACCAATAAATAAAAATAATGCCAGCCAATAGGAGATGAGTTTGCCCTGCATTACTGATTCTGTAAATATTTCTAACTCATGAATGTGTGACATACTGAAAGTGAAAAACAATGCATTTTTATTGACTGAGATATGAGAACTCGAACAGCATGTTCGAAGGCTTTGACTATGATCATGATGCAAATGGTTAGAGATTTTGGAAGAAGAGCTGATTCCTCTGGCTGTTTTTTGCAAGTGAACACTTCCTTCTTGATGAAATCTCAGAGCTATTGGCCAAATATGGGAGACACCTTAGATTTATGTTGTATCAAATAGAGCTTAGCTTCAGACTCACTGTTCTTCTTCAGAAAAGTAAGCCACATGTAGTACTTTCTGTGGTTGGCTAAGATTTCTTCAGATAACCAGACTAGGCCAAAGCTGTCTTGGGAAATCTGACAAAATCCTATGAAGGTAATTTAGCCACAGGGGATATTTTAGAACATACTGAGCTTTTTGAGTCTTGCAAGATCTGAATCATCTTTGTTTAGATGAATCAGAGTTTTACTTTCTGAGCTTCAACAACAAAGCTTGATGTATTTGACGTGTAATTACCAATATTGAGGATTATAGCCACCTAACTTGGCAGACTATTACTCTTTCTTTGGCTCACTCCTTTAATCAAGGGCATTTTAGGGGATGAATTTGACAGCTGCAGTGCTGGAGACAGATTGGGAACAAGGTTCTGGGGTAAGTTACATTTTCTCTAGCTTTTGTGTCAAAGCAATTGGCAATGTATTAGAAAGGTTCATTGTCTGCATCAAAGCCAGGAGGGTGTAATGCACTATTTCTCTGGCAGAAGTAACAATAGGATGAAGTGGTTTTGATAAAATCTCATTATATTCACATCTATGGGATCAAAGGAGGAGAAAAAGAGCCTGTTTTTACAGAGAAGAAATGTTTATGTTACATGGTCTTACTCCTCTGGATGTTGGAAGTCCTGGGGTAACTCAGCTACATGGTGGTGTTGGGCTTCTAAGCCTAGCATCTTTTTCAGGTTATTCTTCAAATATATCAGAACCTCTTGGAGAAGAGCAGCATCGGCATCAGCACCAGCAGCAACAACAATCACACAATAATTATAGCAGCAGCATTTTCTGAGCCTCAGCTTTTGGGTTATTCTGGTTCAGTGCATTTACTATACTGAGTTATTTTTATTTGTAACCAATTTTAGTAACTTCCAATAAGACCATAAACCATCTTTATTTCTTCGTTAACCCTCTTTTTAGTTCTTTGCTCTCTGTAATTCCCTTCCTTTCCTCTATCTCCTCTAGGCACCAAAAGCAACTTCACACAATGACTGCTTCTTTGTCATACTCCCTCGGACCTATGGGATATAACTATTATTTAGTGTAGCTCTTCTCTTATTCATTAGGACTTCAAAGCCCTATCCATCTGCTTAGATATTGCTACACAAAAGCAGAGTACATGCAGAAGAGGCCATTCTCCTTCTGAACTGGCAGGATGCTTCTCTGAAAGGAAAGGGCTCAAGTTCTCCATTGGTTGGCTGATGGCAGGAAAGTAAAGAGGTGAGCTTTGGAGAAAATTACCATCCTCGTTCCTATTGCTATGGTTCTGGCTGGACCATAGTCACAATCTCGCATCTCAACGAAGAATTATATATATATTCTTTGAATGTGTCTTCTATATTTTTAAGAAGTGTTCTGGCCACGTACATTGTGAAAGGACTTTGTGTTTAATTAAAGATCTGCAGTAAAGAAGAGTGCTATTAATTTTGTATTCTTCGCCAGCAGCTATTTAATAATTAAGCTATATAGCAGGGGTTAACTTGTTTCTTCTAATAATTTACAGTAGGTGCAGACATTGTAGACAAAGGAATACAGAATTTGAGTTTTCCTTAGACAGCTGAGAAAAATTCCCCATGATAACTGCTCTATCTTATAATTCCTCAACATTACCTTTAGCACGGGCTCATGAAGCCTTCTATTTGCAAAAGTACTCAAAGCATATTACCTGGTAAAACTTTTAAAAACTAACCATTGTGAGTTTGAAGACATAGTAAATAAAATTCAAAACTGAAGCCTGTTTCTGTACTTTTTCCCCCCTTTTTGAGTACTTTTTTCTTGAGTTAGAAGGTTAATTGCTAATTCTTTATCATCCAAAGTGTCAGCCTCCTTATTATAATGCTAGAACATATACTGGAATGTCCCTTATCTAACATGACTGGCTAATTATTAAAATACTCTATTTTTTTCTCCAGCTATTTTCTTTCTGAGTAAACAAATTGCTAAATTCAGTTGGCTTCCATTTGCACTTCATTGCTTCTTGAAAGCAAATACTCTGCAAAAATGAGTTGCCTCTGACTATTTATAATCTCCAAGGGCAGAAGAAACAAATGTGTGCATGATTTCTCTAATTTAAAAACAAGAGACTAGGAACCAAGATGGCAGAGCAGAAGGATGTGCTCACTTCCTCTTGCAAGAACACCAGAATCACAACTACCTGCTGGACAATCATCAACAGGAAGACACTGGAACTCACCAAAAAAGATACCCCACATCCAAAGACAAAGGAGAAGCCACAATGAGATGGTAGGAGGGGCACAATCACAGTAAAATCAAATCCCATAACTTCTGGGTGGGTGAATCACAGACTGGAGAACACTTATACCACAGAAGTCCACCCACTGAAGTGAAGGTTCTGAGCCCCACATCAGGTTCCCAACCTGGGGGTCTGGCAACGGGAGGAGGAATTCCTAGAGAATCAGACTTTGAAGGCTAGTGGGATTTGATTGCAGAACTTTGACAGGACTGGGGGAAACAGACTCCACTCTTGGAGGGCACATACAAAGTAGTGTGTGCATTGGGACCCAAGGGAAGGAGCAGTGACCCCAGGGGAGACTGAACCAGACCTACCTGCTACTGTTGGAGGGTCTCCTGCAGAGGCAGGTGGTGACTATGTCTCACTGTAGGGACAAGGACACTGGCAGCAGAAGTTCTGGGAAGTATTCCTTGGTGTGAGCCCTCCCAGAGTCAGCCATTAGCCCCACCAAAGAGCCCAGGTAGGCTCCAGTGTTGGGTTGCCTCAGTCAAGTGGATTAAAGTTTTACTGAGATATGCCCACTAGAGCAACAGTCAGCTCTACCCACCACCAGTCCCTACCATCAGGAAGCTTGCAAAAGTCTCTTAGATAGCCTCATCCACCAGAGGGTAGAGAGCAGAAGCAAGAAGTACAATCCTGCAGCCTGTGGGGAAAAAACCACGTTCACAGAAAGATAGACAAGATGAAAAGGCAGAGGGCTAGGTACCAGATTAAGGAACAAGATAAAACCCCAGAAAAACAGCTAAATAAAATGGAGATAGGCAATCTTCCAGAAACAGAATTCAGAATAATGATAGTGAAGATGATCCAGGACCTTGGAAAAAGAATGCAGGCAAAGATCAAGAAGATGCAAGAAATGTTTAACAAAGACCTAAAAGAATTAAAGAACAAACAAACAGAAATGAACAATACAATAACTGAAATGAAAGCTACACTAGAAGGAATCAGTAGCAGAATAACTGAGGCAGAAGAATGGATACATGTCCTGGAAGACAGAATGGTGGAATTCACTGCTGCGGAACAAAATAAAGAAAAAAGAATGAATGATAGATTTAATTGATATTTATGGGACATTCCATGCCAAAACAGCAGACTACACTTTCTTCTCAAGTGCGCATGGAACATTCTCCAGGATAGATCACATCTTGGGTCACAAATCAAGCCTCAGTAAATTTAAGAATGTTCTTGGATTAGAAGAATCAATATTGTGAAAATGACTATACTACTGAAAGCAATCTACAGATTCAATGCAATTCCTATCAAATTACCAATGGCGTTTTTTACAGAACTAGAACAAAAAAAATCTTAAAATTTTTATGGAGACACAAAAGACACCAAATAGCCAAAGCAGTCTTGAGAGAAAAAAACGGAGCTGGAGGAATCAGACTCCCTGACTTCAGACTATACTACAAAGCTACAGTAATCAAGACAATGTGGTAATTGCACAGAAGCAGAAACATAGATCAATGGAACAAGATAGAAAGCCCAGAAATAAATCCATGCACCTGTGGTCAACTAATCTATGACAAAGGAGGCAAGGATATACAATGGAGAAAAGACAGTCTCTTCAATAAGTGATGCTGGGAAAACTGGACAGCTGCATGTAAAAGAATGAAATTAGAACACTCCCTAATAGCATACACAAAAATAAACTCAAAACGGATTAGAGACTGAATGTAAGACTGGACACTATAAAACTCTTAGAGGAAAACATAGGAAGAGCACTCTTTGACATAAATCACAGTAAGATCTTTATTGATCCACCTCCTAGAGTAATGGAAATAAAAACAAAAATAAACAAATGAGACCTAATGACACTTGAAAGCTTTTGCACAACAAAGGAAACCATAAACAAGATGAAAAGACAACCTTCAGAATGGGAGAAAATATTTGCAAATGAATCAATGGATAAAGGATTAATCTCCAAAATATATAAACAGCTCATGCAGCTCCATATTAAAACAAACAACCCAATCCAAAAATGGTCTGAAGACCTAAATAGACATTTCTCCAAAGACGACATACAGGTGGCCAAGAAGCACATGAAAAGCTGCTCAACATCACTAATTATTAGAGAAATACAAATCAAAACTACAATGAGGTATCACCTCACACCAGTTAGAATGGGCATCATCAGAAAATCTACAAACAACAAATGCTGGAGAGGGTGTGGAGAAAAGGGAACCCTCTTGCACTGTTGGTGGGAATGTAAATTGATACAGCCACTATGGAGAACAGTATGGAGGTTCCTTAAAAAACTAAAAATAGAATTACCATATGAACCAGCAACCCACTACTGGGCATATACCCAGAGAAAACTGCAATGCAAAAAGACTCATGCACCCCAATGTTCATTGCAGCACTATTTACAATAGCCAGGACGTGGAAGCAACCTAAATGCACATTGACAGATGAATGGATAAAGAAGATGTGGTACATATATACAGTGGAATATTAGCCATAAAAAGGAATGAAACTGGGTCATTTGTGGAGACGTGGTTGCATCTAGAGACTGTCATACAGAGTGAAGTCAGAAAGAGAAAAATAAATATTGTATATTAACGCATATATGTGGAACCTAGAAAAATGGTACAGATGAACCAGTTTGCAGGGCAGGAATTGAGACAGTCATAGAGAATAAACATATGGACACCAAGGGGGGAAAGTGGCGGGAGTGTGGGGGTGGTGGTGTGATGAATTGGGCAATTGGGATTGACCTGTATACACTGATGTGTATATAATGGATGACTTATAAGGACCTGCTGTATACAAAAAGTAAATAAAAATTCAAAAGAATTCAAAAGAACATCCTCCTTCAAAATCTAACACACTTTAAAAATATCGCACTACATTAGTTTTTAGACTTCATAAAGGCACAGTTTCTGTTTCTGCAATTCCCAAATTCCTTCATTTGCTATTTGGGGATGTTATTTTATCAAATGGAAGAGAGGGCATCTTCTTCAGGGAATAAGATCACTAAATATCCAGGACACAGAAATACCATCATATTTAGACAGTGAAGAATTAATTTCCATTTCGATTAACCAGGATTACATGGTTAAAAAGTTGAGAAGAGTAATGATTTATTTTCCAATAGGTTCAACTTGGTCTGGTTTGATTGTACTTCGGTCTGTAAAAACAAAATCACAACACTGTAACAATTGCTACTCTCACCATAGTGTCTGAGGAGCAGATAATTTGCATACATCAAAATTGCGAGTTAGTCACAGTTTTGCCAGTTTCTTTAGCTCCCATGACCAAACTTGTTTGCAGAGTTTGGATTTTTGCTGTTTCTGTCACGCCTCAGGGAAAGGATAGCACATTGTAGAGTCTAATATACTTTATATCTAAGAATGAGATTGTGAATAAAAAAAATAATTGTAAGTATGTCTTGGCCAGAATTCTTATCTTTTTTTAGATGATAAAGTGATTAGGAGACTGCTCTTTGAAACCATACAAACTTGGGATTAGAGACACAGATCCATCAGTTATTAGCTCCATGATGCTGAGCAAGTTACTAACCTCTAATAATAGTATTTACCTCACTAGGTCTCTTTTTAGATAATGTGAGATAGTGCACATAAAGTGATTAACCTAGAACTGGGCACAGAATAAGGCCACAGGAATTCTTTATTATCATTATGGTTATTGCTGTTACTAATAGAAGCCAGGATTACATATGCAAGGCATACTATATGAATACCTACAAGGTTTTTCTTATTATTTGTTAAGTGTTTCAATGTCCGTGGAATGAGTGTCAGGGGTATAAATCACAGGTGTATCCATTTATTAATGACTAAGATGGCAGCACCAGTCTGAAGACGGGACAGTCTTTTAACTTTGGGAAGGCGAAGGTTCATCTTCATAATACTAATGAAAATTCTTTTAAATTTGTATGCATTTATTTTATTTCATCCTCATTACAACCCTATGAGTTAGTTATGGTAGTTTTTTAGTAAACTGAGATTCAGAGAAGCTAAATAATCTGATGATCACATAATAGGCAAAGCTAAAATTTGAGTTTGGTTGATTCAGTGAAAATTGCTTTTTTGTTTTGTTTGGTTTTGCTATGCATTGTTGCCTCTTTTTGATATTGAGTTTCTGAAACTGTATTGTGACATTTTAATTTTTCTGATTAATAATATAATTGCTTATGTTTTATAAATTCAACTATAGAAGAGCAACATAATCTGTAATTCTGTTACCATGAGTTAGTCACCTTAACATTTTGGTGCTTTTATCTGTCAAATATATAGTTATCTGATTGCTTCCTTTTGATGCATGATGTTAATATATAGAGGAATCCTTTTTTTTTATCCCCAGGTGATCTTTTGTAGATACCCTTCAGAAAACCCTTGGGTCCCGGACCTTAGTTTTCTGCCACCAGTACAAGAATAGCCATCTTTCCTTTTTTTTTTGGCTTGCAAAACATCATGCTGACATGTAAGGGAATGATTTGGCATGTGAATATCTACTTTTACAGGATAAACTTCAAATGACCAAAGTGATGCCAATGAGAGGTGAAAAATTCTCTAAATTTGGTCACCTTCAGAGCTGAGTAAAAGGAAAAAGAACTAGACCAGAAAGTATTTCACTAAAGTTTAGATACAATTAAGTTGCATTCACTTTGCCTACAACTATTTTCTGATTCACGTGGTGAGATAATGAAATAATGAGTGTGAAAAGAGGGAATACAGGCATGGATATATTGAGCATATATGATGGAAAGGTGTGGGAATGATGCATAGTGCCACATTCTTCTGCACTTGGGTGAGAGATAATTGTAGACAATCTGTTTAGTTTGACTGCCACTGATGACCTATCTAAGTCAAGTCTAGTCCTTGAATCTGATTCCATTTCATGGGCTTTGATCACCTACTGAAGGGCAAGGATCTGGGGTGTGTGCATGCACACGTGTGCACGTGTGTGTGAGTGTACCGGCAAACATGTATTTCTAATGCCGTTCAGGATATAGGTGTCCGTGGAGGGATTATTATTTATATTTATGTTTATTTTTGGCTTAGTAAGGACCTCTTGGGGTGCAGAGATGGGATTAAACCAGGCAATCTGCTTTTAAAAAGCAATTTTCCCTCACTTCTGCTTATATCAAATATGCTATTTTTTTCTTTAGAAAGTGTGTGAAATCATTATTTTTTTTTTAATTTTTTTTTTTTTTTTTCTTCTAAAGATGGTCTTAAGGGATTTCCATACCCAGGACTCCACAACACACACTGCTGATTTTGAGATTTGGATTTTGGTTTGAAGCCAATTTTTCATCTCTTTAGCTTAGCTTTTATTCTTTCTAAATCCATAAATGCTGAATGCCAGAATTTTAATGTAGAATTGAAATTGGGCCCAGTTTGAAGTTGGTCCCTATTTACCCAGTGACAACTGATATAGGACCCAAGGAGATAGGAGAGCTGAATGATGGGGTTAGATGATAAAGTCTGTGAAGAAAGAAAAAAATAGAAGATGGTGAAAATTTTCTAAAAATTTATTTTCTTTTATCAGAACCTAAATAAATAGCCCTATAGTAGAGCCAGTTTTGGAAGAGAAAACAGTGATAGTTACGTAGATAAATCACATACATTCTACCGATATTTGATTAGTCTTACTATGTTTTATAAAGGACCCTGTGCTTTGGCCATCCTATGGCACTTTCAGACTCTTGAATGTACTGTGTTTTCTCATCTTCAAGCCTCCATCCACTTTCTTATAACTTCACTCATTCTTCAAAATGCAATTTAACAACTTTTCTGGGAAATCGTCCCTCTCTTCTTCCTTTATATTCTCAGTGCCTAGCATCAGACCAAGTACTAGGTGTCCAATAAATTTTGAAACAGTAGGTAAGTGATACAGGAATCAAAACTGGTGGTGAGAAAATTCTTTCCATTGGAGAAAGGCATTGCAGAGTGGTACATTTTCAGAGATGAGGAAAAGAAAGGGAGACATGAAGAATATAAAATTCTTATGCATGAAAGTTTTTTAGACTCACATAAAAACTGCTCCTGATAAAAAATTGGAACAAGGTGAATATCCAACTACATATCTACAATTGTGTCTGAGTGAACAAATAATAAATTATTTGCATCAAAATAACAAATATAAATTATTCATGTTTTTTATATCAAACTTTTATAGAAGGTACTTTTGCTTTAATTTCCTACAAATCTTAAGACTCTTACTGAGGTCTAGGACCTAAGAAAGCGATGGAGTGTTTAGAAAAAAGGTAACAAACTTGAGTGTGTTAAAAATATAAAAATGAAAAATAACTCAAAATGATGAAATAAGGCAATTTGCTAAAATAGAAAAAAGATAGCATTGATTGGAACTTGGATCCTTCTAGAAATGTGAGTCAGAAAATAAGTAGCAAATATTTTCAGAACTTACTGCAAACCTCTTTTTATAAAAGACTGAAAGCTATGAATGAAATGTTGGGGAAATATCATTGTCATGCCTGAGATTGTAGACAGAATAAATCAAGGGACATAGAGGTTCTATCACAAAAAGGTTTATCACATTTTAAAATTCTGTAGTTCAATTCTTGTAAGAATATTGGATTGAGTCCTGAAATAAATCTATTAGTTCATGAAAAGTCAGGCATTGCCAAGTAACTGGAGAGTTCAAAGGAATCAGAATTTCAGAGCTGGAATGAACCTTATGTATAATCTAGTCTGGCCTCTTTATTTTATAATTGACGAATTTGAGGCTTAGAGAGTGAAATGGATTGTCCAGGGTCACCTAGGGAATTACTAATAGAGTGGCAACCAGGAATCTGGACTTCAGGAGCTCAGCCTGGAGCCCACTCCTGTGACATTATATCATGCTGGTTATGTGTCAATAATTCTTTTACTAGGAATTATGTATGGCATTAAGCTGCTGCCCTGGCTGGATAGATTTCCATTCTTGAGAATGATGAGGTACAATTACATTTAACAAGTATTTATTCAACACATCGCTGTGCTTGGCACTCAGAAAATTTGAAAAATAATAGAAGTTCCAGTTCCTGCTCTAGTGGCATAGGAAATTATAAGTACCTCACAAAAGTGTGAAATTTTCAAGGCCTAGGTCATCTTACATTCAATGTGTTCTCAGTAGTTAGCATAGGACCTGGTATATTGGATAGTCAAAAACTGCTGAGTGAATCAAACTGGAGAAATGAAACTTGTCTCTAGATCACCCCATTGTGACCATTAAATGGTTAAACAGCAAATTATGAGCAACTGCACTAAGAAGAGGAGGGCTTATAGTGTGACATCCTATTTTCTAAGTAATGGAAACATTTTTTCAGTTTGTGCCCAATTTAGCATTTGCCTTTTTACAATTTTTGGTTTTTTTGTAAAGAAGGAAGATGATGACATCGGAAAAAACTTAACCTTGCCATCTCCATAGCATTACAGAAAACTGAGGTAGCAGGCAGAAAGATAAGCCACTCCCCAGTAGAAAAGACTCTGAAGTATAAATGTATCTGCGAATTATAAATTACCCCTCAGAATTTATTCCAACTTGAGGGAAGGGAGCTGCTTTCACAATCCCATACCAGTCAGTAATTGGCTGAGAGCCATAGTGGGATGGGGGAAATGTAACCTATCTGTTATTTCCAGCCACCTGTGTCTCCAAGCAAAGTGATTCCAATAGCTTCAGAGCAGTCCTCCAAAGAGAGTCACAAGGCAGGTAGAAGTAAAAGCACACAAAAGTCAAGGGAGGGGCACACAGAATTGGTAAAGAAAGGAAATCTCTGTAGAACATCGACGGTATTTGTTATAGCAGTAGTCAGCAAACTTTTTCTGTAAATAGCCAGGTAGTAAATATTTTAGGTGCTTCAGGCCATGTCTCTATTGCAACTACTCAAGTCTGCCCTTACAGTTCAAAAGCAGCCATAGAAAATATATAAGCAAATGAGCATGTCTGTGTTGCAATAAAACGAAGATACTTTACAAAGGACACTGAAATTTTCATTTCAATAGCTAGTTTCGAATGACCATTTACTCCTAAGAGTATTTGAACTTGCCTGAAAATCTTTGCCTGTTGATGTCCATCAGTACTACACTAGCATTATCGTGATTCTTACCCAATCCTAACCAAGCCTGTAAATTGAAAGACCCATGTTAAACCAGAATCTAATCCTCCATAAATATCCCTATTTTGCTCTCCTTTACCATGGTAAAAAAAATACTCTTTTTTTTGTCTTATCAGAAGTTGCTTTGGTAATATTTTCAGGAAACTAGCACTTGACAATATTTCCAGTTTTTCTATGTTTTCTATACTTTGAATTGTCTATACTTGAAGATCAGTCAGATGTCAACAGGTTTACCAAATTCAAAGTATTTTTCTAGGCACTGTTTTTGCTATGGGAAACTCTGGGAACTGAGGTCTTCTTCCTGGCTTTGATACAGATGTTTTAACACTTTTGAAATTGTGTGACTTCTATTGTGTATAAATTACCTAAAAAGTTTTTAAGCAAATGATACTTTTTATAATTTATGGTGTTCTTTAATTAAGGAATTACTTTACTTGACTCAACTGGTTTTTGACAAAGGCTTGCATATAGAAGGAGCTGGCATAAATAAATGTGCTGCCTTCAGTTGGTTCCTGGGAGACTAACTTTGAGGAGTTAAATCTTCACACATGACAACCTCTATCAGGGATATTCTGAGGAAATTTAAAATGCAATAAATTCATATTTTTATTAGGAAAAAAATCTATGGCTCTCATTAGAAAAAAAAGTCCTTAAAATCTAATTAAGTTTTGGATTTTAGAAAAATAACTATGAATTTTCTATTGAAGGCAACCCATGAAGTAGTGTTATAGCTGGAACAGAGAAAGATTGGAAGCATAATTTGGATCAATTCTGATCACAAATCACTTTTTATTTTAAAAAAAGCCTGAAAATAACCTGAAATAAACTTATTTCATAAAGTAAGAGCATGAAAACGTACTGTCCCTTTTGCTGTATTTTTTATTGTGCTTTGGGACTTGGTTTACCGAGCTATAAAATTTTTAATAGGGTATTTCTTGCTTTTGCTTGGGAAACTAACAAGAATATGACACTTTAGGGGTTATTTGATGGAAAGGAAAAGAAAGTCTTTAAAACTTGCTGAAGCAAGCTTTGGCTCCTGTACTCTTTACCTAAGTAAAGCTTCTCTTTACTTTAGTTGTCTTCTATGAGACAAGAAGGGCCCTTTCTATTTATGGGCAAAGATTTGATAAAAGACAGCTTTAAAATTTTTCTACTCTACTAAACTTAAGGGCTATTCATACTTGGAATTTGCCTAACACCACTTCTCAAAAGAATTTTAAATGTATTTTTTTGAGGGTTAGAGTGCTGATTATGAAGCATTTTGCTTTTTTAACCCATTGTGCTCTAGGAGAGCAGGGATACACTTTAGAATCCTGGATAAAGCAAGACATGTCCTGGGCTTTCAGTCCACTGTACCTAATCAACCCAGTCAAAATAGTCATGAGAGGTTGGTAAAAGCAAACAAAATACCCAGAACATAATATGTTGGTATGTCATTTTTTTTTCATTCAAATGAGCCATGTTCCTGGAAGTCAGAGGTTATAATAAAATAAGCTTTTGAAACAAAAGGAAATTTTATTAACATGTCTACATTTTTTAGAATGTTTTAAAGAACCTGTATTTCCTACTGTTTAATGACACAAATGTTACTTTCTTAACAATGGGTAATTATTTATGTTCTCTGGCTAATGTAGAACTGGTAAGCACAGAGATAAACATGAGACAGGGAAGACTTCTGACGCTGCTCAGAAGTCAGAGTTTAAATTAACATGAAAGATTTAACATGTAAAAGATTTTATTGTATGTTTTCCACATTTTTACATCTGGATGGATGATAGAAGATAATGTTCAGTCGGCCAAGTTTTTATTGGCATTTTCAGAGTGAAACAAAATCTGCATTCATATTTTATTAGCTATTCCATAACGCTCTATATCTTTAAAATAAATAGCCTTTGGCACTCCATTTCCATCTTTATGCTAAACCTGTTGTTTTTTTCCCGCAGTTTTCTCCCTCTTGGAAAATATACTGTGACTTTCCAGAATTATTTTCTCGGCTTCTGACGAAGCAGTTTTTTCAGGCTTCTTTTACTCTTCATATTCAGAGAAGTTTGTTGATTTTTTTTTAAGTTCTCATAACGACAGACTCTACACTCACCTCAGTTCTAGGTGGTATTATACTTCACTGGGAGGAAAGAAACCAAACGAGCAGAATGAAAATAGCTTGCGTAATAACTGCTATGCTGTGCTGGTGTGACATTTGGTTAAGATTTTGTCCTGTGAAAAATATCAAAGCAAATCTCATCCTCTATAGAAAAATAAGCATGTAATTATAAAAACAAAAAAATACAAGAAATTCACAGTGATGACATCAATCGAAAGTATTTACTGAGAAACCACTATGTTCTCAGAACTTTGAGTAATGTGAAAAGAAGTTTAGGGCACTTCAAAGGAATTTAATGCTTTACATCACAGCTTTGGTACACCTTTAGTAGTGAATTCTTCTTCCACGACAATATTAATAATGTAAGAGTCACATTTTGGTCGGGTTTGTATTATACCTTTGATCATTCACTATTCATTGAATGTTTCTCTAAGGATCACCTCTTTTCTGTAAATTTGTATCACTTTTTCTCTTGAATGAAAATATTTGGATTTCAGTAGAGTTCCAATCAAGGTTCTTTCGGCTGCAAAGAAGAGTCACCCTTTCACACTAGCAAAATAGCAAAATAGGGGGTTTTATAATGAGATGCAGAGGATCTCAAGGATCCCAAGGTGAGGTTCATAGTGTATACTGTAGCAGAGCTGGGAATCAGAAACCCAGGAAATGAATTCATTCTTATTATCTCTGTGGAACCATGTTATCTTTTTAATCTTTGTGCTGCTTAGTGTTCTGTTTCTCCTTTCTGTTTACTGAAAATATATCTGGCTCAACATGGTCTCCAACTCCATCACTATATCATGAACTCTTAGTTTTAGCAGCCACCTTTAGTTAACAATGTTCTCTGTGCTCTTCATTCAAATTCTTTTGAAAGGATGTGGTTGGCTAATGTCTGGAACTCCCTTTGTTCAACCCTAGTCCAATCACTTTTGGCTGGAAGGTAGGTTCATGTAATACAACATGGCTGTTTAGTTCTGCTATTTTGGTAGGGGCTGTGGGTGGATACAGTTTCTCTTGAAGGGGATGCTGTTACAGGGGGTATTGAATGTTTAGTATCAGTTATAACTGTGTTAGTATTTATTACCAAATCTGACTGGACAAAATTCCCACAATACCTGTAAGAATATTCAAGAATAGACATCCATGTCTATTAAGACTCACTCATTCCTAGAGACGTGTCTTTTATTCTTCATTAAATAAATATTTTTGCCAGGCACTGACTTAGGTCCTAGTAATACTGTGGTGAAGAAGACAGGAGAGGTGTCTGCTTTCATGGAACTTGTATCATAGTGGTGGGAAGTAGAAAACAAAAGTAAATAAATCAGTACATAACATAGTATGAGAAAATGTTAAGTGCTATGAAGACGACAAAACTGTGATACAATAAAGGGAATGGGTGTTTAAACTGAGATTTCAGTGAAGTCCTTTCTGAGGCAGTGATCTTTGAGATAACATCTACATGGTAAAGGAGCTATATACAGTTATAAGCATTTTATGTGTATTAACTCATTTGCACCTCACATTTAGCTTATGAAGTAATTATATTTATTTTCTGCAATTAATGAATGAGGAAACAAAAGCACAATCACCCAGAGGAGCTTCAAGATGGTGGAAGAGTAAAACGTGGAGATCACCTTCCTCTCCACAAATGCATCAGAAATACATCTACATGTGGAACAACTCCTGCAGAACACCTACTGAACGCTGGCAGAAGACCTCAGACCTTCCAAAAGGCAAGAAACTCCCCACGTACCTGGGTAGGGCAAAAGAAAAAACAGACAAAAGAATAGGGACGGGACCACACCAGTGGGAGGGAGCTGTGAAGTAGGAAAGGTTTCCACACACTAGGAAGACCCTTCACAGGCGGAGACTGTGGGTGGCGGCGGGGGGGAAGCTTCGGAGCCATGGAGGAGAGCACAGCAACAGGGGTGTGGAGGGCAAAGTGGAGAGATTCCCGCACAGAGGATCAGTGCCGACCAGCACTCACCAGCCCGAGAGGCTTGTCTGCTCACCCACTGGGGCGGGCAGGGCTGGGACTTGAGGCTCGGGCTTCGGTAGGAGCGCAGGGAGAGGACTGGGGTTGGTGGCGTGAACACAGCCTGAAGGGGGCTAGTGCACCACTGCTGGCTGTCAGGGAGTCCGGGAAAAAGTCTGGACCTGCCAAAGAGGCAAGAGACTTTTTCTTATATCTTTGTTTTGTGGTGCTCGAGGAGAGGGGATTAAGGGCACTGCTTAAAGGAGCTCCAGAGACGGGTGCGAGCCGCGGTTATCAGCGCGGACCCCAGAGATAGGCATGAGATGCTAAGGCTGCTGCCGCCGCCACCAAGAAGTCTGTGTGCAAGCACAGGTCACTGTTCACACCTCCCCTCCCGGCAGCCTGTGCAGCCCGCCACTGCCAGGGTCCTGTGATCCAGGGACAACTTCCCCGGGAGAACACATGGTGCACCACAGGGTGTTGCAGCGTCATGCTGGCCTCTGCTGCTGCCACAGGCTCACCCCACATTCCGTACCCCTCCCTCCCCCTGGCCTGAGTGAGCCAGAGTCCCTGAAGCAGCTGCTCCTTTAACCCCGTCCTGTCTGAGCGAAGAACAGATGCCCTCAGGTGACCGACATGCAGAGGCAGGGCCAAATCCAAAGCAGCACCCCCGGAGCTGTGCGAACAAAGAAGAGAAAGGGAAATTTCTCCCAGCAGCCTCAGGAGCAGCGGATTAAATCTCCACAATCAACTTGATGTGCACCGCATCTGTGGAATACCTGAATAGACAACAAATCATCCCAAATTAAGGAGGTAGACTTTGGGAACAACGATATATATATTTTTTGTTCCCTTTTTCTTTTTTGTGAGTGTGTATGTGTATGCTTCTGTGTGTGATTTTGTCTGTGTAGCTTTACTTTTACCATTTGTCCCAGGGTTCTGTCTGTCCATTCTTTTATTATTACTTAAAATTTTTTTTCTTAATAATTATTTTTTATTTTAAAAAAATATAGGGATATTAAACAACATTAAATGCACCAACATTCGAATTATAGGGATCCCCGAAGAAGAAGAGAAAAAGAAAGGGACTAAGAAAATATTTCAAGAGATTATAGTTGAAAAATTCCCTAATATGGGAAAGGAAATAATTAATCAAGTCCAAGAAGCACAGAGAGTCACATACAGGATAAATGCAAGGAGAAACATGCCAAGACACATACTAATCAAACTATCAAAAATTAAATAAAAAGAAAAAATATTAAAATCAGCAAGGGAAAAACAACAAATAACACAAAATGGAATCCCCATAAGGTTAAAAGCTGACCTTTCAGCAGAAACTCTGCAAGGCAGAAGGGAGTGCAGGACATATTTAATGTGATGAAGGAGAAAAACCTACAACTAAGATTACACTCCCCAGCAAGGATCTCATTCAGATTAGATGTAGAAATTAAAACATTTACAGACAAGCAAAACCTAAGAGAATTCAGCACCACCAAATGAGCTTTGCAACAAATGCTAAAGGAACTTCTTTAGGCAAGAGACACAAGAGAGGGAAAAGACCTACAATAACACACCCAAAACAATTAAGAAAATGGTAATAGGAACATACATATTGATAATTACCTTAAATGTAAGTGGATGAAATGCTCCAACCGAAAGACATAGACTGGCTGACTGGATACAAAAACAAGACCCATATATATGCTGTCTACAAGAGACCCACTTCAGACCTAGGGGCAAATACAGAATGAAAGTGAGGGGATGGAAAAAGATATTCCATGCCAATGGAAATCAAAAGAAAGCTGGAATAGCAATTCTCATATCAGACAAAGTACACTTTAAAATAAAGACTATTACAAGCTACAAAGAAGGACACTACATAATGATCAAGGGATTGATCCAAGAAGAAGATATAACAATTGTAAATATTTATGCATCCAACATAGGAGCACCTCAATACATAAGGCAAATACTAACAGCCATAAAGGGGAAATCAACAGTAACACAATCATAGTAGGGGGCTTTAACACCCCACTTTCACCAATGGACAGATCATCCAAAATGAAAATAAATAAGGAAACAAGCATTAAATGATATGTTAAACAAGATGGACGTAATTGATATTTATAGGACATTCCATCCAAAAACAACAGAATACACATTCTTCTCAAGGGCTCATGGAACATTCCCCAAGATAGATCATATCTTGGGCCACAAAAAAAGCCCTGTTAAATTAAAGAAAATTGAATTCGTATCAAGTAACTTTTCTGACCACAACCCTATGAGACTAGATGTTAATTTCAGGGAAAAATCTGTAAAAACTACAAACACATGGAGGCTAAATAATACACTACTTAATAACCAAGAGATCATTGAAGAAGTCAAAGAGGAAATGAAAAAATACCTAGAAACAAGTGACAATGAAAACACAACAACCCAAAACCTATAGGATGCAGCAAAAGCAGTTCTAGGAGGGAAGTTTATAGCAATACAATCCTACATTGAGAAACAAGAAACATCTAAAATAAACAACCTAACCTTACACCTAAAGCAATTAGAGAAAGAAGAATTAAAAAAGAAAACCGAAGTTAACAGAAGGAAAGAAATCATAAAGATTTAATCAGAAATAAATGAAAAAGAAATGAAGGAAATGAGAACAAAGACCAATAAAACTAAAAGCTGGTTCTTTGAGAAGATAAACAAAATTGATAAACCATTAGCCAGACTCATCAAGAAAAAAAGGGAGAAGACTCAAATCAATAGAACTAGAAATGAAAAAGGAGACATAACAACTGACACTGCAGAAATATAAAGGATCATGAGAGATTACTACAAGCAAATATATACCAATAAAATGGACAACCTGGAAGAAATGGACAATTTCTTAGAGGAGCACAGTCTTCTGAGACTGAACCAGAAAGAAATAGAAAATATGAACAGTTCAATCACAAGCACTGAAATTGAAACTGTGATTAAAAATATTCCAACAAACAAAAGCCCAGGACCAGATGGATTCACAGGCAAATTCTATCAAACATTGAGAGAAGAGCTAACACCTATCCTTCTGAAACTCTTCCAAAATATAGCAGAGAGAAGAAGACTCCCAAATTCCTTCTATGAGGCCACCATCACCCTGATACCAAAACCAGACAAAAACGTCACAAATAAAGAAAACTACAGACAAATATCGCTGATGAACGTAGATGCAAAAATCCTCAGAAAAATAGTAGCAAACAGAATACAACAGCACATTAAAAGGATCATACACCATGATCAAGTGGGGTTTCTCCCAGGAATGCAAGGATTCTTCAATATACTCAAATCAATCAATGTAATATACCATATTAAGAAATTGAAGGAGAAAAACCATATGATCATCTCAATAGATGCAGGGAAAGCTTTCGACAAAATTCAACACCCATTTTGATAAAAACCCTGTAGAAAGTAGGCATAGAGGGAACTTTCCTCAACATAATAAAGGCTATATATGACAAACCCACAGCCAACATGGTCCTCAATGGTAAAAAATTGAAACCATTTCCACTAAGATCAGGGATAAGCGAAGGTTGCCCACTTTCACCACTGTTATTCAACATAGTTTTGGAAGTTTTAGCCACAGCAATCAGAGAAGAAAAAGAAATGAACGGAATCCAAATAGGAAACGAAGAGGTAAAGCTGTCACTGTTTGCAGATGACATGATACTGTAGATAGAGTATCCTAAAGATGCTACCAGAAAACTACTAGAGCTAATCAATGAATTTGGTAAAGTAGCAGGACACAAAATTAATGCACAGAAATCTCTTGCATTCCTATACCCTAATGATGAAGAATCTGAAAGTGAAATTTAGGAAACACTCCCATTTACCATTGCAACAAAAAGAATAAAATACCTAGGAATAAACCTATCTAAGGAGGCAAAAGACCTGTATGTAGAAAATTATAAGACACTGATGAAAGAAATTAAGGATGATACAAATAGATGGGGAGATATACCATGTTCTTGGATTGGAAGAATCAACATTGTGAAAATGACTCTACTACCCCAGGCAATCTACAGATTCAATGTAATCCCTATCAAACTACTACTGGCAGTTTTCACAGAACAAGAACAAAAAATTTCACAATTTGTATGGAAACAGAAAAGACTCCAAATAGACAAAGCAATCTTGAGAAAGAAAAACAGAGCTGGAGGAATCAGGCTTCCTGACTTCAGACTATATTACAAAGCTACAGTAATCAAGAGAGTGTGGTACTGGCACAAAAACAGAAATATAGATCAATGGAACAGGATAGAAAGCCCAGAGATAAACCCACGCACATATGGTCACCTTATCTTTGATAAATGAGGCAAGAATATACAGTGGAGAAAAGACAGCCTCTTCAATAAGTGGTGCTGGGAAAACTGGACAGGTACATGTAAAAGTATGAAATTAGAACACTGCCTATCACCATACACAAAAATAAACTCAAAATGGATCAAAGACCTTAATGTAAGGCCAGACACTATCAAACTCTTAGAAGAAAACATAGGCAGAACACTCTATGACATAAATCACAGCAAGATCCTTTTTGACCCACCTCCTATAGAAATGGAAATAAAAACAAAAATAAACAAATGGGACCTAATGAAACTTCAAAGCTTTTGCACAGCAAAGGAAACCATAAACAAGGCCAAAAGACAACCCTCAGAATGACTGTTGGTGGGAATGTAAGTTGATACAGCCACTATGGAGAGCAGTATGGAGGTTCCTTAAAATCTAAGTTAGAACTACCATACCACCCAGCAATCCCACTACTGGGTATATACCCTGAGAAAACCACAGTTCAAAGGGAGTCATGTACCAAAATGTTTATCGCAGCTCTATTTACAATAGCCAGGACATGGAAGCAACCTAAGTGTCCATCGACAGATGAATAGATAAAGAAGATGTGGCACATATATACAATGGAATATTACTCAGCCATAAAAAGAAACGAAATTGAGTTATTTGTAGTGAGGTGGATGGACCTAGAGTCTGTCATACGGAGTGAAGTAAGTCAGAAAGAGAAAAACAAATACTGTATGCTAACACATATACATGGAATCTAAAAAAAAAAAAAAAAAAGCAAGGTCATGAAGAACCTAGGGACAAGATGGGAATAAAGACACAGATCTACTAGAGAATGGACTTGAGGATATGGGGAGGGGGAAGAGTAAGCTGTTACAAAGGGAGAGAGTTGCATGGACATATATACAGTACCAAACGTAAAATAGATAGCTGGTGGGAATCAGCCGCATAGCACAGGGAGATCAGCTTGGTGCTTTGAGACCACCTAGAGGGGTGGGATAGGCAGGGTGGGAGGGAAGGAGATGCAAGAGGGAAGGGATATGGGAACATATGTATAACTGATTCACTTTGTTATAGAGTAGAAATTAACACACTATTGTAAAGCAAACATACTCCAATAAAGATGTTAAAAACAAACAAACGAACGTAAAATTACAAAAAAACAATAGTGCTTGGATTAGGCCCTAAACAATGGAGAGAGGGAGAAATACAGAGGAAAGGAAGATTCCAAGCAAGGTAACTCTGCATTTCTCATTGTCCATTTGGTCAACCTTGCATATATTTTACATGTATATTTCTAACCAATTGTCTCTTGAGGATATTGGAAAGGGTACTCTATAACATTGTATCTCTTATAGTATTTGATCCATCATAGATGCTTATCCTATTCAGTGATTGATTAGGCAAGAAATACAGGGAGATGATTTGTATGTACATGGCGGTCATTTTGAAGTAACAAAAATTTTTGTTCAAATGATATAATTATAAAATATATTACTTGCAAAAAAAAAAAAAGCACAATTACCCAGTCAAAATATGTAACCTGCTTCAGGTGAATAGCTAGTAACTGGTAGAGCTAGAATTCAAACACTGATAGTATGAATACAATACAACGTCCACACTCATAAACATACTCTATTCAGCTTTCTGGGTAACATTACTTAAACCAAAAAAACTGCTCAGACTCCTGGTTTCTTAGGTTCCTGCTTTTTTCATTTAGTAACTGTAATTTACTATTCAGTTTTTTACAGTGTGCAAATGTGTTTCTGTTTCCTCCCATTTCTGACCATTTAAACACATTTTAAGCAGATATACTTTTAAGTTCTTGTAGTCAAAATTTTTTGATTTATAAAAATAACTTTGTCATGTATAGATGAAAATTGGCTACTTTTTCCTAATAGAATTAACTTTCTCACTCTACATATATTAAAATATAGTTTATTTTCTCTGGCATTATGAAGCATTTCAAGCATATTACAAAGCATTGTCATATAATAAGGATCCAAATTCCTACAATCTGTCTTTGCCAAATCTTATCATTTTTACCTTATTTGTTTTTAATCTTTTTAAAAATATAATGAAATATAAAAACAGCAAATGAAATCTATGTATCTCTCTCTGACTTGATCTCTTCTCTCTCCTCCTGGAGGTTTACACCTGTTTGAATGTGGTATTTACTCTATCCAAGCATTTCTTTTACTTTTCACGTTTACTACAGATATAAGCATGCATAAATAATATGTAGCACTCTTTGGGATGTTTTAAACTTTGTAAAAAGATCATACTTTATATATTTTTGGCAACTTGATTTTTTCTTTCTTCTGTCACCGTTATGCTTCTCAGATTTAATACATGTAACTCTGATTCATTCAGTTTCACCACTGCTTAAGTTTTTTCTCTGTTCTCTTGCTGCTAGTTGATGCTGCAATGAACATGTTTTTATTTGTATCCTTGTGTACAAGTGTGAAAATTTCTTTTGGCTACTATATACCTAGGAATGAAATTATTTGATTGTACACATAGGCATCTTCACCATTAACAGATTTTGACAAACTGCTCCTCAAGTATGGTTTCACAAATATTTTGTAATTTTATATTATAAAAATACATATTCATTAAAGAATACCTGGAAACCTTGGAAAATTTTAAAAAGGAAACTAAAAATAGCTGCATTCCATCTAAAACCTTTTCTTATATGCCTTTTATTTATAAAATCATGACCATATTAATATTCAACTTCTGGTTCTACTTTTTTATTATATTATAAGTGTGTCTTTGTGGTATTATAAACTTTTATTAATGTCATTTTTAGCAACTATATAACATTCCCTGAGATGAATATGCCATTTTACATAAGCATTTCCCATTGTTGGATATTTTGATTGCTTCTAATTTGTCATCACTTTAAATAACATTTATATAGTTTATATAGTTTTAATAATTGTTTTATGATACTTTTGGTCTGTTTTCTTATTTTAATATTACATTATGTACATATTCTATGCCTACCACTGAAGGCTTCAAGCCACACCACAAGATGGAATCACACAGGAGACTTTTCACCTTCTTAGGTGGAGAGAATTCCATACTAACACTTAGAATTAACCTAAGGGGTTGGATAATTTGAATCAAGTGGTTAAATATTTTTAAAGAATCTTCTGAATAGTTACTATGGAATCCTACCTGAATAATTGCCATCCCTGCATTTTTTTTATCATCTTTATTGGGGTATAATTACTTTACAAAGGTGTATTAGTTTCCGCTTTATAACAAAGTGAACCAGTTATACATATACATATGTTACCATATCTCTTCCCTCTTACATCTCCCTCCCTCCCACCCTCCCTATCCCACCCCTCCAGGTGGTCACAAAGCACCGAGATGATCTCCCTGTGCTATGTGTCTGCTTCCCACTATCTACCTTACGTTTGGTAGTATATATATGTCCATGCCTCTCTCTCGCTTTGTCACAGCTCACCCTTCCCCCTCCCCATATCCTCACGTCCGTTCTCTAGTAGGTCTGTATCTTTATTCCTGTCTTACCCCTAGGTTCTTCATGACATTTTTTTTTCTTAAATTCCATATATATGTGTTAGCATACGGTATTTGTCTTTCTCTTTCTAACTTACTTCACTCTGTATGACAGACTTTAGGTCTATCCACCTCAATACAAATAGCTCAATTTCGTTTCTTTTTATGGCTGAGTAATATTCCATTGTATATATATACCACATCTTCTTTATCCATTCATCCGATGATAGGCACTGAGGTTGCTTCCATCTCCTGGCTATTGTAAATAGAGCTGCAACGAACATTTTGGTACATGACTCTTTTTGAATTATGGTTTTCTCAGGGTGTATGCCCAGTAGTGGGATTACTGGGTCATATGGTAGTTCTATTTGTAGTTTTTTAAGGAACCTCCATACTGTTCTCCATAGTGGCTGTACCAATTCACATTCCCACCAGCAGTGCAAGAGTGTTCCCTTTTCTCCACACACTCTCCAGCATTTATTATTAACAGTCAGATTTATTTTGGATTCCAGAGAGCTGCCTACTATTGAAATGGCTGAAAAGGATCAGGAATGGTTCACTGCTTTTGTTTTTCTTCTAGGACTACAGCCTCCATCATTTCCAAAGTTAACATATTGTTGAGAACATGTGTGTATATAACAGACACAATTCCTAAACTTTTTACTGTCCTTCGTCTTTTGTAGTTTTGAACAAGCTGTCATAATAAGGTCACAGTACAGGCTCAGCCTTATGTTAGCAACTTTTTGGAGTTGAAATAGAATTCCTCTGAGAGGGCTTCACAGCAGTGTTTGGCATGCGAACAGAAAAATATCAAAAGAAAGAACGACAGTTTTCCTGTGATGGGTATTCACTATGTGATCAAAACTCTGGAATATTAATTGTAAAGTAGAAGGAGGCTGAACTTGAAAGGATACATAAAACACAAATGTGGATTTCTAATGCAGCTGAAACAAATTAATTTCCCCACTGGTTCCATTTATTTTATAATAGGCCCCAGCTTTATACATGTCTCAAGAAAGATTTTCTTCCTAGGCAATTCTTTGGATAAAATGACAAGTAGATTTCAAGTGAGAGGATTTAGGACAGATTGGCAAGCTCGGTGAATTCTGTGCCCTCAGTTATGATAGGATGGTAGAAAGAAACCCGACTGAAGTAGCTAAACTCTGCCAGGAAGAAAAGTCTCTGAGTTGCCACCATTGTTATGCACCTTGAGCTTGTTACCATACAAATATATGACATTATCAGAGTTAATGAGGTTGAGGCAACAAAACAAAATGAATGGGATGATGGAGAAAGTTCAAGGGTGGTGAATAAAAGAAGGAAAGATGGGTGTGGGTTTTGGTAAAGTAGAACTTTTGCCTATGAGGAACATAATGTGCATTAGCTCACTAAATCCTATGCAAAATTGAAAACAAAAACGTAGGATTTCCAGGTTTTGCAGGCTCATCAATCATCTTAAATTTGGGGCACAGTGTACAAGTCCATGACTTGACCTTTATCTGACATGCCAATCTTATCTCCCATATCTCCACCTACAACAGTATCCCAGCTACACTGCAGGTTGACTCCTGCTGAGATATCTTTGCTTATTCTGATTCTCCAGTCTAGAATAGTATTATTTTTCCCTTATGTGTCTTGCAAAATCTTACTCATTTTCAAACACTTTGCCTTGTCCTTCTTTCTGAGGATTTATGAACTGCTCTTTTTTTGGAAATGCCTATTATACTGGTAATTTTTATCTGTCTAGTACCTTTGACTATTCCCTATTTTTGCTACAGCTCTGAAAGTTCTGACTACAGTAGAAGTGACATGGCAGAATCCTTCACCAAGTTTATTCTAACAGGATCTAGAGAAGGAGGATCCTGTTGCTTGTTGGGTCATTAAGATGGAAAAAACTCCTGACGTTAGAAGAAATAAAGATAAGCAGATCACAAAATGGCAGACATGAGATCATAGCCTTTAACTCCACACAAAAACAATTATAAAGTCAACTATCCATTGACTATTCCCCTAGGGGAACTCTAGAGTGCAATCACAACAATTAGTTAAGTAATACAGAAAATTAAAAAGATGGAAAGCGTGTCATCAAAAGTATAAAATATTGGGGTGTGTAAAAAGATAAAACTTTGGAATGTGTTCCAATTTAAGTTGCTACCAACTTAAAGTAGACTGCTATTTATATAGAACAATATATGTGAACCTCACAGTAACCACAAAGAAAAAACTTATAGTAAATACACAAAAGAAAAGGAGAAAGGAATTTAAACATAACACTGAGGAAAACTACCAAAACATAAGGGTAAAGAAAGAGAAGACAAAAGACGGAGAGGAACAAGAAAAACATCCAGAAAACAATAAACAAAATGGTAATAAGTACATACTTATTAATAATTACTTTAAACATAATTGACTAAATTTACCAATCAAAAGTTACAGTGTCTGAATGAATAAAAAGAAAGACCCACATATATGCTGCCTATAAGAGACTCATTTTAGAGCTAAACACACACACAGACTGAAGGTGAAGAAAGGAAAAAGTTACTCCATGCAAATGAAAGTGGAAAAAAGTGCTGGAGTAGCTGTACTCATATCAGACAAAATAGATTTTAAAACAAAGACTGTAATAAAGGACAAAGAAGGGCATTACATAGTAATAAAAGAGTCAATCTAGCAAGATATACATTTACAAATGTATATGCACCAAACATAAGATCACAAAGATATATAAAGCGAATATTAATGGACTTAGAGGGAGAAACTGAAAGCAGTACAATAATAGAAGAGGACTTTAACACCCCATTTACATCAATGGATAGATCATCCAGACAGAAAATCAATAAGGAAACATTGTCCTTGAAGAATACATTAGGGACTTCCCTGGTGGTCTAGTAGTTAAGACTCCATGTTTCCAATGCAGGGGACACAGTTCAATCCCTGGTTGGGGAACTAAGATCCCACATCCCACATGCCACAAGGCACAGCCAAAAATTAAGAAAAAAAAAAAAAAAAAGGACACATTAAACCAGATAATAGATATATACAGAACATTTCACCCCAAAACAGCACAATATGCATTCTTCTCAAGTACACATGGAACATTCTCCAGAATACATCACATTTTGGGGTCACAGAACAAATCTCAATAAATTCAAGAGGACTGAAATCATATCAGCATCCTCTTCAACCACAATGGTATGAAACTAGAAATAAATCACAAGAAAAAATGGGGAAAAAAACACAAAAACGTGGAGATTAAATAACATGCTACTGAATAACCAGTCATCAAAGAAATCAAAGGAGAAATACAAAAATACCTAAAGACAAATGAGAACAGAAATATGACATACCAAAGTTAATGGGACACAGGAAAAGCTGTTCTAAGAGGGAAGTTCATAGCAAAACAGACCTACTTCAAGAAAAAAACAAACAAAATCTCAAACAATCTAACTTCATACCAGAGGAACTAGAAGAAAAAATGAAGCCCAAAATTAATAGAAGAAAGAAAATAATAAAGACCAGAGCAAAAAATAAATGAAATAGAGAAAAATATAGAAAAGATCAATGAAACTACGAATGGTTTCTTTGAAAAGATAAGAAAATTGACAAGCCATTAGCTAGATTAATCAAGAAAAAAAGAGAGGACTCAAAAAAAATAACACCAGAAATGAAAGAGGAGCAATTACAACTGATATCACAGAAATACAAAGGGTCATGAGACTACTACAAGCAGTTTTACCCACACGTATGTGGACAATTAATCTACAAAAAAGAGGAAAGGACATGCAATGGAGAAAGGATAGTCTCTTCAATAAACGTTGTTGGAAAAACTGGACAGCCACATGCAAAAGAATGAAACTAGACCACTATCTTACACCATACACAAAATTTAGCTCAAAATATATTAAAGACTTAAATGTAATACTTGAAACCATGAAATTCCGAGGAGAAAACATAGGCAGTAACCACATTGACATTAGTCTTAGTGACGTTATTTTGGATTTGACTCCAAAGGCAAAAGAAACAAAAGCAAAAATTAACAAATGAAACTACATCAAACTAAAAAGATTTTGCATAGCAAAGGAAACCATCATCAAAATGCAAAGGCAATCTAGTGAATGGGAGAAAATATTTGCAAATTGTATCTCTGATAAGGGATTAATATCCAAAATATGTAAAGAACACATATCACCCCGAAACAAAAATATCAAACAACCCAATTGTAAAATGGGAAAGAGGGCTTCCCTGGTGGCGCAGTGGTTGAGAGTCTGCCTGCCGATGCCCTGGTCCGGGAGGATCGCACATGCCACAGAGCGGCTGGGCCCGTGAGCCATGGCCGCTGAGCCTGCACGTCCGGAGCCTGTGCTCCACAACGGGAGGGGCCGCAGCAGTGAGAGGCCTGCGTACCGCAAAAAAAAAAAAAAAAAAATGGGCAAAGAATCTGAATAGACATTTTTCCAATTGATAATAGCCATTTAACAGATGGCCCACATTCACATGAAAAGATGCTCAGTGTCACTAATTATCAGGAAAATGCAAATCAAAACCACAATGAGATATCACCTCACACTTATTAAATGGCTATTATCAAAAAAACAACAAATGACAAGTGTTGGCAAGGATGTGGTGAAAAGGTAACCCTAGTACACTGTTAGTGGGACTGTAAATTTGTGCAGCCACTATGGTAAACAGTATGGAGATATTTCAAAAAAAGAAGAATAGAAATACCATATGACCTAGCTATTTCACTTCTGGGTGTTTATCTGAAGAACACAAAAACACTAATTCAATGAATGAAATATTTTTCATTAGTCTCATTGCTTTTTAAAAAATATCCAAGGTATCAGACACTAGACAATCTTTAGAAGAAGTTAACCTTAACATATTCCTTCAAAGATATAGTAAATATGCAAATATGCTTGATACAACACTTTTGTCTAGAAGCGCATGGAAGAAAGTAATCACTAGCATCACAGTTTCTCAGCCTTAATTGTATTTGAAAGCTGAAAAATATTAATTCTATTTGATGCATATATATCAAGTTTCCAAATACAAACAACAACAAAAACCCACTAATTCGAAAAGATATATACACCTCCTATGTTCATTGCTGCATTATTTACAAAAGCCAAGATATGGAAACAATATAAGTGTCCATCAATGGGTGAATGGATAAAGAAAATGTGGTGTGTATATAAACAATGGAATAGTACTCAGCTGTAAAAAGAATGAAATCCTGTCATTTACAACCTCATGGATAGACCTTAAGGATATTTTGCTAAGTGAAATATGGAACACAGAGAAAGAAAAATACTGTATGATTGCACCCATATGTGGAATCTAAAAAAACAAAAAACAAAAGCAAACAAACAAAGAAAATTTAAAAAAACCAATTCATAGAATCAAAGAATGGATTATGGTTGCCAGAGGGGACGGTGGTGGGGGGCAAAATGGGAAAGTGGGTTCAATTGTACAGTGTCATGGATGGCTTTTTCACAGAAATAGAAAAACAATACTAAAGTTAATGTGGAATCACAAAAGACTGTAAATAACTAAAGTGATCTTGAACAAAAAGAACAAAGTTGCTGGCATCACACTACTGATTTCAAAATATACTACAAAACTACAGTAATAAAATCAGCATGGTACTGGCACAAAACAGACATATACACCAATAGAACAGAATAGAGAGCCCAGAAAAAAATCCATGCAGTTTTGGTCAATAGATATTTGAGAAGGGTGTAAAGAACACATAGTGGTGGCAGCATGCCTGGCCTCTACCCACTAGATGCAATTAGCATGTCCTAGTTGAAACAACCAAAAATGTCTCCAGACATTGCCTCCAGACCTGTCCCCTGGGGGAGCAAAATTACCCCTGGATGGGAATCACTGTTATAGGTGCAGGACAGAAAAATGTTGAGCCATTCTTGTAACTTTTCTGTGGATTTGAAATTTTTTCCAAATAAAATTTTTAAAAATGATAGACCACACATCAAAGTACTTACTGAAATAAAAATGCACAGTGTGGAAAAAAACACAACGTGGAAAGGACAGTCTCTTCAATAAACGGTATTTGGAAAACTGGTTTTCCACTAGCAGAAGAAAGAAATTGGACCCTATTTCACTCCATATATAAAAATCAACTCTAAATGAATTAAAGCCAAAACAATCTTCAGAAAGAAGAACAAAGCTGAAGGTATCACACTTCCTGATTTCAAATTATATTACAAAGCTGTAGTAATCAAAATAGAATGGTACTCATATAAAAACAGACATATAAACCAATGGAACAGCATAGACATCCCAGAAGCAAATCCATGTATATACAGTTAACTAATCTTCATGAAGGGTGCCAAGAGTATACAATGTGGAAAGCATAGTCTCTTCAATAAATGTTGCTGGGAAAATTGGATATCCACATGCAAAAGAATGAAACTGGACCCTTACAACATACACAAAAATCAACTAAAAGTCCATTAATATGCTCAACATTGCTAATTATTAGATAAATACAAATCAAAACTACAATGAGGTAGCACCTCACACCAGTCAGAATGGCCATCATTAAAATGTTTACAAATAATAAATGGTGAGGAGGGTGTGGTGAAAAGGGAACCCTGGTACATTGTTGGTGGGAATGTAAATTCGTGTAGCCACTATGAAGAACAGTATGGAGGTTCCTTAAAACAGGGATCCCCAACCCCTGGGCAACTGGGCCACACAGCAGGAGGTGAGTGGTGGGCGAACAAGTGAAGCTTCATCTGTATTTGCAGCCGCTCCCCATTGCTCACATTACCACCTGAGGTCCACCTCCTGTCAGATCAGCAGCAGCATTAGATTCTCACAGGAGCGCGAACCCTACTGTGAACTGCGCATGCAAGGGATCTAGGCTGTGCACTCCTTTTGGGAATCTAAAGCCTGATGACCAGAGGTGGAGCTGAGGTAGTGATGCTAGCACTGGAGAGCAGCTGCAAATACAGATTATCATTAGCAGAGAGGTTTGACTGCACAGAGACTATAATAAGTCAATTGCTTGCAGACATATCAAAACCCTATCAGTGAGTGGCAAGTGACAAGCTGCATCTGGTGGCAGGCTTTATAGTGGCAAGTGAGTTGGTGTACTTCAATTGTACAGCTGCATCTGGTGGCAGTCTTTAAGTCAGAATCCGACACTTATTTTAGTCCGCACGTGGCCCACCCATTATTTTATTTACCACTTCTGTCCGTGCCTCTTTCCTGCGCTGTGCACTTGTCTCAGTCACAGTTTTGGTAATCCCACAGGCTAACCCTAGCCAAAATTAGTAAAAAACAAACGTCGCTGGAGAGCTGCTTTGAAAAGGGGGGAAAGACCCAATGATGAGACTGCAGAAGACTCTAAGACTGCCAACAAAAGTCCTACTTAAATTATGGGTTCATTGCAACAGGCGATTCACATTCTTCAAGCCCACTTTGTATAATATATGGTGACCGGCTATCCAACGAAGCCATGAACCCTTCAAAACTGCTTCACCACATGGAGAGGAAGCACCCTGCATTAAAACACAAGCCTTTGGAGTTTTTCAAAAGAAAAAAAACATGAACACAAAAAACAGAAGCAATTATTGAAGGCCACCACATCATCTAATGTATCTGCACTGAAAGCATCATTCTTACTGGCTAACCGCATTGCTAAAGCTAAGAAGCTCTTTACTATTGGTGAAGAGTGGATCCTACCTGCTGCTAAGGAAATTTGTTGTGAACTTTTAGGAGAGGCTGCAGTTCAAAAGGTGGCATGTGTTCCTCTTTTGGCTAGCACCATAACTAGACGAATTGATGAAATAGAGAATGTTGAGGCACCACTGTTAGAGGGGATTAATAAGTCACATGGTACGCAATCCAGGTCGACGAATCTACCGATGTTGACAACAGGGCAACAATGCTTGTTTTGCATGAGGATATGTAATGTGCACTTTTGTGGTCAACCAACACCACAGCTGCAGAACTATTCAAGTCTTTGAATGATTACATATTAGGAAAACTGAAATGGTCATTTTGTGTCGGTATATGCATAGAGGGAGTGTCTGCCATGACAGGGTGGCTTTCTGGGTTCACTACTCGGGTCAAAGGTCACGTCTGAAAAAAAAAAAAAGAGGTCGCTTCTGAATGTGAATCTACGCACTGTGGCATCCATAGAGAAATGCTGACTAGCCAAAATATGTCACCTGAGCTTAACAATATTTTGCAAGATATGATTAAAATCAGCAATCACATTAAAGTACATGCCCTTAACTCGCGTCTGTTTGCACAGCTCTGTGAGGAGATGGACGCAGAGAACACACATCTTCTCTTATACACAGAAGTGAGATAGCTTTCTAAAGGCAGATCACTGACCAGAGTTTTTGAGCTCTGAGAGCCACTCCAGAGATTTCTTTTAGAAAAACAGTCACCACTGGCAGCACATTTCAGTGACACACAATGGGTCACAAAACTTGCTTACTTGTGTGACATATTCAATCTGCACAATGAATTCAATCTGTCACTTCAGGGGAGAACAACAACTGTGTTCAAGTAGGCAGATGAAGTGGCTGCATTCAAAGCCAAACTGGAATTATGGGGGCAACGAGTGAACATTGGGATTTTTGACATGTTTCAAACATTAGCAGAGATTTTGAAAGAGACTGAGCCAGGGCCTTCTTTATCCCAGCTGGTGCATTGATCACCTATCTCAGCTTTCAAAAGAGTTTGAGCATTACTTCCCAACCACAAAAGACCCCTGAACTGGGAAGGAATGGATCCGCGACCCATTTGTGAATAAGCCAGGTGAATCGACTTTGTCCGTGCTGGAAGAGGATCCACTGCTTGAGATCACAAATGACGGTAGCCTTAAAAGTATGGTTGAGACAACATCAAATCTCCATACGTTCTGGATTAAAGTCAAGGCAGAATATCCTGAGATTTCCACAAAAGCACAGCTTCCATTTCCAACATCCTATCTTTGTGAAGCAGGATTTTCTGCAGTGACATCAACCAGAAAGAGATTATGGAGTGGACTGGACATAAGCAACACACTTTGGGTGTCACTGTCTCTCATCACCCCCAGATGGGACCATCTAGTTGCAGGAAAACAGGCTTAGGGCTCCCATGAATTCTGCATTATAGAAAGTTGTAAAATTACTTCATTATATATTACAATGTAATAATAATAGAAACAAAGTGCACAATAAATGAAATGCACTTGAATCAGCCTGAAACCATTCCCTGAAACCAGTCCCTGGTGCCAAAAATGTTGGGGACTGGCTGCCTTAAAAAATGAAAAATAGAGTTACCATATGATCCAGCATTCCCACTTTTAGGCATATACCTGGAGAAAACTCTAATTCGAAAGGATACATACACCCCAATGTTCACTGCAACACTATTTACAATAGCCAAGACATGTCCATTTACATGTCCATTGACAGACGGATAAGGAAGATGTGGTATATATACACAGTGGAATATCACTCAACCACAAAAAAGAATAAAATAATGCCATTTTCAGCAACATGGATGGACTTAGAGATTATCGTACTAAGGGAAGTAAGTCAGAAAGAGAAAGACAAATATCATATGATATAACTTATAAGTAGAATCTAAAATATGAAACAAATGAATTTATTTAGGAAATAGAAATGGACTCACAGACATAGAAAACAAATTTATGGTTACCAAAGGGGAAATGGGATAGGGGAGGAATAAATTAGGAGCTTGGGATTAGCAGATACAAGCTACTATATATAAAATAGATAAACAGCCAGGACATAACTGTATAGCACAGGGAACATGAAAAATATATATATATATACATATATATATGTGTATATCTGAATCACTTTGCTGTACAGCAGAAACTAACACAAAATTGTAAATCAACTATACTTCAATAAAAAAATTAAAAATCCATTAATGACTTAAACATGAGACCTGAAACCATAAAATTTGTAGTATATAGAAGTCATAAGGAAAAATCTCCTTCAATATTGGTCTTGGCAATGATTTTTTTGGATAAGATCTCAAAAGCACAGAAAACAAAAGCAAAAATTAGCAAGTGGGATTGCATCAAACGAAAAAGCTTCTCTACAGCAAAGGAAATAATCAACAGAGTGAATAGACAGCCTACAGAACAGGAGATATTTGCAAACCATACATGTGACAAGGAGTTAATATCCAAAATACTGGATAAATATTAAATATTGGATTTTCCAATAACTGGAAAATCAATAACCTGATTTAAAAATGGGCAAAAGATCCAAATAGATATTTTTCCAAAGAAGACATACAAATGGCCAACAGCTATATGTAAAGAAGCTCAACATCTCTGATCATTAGGAAAATGGAAATCAAAACCATAATGAGATGTCACTTCACACCTGTTAGATTAGCTATTATCAAAAGACAAAAATAATTGTTGGCGAGAATGTGGAGAAAAGGGAACCCTTGTACACTGTTGGTGGGAATGTAAATTAGTACAGCCATTATGGAAAACAGTAGGCAGTTTCCTAAACAAATGAAAAATAGAAGTACCATATGATCCAGCAATCCAACTTCTGGGTGTATATTCAAAGGAAATGAACTCATTATCTTGAAGAGATATCTTTACTCCTATGTCCGTTATTCACAATAGCCAAGATATGGAAGCAATCTAAGTATCTGTCAGTGGATGAATGAATAAAGAGAATGCATTATAAATATACAGTGGAATATTATTCAGCCATGAGAAAGAAGGAAATCTTGTCATTTGCAGTAACAAAGATGAACCCGAAGCCATTAAGCTAAGGGAAACAAACCAGACACAAAAGGAAAAATACTGCATCATCTCACATATATGTGGAATCTAAAAAAGTCAAATTCGTAGAAGCAGAGAATACAATGCTGGTTTTCAGGGACAAGGGGAAAGGTGGAGGAAATGGGGAGATGTTGGTCACATGGTAAAAAGTTTCAGTTATGTAAGATAAATACATTCTAGTGATTTGATGTACAGCATGGTGATTATAATTACTAATACTGTACTGTATACTTGAAACTTGCTAAGAGAGTTGATCCTAAGTGTTCTCACCATTCACACACACACACAAATGGTAACTGTGAAGAGATGGATAAGTTAATTAACAACCCTAGTAATCACTTCACAATGTATATGTATATCAAAACATCAAGTTGTACACTTAAATATATATAAATTTTTTAAAAAATAAAATAACTGCAGTTCTCAATGTATACTCAAGACAAAGAAAACAATTTTTTATATTGCATTCTTATCTCGCAAACCTGTTACACTCAGTAATTCATTGTAGGAGGTTTTTTAAAATATATTCCTTAGGATTGTCTAAGTACATGATTATGCCACATCCAAATAGACTAAATTTTACTTCAAAAAAAAAAAAAAAAAAGAAAAGGACGAGCAGACACAGGAGAGATGGAGAGATAAGAGTCCTGACAATTACTGAGTTCCCTTTCCATTCCCTAATGTACACAGCATGGCTTTGGCACCTTTTTTTTTTTTTTGATCCTATGTGCTACAGAATCCTTCCAATACCTTCCCACAAACTTTAATATTTCTATTTGTTGGAGATTTTCTTTTAGTTGTAACTGAGAATTCTAATACAATTTTCATTCTATGTGCTCCCCATAGCATCCTGGATTAATCTCTACCTTATCATTTCATTTTGATAATATACTCTCATTATATATCTGTGCCCCCGCAAAGACTCTGAGCTCCTCCGTATTAGGACAATGTCTTAGTCATCGTTTTACAGCCACTATCTTGCACATTTCATCATACAATCGTACTCAGTAAATGTGAACATGAATTTTACCTAGAAGTAATAACCTTGGAAGATTATTTTAGTATTGACATGTATATAAAACTGAATACCACTGTGGAATTTTATTGGCTAGAAATTATTAATTTCCCTTCAGGTAGTTTAGTATTTGGGGATGCATTGAATTACAAGGAAATCTAAAAGACATTTGTCTTCAGTGAATAATAGTCAATCTTGTTGCAAAATTGTTTTCCATCCACCAAAATTTATTAGTGGTCATTAAATCTGTAAGAAGAAAATCAATAAGTTATGCCCTGACATCTAGTTGGAGAATTATTTTTTCCTTCGGAAGTCAGAATTTTGTTTTTAAATTTCCAGTAACAAAAAAAATTGATGATTCCCTCAGTGCCCTTGTATCTTATAGGTAAAAAATATATAAATGGAGATCTTGGACTTCAGAGTTTGAGTGTCCTGAATGGGACTCTTGATATTTCCTATTATTCCTTATGTTACTGAACTGTGGGACAGTGTGATTGGCCTCATATATTCTGCCAAAAAAACTTTAGACTTTTATTCTATGTTATTCTATGAGTACAACAATAACATTACTTAATTTTGTTGCTTCCTCATCGGTAAAATGGATGTAACTATAACACTGAATATAGTTAGGAGTATGTGTTTGTTAAAATCCTAGAGTTGTGTTGGGGATTAAATGGAATAATCCATAAAGAATATTTGCATTGGGCTTATGTCATAGTTTGCCATTGTGAATATTATTATCAATTGCTAGGTAATGGATTAACAATAAAAAAATCAGAAAATAATTTTAAGCAAAAATACAGGTATATGTTGTATAGAGGAGTCTGGTTTAGAACCTATCACACAATTCTATACTCTCTTCCTACTCTAGGCTTACTTTCGGAGTACATGTGTTTACCGAATATCCTGGATGACGGGGCTGAAAAAAAAACCCATATACTGAAATAAGGGACTTTTTTTTTTTTTTTTTTTGGCCGCGCCTTGTGGCAGTTTGCAAAATCCTAGTTCCCCCACCGGATCAGGGATCGAACTCATGCCCCCTGTAGTGGAAGCGTGGAGTCCTAACCACTGGACTGCCAGGAAATTCCCTAAGAGACTTTTAGTTGGAAGGCACTTTGGAGGTCATTTTCTGATGAGAGAAAACTCTGATGCTTTTGCTTTAAAACCACCAGTGATCTGAACTTTTATATAAGATAGTCTGCTCAGTTTAATAATAGATACAATTGTTAAGTTTTTCCTTATGTTGAAATGAGATCTGGCTCCCAGAAAATTATACTCATTGTTCTTTGTGCTGCTCCTTGGGGCACATAGAAAAAAAAAGTTAAATTTCTCTCTGGCGTACATAATATATGAAAGCAATTATCATGTCCCATACAAGCCTTCCCTCTTCTCTGGGACTTCAACCACAGCTGTTGGATTTAATCCTCCCACCCTCTCAGAAACTCTTTTTAGTGCTTACCTTAATGTTCCAAACTCTCATTTATTCTGATACCCAAAACTATATCTAAATGTATTCGATTAGCTCTGGGTAAAATAGGATAATCTTCCTTGTTCTGGTACTTTACATCCAATATGCAGATAAAGGAGAATAATTTTAGGTAACCTCCACATTTTGAAGATAAAGTAGGCCATATACCTTATTAACATGTTCACTTTTAGTGTGTATAAACCTACACATAGATTGTTGTTCATTATTAATCTTGCCGAAAATTAAATCAACTATTTTGTATGTGTTCCTTTATTTTTGGACTTGTGCTTTAGATTTATTTAACCATGTTAAATTCTAGTTAGATTCAGCCCATAATTAGATTTGATGAACTCCTTTTTGGTTCCTAAATCTGTCATTAGCATGTTGGCTTTCTCTCTAGTTTTTTCATGTGAACCACCAATTTGATTTCCATGCAATCAATGTTGGTTTGGATCTGATAGGAAGCCATATTTGTTTAAATATTCTATGAATGTTCAAAGGCTTCCAGAAAAGAATATTGACTGAAAAAAACTATGGCTGGAGTAAGTGATAGCTTTGGACTGCAAACACAAAATTTATGTTAACTGTGCATGAATAAAAGTGTGAATAGGGGAGAGATGCTAATATTTTTGAATACATACATTTTATTCCAGAACTTGTGCTAAGTACCATACATACATTATGGTTGTAGCCCTACTACAGTTCTGTGAGTTATTAGGTAATATCATTTTCTTTTTTTTAATTTAATTTTTATTTTATATCAAAAAACAGTTGATTTACAATGTTGTGTTAGTTTCAAGTGTACAGCAAAGTGATTCAGTTATACATATACATATATCTATTCTTTTTCAGATTCTTTTCCCATATAGGTTATGACAGGGTATTGAATAGAACTCTCTGTGCTATACAGTAGGTCCTTGTTGACTATTTTATATATAGTAGTGTGTATATGTTAATCCCAACCAAGTAATGTCATTTTCATTTTGTAGATGAAGACAGTGAGACTCAAAGATCTCATTAGATATTTGGCCTAATGTCATATAAAGAATAAGGGATTGTGCTGGATTTTGAGCCTGTATCTGTCAGCTTTGTTTCTCTTTTTGAAGCTGGGACCCACAGTAAACATCATGGAGGGACTAGCTATCTCCCACTCACACTGCTGGACAAAAGACAATCATTATTTTAAGGTAATTATTTTTTTCTACTTTGAGATAGAGGAGGAAAAGTCTCTTGAGAGTTAAAATGAGTATAGTTTCTGGCTGGTTTTTAATGAATAACTAACAAGTTAGAGTTAACAAAATTAGCTGAGAAGAGACAAACTTTAATTTTCCACTTAATTAGGTGAAAATACCTCAGTTAGTAGAAGAATTGTTCCTCTTGGACTTTGTTTTGAGGAGGCAAAGTGATATTTGTCTCTCAATTCCCAACAAGGTATAAACAATGGCTTTATTTTCAAAACAGAAAATTTTATCAGGGAACTTGAGAGTGCAGCCAGAAGTGAACTGTCCTGCATCTTTCAGGTCAGCTGAGGATAAGATGAGATGTCGGAGAAGAAACACTTCTGGCAATTCATTGGAGTTCCTCCAGGGCAATGTTAGCACTAAAGAAGAAGACCTATCAGGTACAAGTGACCTCACACAAATCAGACGCAGGGACACTTTATGTTGTTAGTGCTGGCTCAACTCCAGACAACATCATATGAATTAGTTCTTCTTTGGGATATAAATACTTTATCGATTTGCCAATGTCTCAGAAAATATTAGTGTGGTGGAAAGGAAATACCTGAGTCTTGATGTCAGACTGTATACATATATCAGCTGCACCTCTTACTAGCTGAATAGTCCTTGGATGCATTTTTTAACTTGGCCAGTTTCTCAGCTGCAATAATGGTATTATACTAATAATAATGTCATAGGCTGCTGTGAGGATTAAATTGGATATTGTATATAAAGAGGATAGCGTAGAGCCTACTACATAGTAGATGTTAAATAAATTTTTATTTTGATTTATTAATAAATATCTTAATGCACATTACAAAGCTTATATCAATAATTTGTTATGTTCTAGACACTATGTGATGAGGATAGAAAACTTTTCAAAGGTTTAATTAAATTAAAAAATTAATTTTAAAAGATTAAAAAAAGATTAAGAAAGACTGACTTTGGCTTACATATTATAATGGTGTGGGGATTTAGAATAGAGCATTTGAAGTTAGATTACTGGAGTTTCAATTCCAGTAATCTGGATTTTCTGGTTACTATCTATGTGATCTTGAATAAGTTATTGAACCTCCGACTATTAGTTTACTCATCTGTAAAATGAGAATGATGATAGCAACAACCCCCTACATTGCTTTGAGGATTAAACAATAACTATTGTATGTCTTCTTTGCTCTATTAAAGATTTCTTGAAGTCTGAGCTATTTTGTACACCTTTGTGCCCCGTCATACCATGAGCTTAATTATTTGTTGAATAATGGGAGTTGGCATGTATCTTTAATTTCTCTCCTACTACGAGTTCTCCACTTGCAAAATTCTAGAATAAGTTAATTTATGTTAGTATTTGTTCTGTTCACTATGAAGCTTTCATGTGCGTCATAGACGAATTGTGTGTCAAGACTGATGGAGGTATTTCCATACAGAGAAAGCTTGGAATTGGAAACAGAAAGTAAAGGGAATGGCCAAGGTTTTAACAACAAAAAGTTGCAGACTATTAATAAGATGATAAAAAGAAGTCTCACATTAGAATTGCCAGTGTGATAGCACATCTGAGGAGTAAAACAGGTGTATGGTTTGGAATGAAGTTATTGTGGTCTAGGACTACATAATCTTGCATTTTGGGGAGGCAGTTTGAGAAAAATCTACTGAATTATGTTGAGTAACTTACATTCAGGCCATTGATTTATTTGTGTAATCTTTTTCTGTTTCAAGCATTCACATATATTTTTTAATCTCTGGGACTCCCATGGTTACTGGGAGGGACCAGGGTCCAGGAGAGAAAGAGAAGTGGGGCAGAGTCAACAACAACGACTCATAAAACCAGAAGACATTTGATATGGGTATAAATTGCCAGACACATTAATTATGCTATTTGCAATTGGCAAAATAAAGCAATCATTATTCGTAATTTAATATATTTTTTTCTAATGAGTTCTGTCTTCCATGGACATTTGTAAGTGTAGTCCCCGTACATACCAGTATTTTCTATTGATTTGACACTTGACACTGTATCATAAGCTTACATTCATGACATTACACTTATATAAAATATTATTGCTTTTAGAATTATTTATTGAGTATAATATATATGAAGCCAAAAATACACATTTTAATTGTACAGTATGATGAGTTTTGACAAATGTATATACCTAGAAACACTACTCAAATTAAGATATAGAATATTTCACCACTCCAATAAACTCCGTTGACTTTTTTCCAATGAATTGCCACTCCCCCAAGAGGCACCACTGTTTTGACTATTATCCCCATAAATTAGTTGTGCCTTTTTTAGAACTCTATATAAATGGACTCATACAGGGTGTGCTTACTGCATCTGACTTTTTTTGCTCAGTACAATTTTCTTGGTACTTAGGTTCTTGTGTGTTTTAGTAGTTCCTTTTAATTGCAGAGGAGTATTCCATTATATAACTATACTAGAGTTGGTTTATCCATTCTGTCAATTGGCATTTTCACTATTTCCAGTGTTTGGATGTTATGAAAAAAGCTGCTACACACATCCTTTAAAACATCTTTTTGGGACTTCTCTGGTGGTGCAGTGGTTAAGAATGTGCCTGCCAATGCAGGGGACACGGGTTTGAGCCCTGGTCCAAGACGATCGCACATACCGTGGAGAAACAAAGCCCGTGTGCCACAACTACTGAGCCTGCATGCCACAACTGCTGAAGCTTGTGCTCCACAACAAGAGAAGCCACCACAGTGAGAAGCCGGTACACTGCAATGAAGAATAGCCCTTGCTCGCCACAACTAGAGAAAGCTCGTGTGCAGCAACGAAGACCCAATGCAGCCCAAAATAAATAAATAAATTTATTTTAAAAATTAAAAAAATAGAAAAAAATGTTTTTGAGAATAAATGTTTTCCTTTCTTGCTGATAAACACTTAGGAGTGGAAGTGCTGGGTCATGGCTTATATATGATACTGCTATGGTTTATATATGATACTGTCTTCCCAAGTGGATATACCGTCTTACTCTCTCCATACACCAGTAATGTATAACAGTTCAAATTGTTTCACATCCTCACCAATGCCTGGTATTGTCAGTCTTGAATTTTAGTTCTTCTGGTGGGTGCGAAGCGGTACCTTACACTAGATTTAATATATAATTCTCTAATTACTAATGAGATTGAGATATTTTTCCTGTGATTATATACATTTGAATATCTCCTTTTATGAAGTGTTTGTTCAATATTTATTTTTTGGTCAGTTGTCCTTTTAATATTGAGAGGTAAGCTTTCTTCATAAATTCCAAATACAAATGTTTGACTAAGTATATGTATTGCAAATATCTTCTCCCATTGTGTGGCTTACATTTTCATTTCCTTAATGGCATTTCTTGAAGAGCAGAATTTTTAAATTTTGATGAAGTCCAATTTGTTTTCTTTTTGCGGTTATTATTTTTTGTGCCACCATTTTTTGTGTATATAAGAAACTTTTGCCTACCTGAAGAGTATGAGGATATTCTTTCATTTTTTTTCTAGAAAGCTTTATAGGTTCAATTTTTAATTTTTTGTATGATATGAGGTGGGAGTTGAGATTCATTTGTTAAAGGAAATTATTACAGATCTATTTTTATTAAAGGTATAATCACATTGAAATTGGAATATTGAAAAGATAAAAAAGTTACCCTCAGTTTCAATACCTTAACACAAATTATAATGTTGTCATTTAGCTGAAATCTTTCTTTCCCCAACTTCTTATTTTAAAAAATACATATTTATATATGTATATTATATATTTTTTATATATAGTATATGTTTATATACTATATACAGAGTATATAAAAATGTAGGGGTTTCTCTGGTGGCGCAGTGGTTGAGAGTCTGCCTGCCGATGCAGGGGACGTGGATTCATGACCCAGTCCGGAAAGATCCCACATGCTGCGGGGTGGCTGGGCCCCTGAGCCATGGCCGCTGAGCCTGCGCATCCGGAGCCTGTGCTCTGCAAAATGAGAGGCCACAACAGTGAGAGGCCTGCGTACCGCAAAAAAAAAAAAAAAAAAAA